>NC_051185.1:147373592-147693592 GCF_013339695.2 Rhipicephalus sanguineus
CAGGGGTGACAACCAGAAACACGTCCGGTTGGCTACCCTAGGCAATGAGAATGGGAAATGGGAAAGAAAATATGAGGAAGAGAGAGGAGGGAAGAAAAGAAGCATTAAATGCATTAACACATGTCTGTCGGTTGCACTATACAACAGTCAAAGGCGTTGACACGGGTCCGGACTCCGTAGTCCTCAAGAAGCGCAAAAGTGCTTTAACTGCCTTGTGAGACGACGAGCGATGGGTACGGTGCTACAACAGCATCGAAAGTTGCAGGGAATGTGGCAGCTGAATAAAATGCCCAAATTTACGGACGCAAAATAAACAAGCAAGCGTCCTCGGCTCGGCAAAATAAATGATAGTAAAAGCTTACAGTGCTGTGTGCATACAACACGTACCTATTTGCAATATGAGCCGACGGCGTCGATTTGCATGCGCAGAAGCAGCCGCGTGGAAATTCTCCGCCTGCATAAAGCGGCCGGTCGTATACAAACGGCAAGATGCGAGAGAAGCGTCGGCTTCGGTACTCAACGGGAAAGGGCTTGGAACCCGTGCTCCGCATTGTAAACCAACGGGAAAGCTACAAAAACAACAGAAACGAGGACGCATCCCTTGAAGTGGCGTACATCTGCACTTTGAGAACACAGGGCGTTGAATGGAAGTCACAATGTCTGTCCGGTTTTCCTTCGAGGGATAGCGTGTGTTACGATCTCCCGAAAAGGGGACGAAACAGTTTCCTACGTTTTCGTTACCGGGTTGTACCTTTTTTTTTCTCCGCAGTTTATTGCTGTCGGTCTGTCGTAGCAGTTCCAAGAAGGAAAAACAACTAAGGAAAGACGAAGGCTCATGTTCATGTTAAATGAGACGTTTAATATTGAGTTCTGTATGCAAAGCAAGACACGCAGCGCGCGCGCGAAATGGGATTGCCGCAGAGGCTATCTACTCTGCCCGTGAGTTTTTCAGTCACATATAAAGTTATCTCACGATTATATTTTCAATAACACAACCATCTTGAGTTATCAAACATAAGAAAGAGACACCCAAGAAAGAGACACTCAAAATTCGACTTCTGAAGTCTAGGCATCGGCTGCATTTTCCATATTCTATTAGGAGATTTTTGCGGTACTGTTATAAACAACATCCCATTAGTATTGGAATTCGGTATTACGCATAAGCCACTGCATATATGGCAATATCAAACACACAATAGAACTCTATTATTCAGACGGTGCAATAAATTTTAAGGTAACGTGAGCACAACGAAACAGATCGCCTTCAGTACAGACTAAGGTGGGCCGATAGGAACTCCGACACGTTTGATACAGCATTGGTCTTAGTCACAATGAATCGCAAGAAATGAAATAGACGTTCGTAAGATTAATCCTTGCTTTCCGATCGTTCTGTAGCGACATACATGTTCGTTTGGCATAGTGACAGTCAGGGCTAATTGGTATTGGATGGCCTAATGAGATTGAAAACTAAAGAGAAGACTGCACGACAAGAAACATCGACAAGCGGACTGTTCTTCTTTTCAGCTTTTGCTCTGATTATATCCATTCGTATGTCAACACGGAGATATCGCGATTCTTTGGGCGTCGTAACTGGGCACAGTTCCTTTGACACAGTTTTGAGACTGAGCGAACCTTTGTTTATTTTCACCGTACAGTGGGAATAGGGCAGCGTTACGATTAGCAGCGAAGTAGAGCAGCTAATCGTGGTGCTAGCGCGATGCAACGAGATTTAAGCAATGATAATGACGATGACGATATGGCGCGTTAATACCAGAGAGGAACAATGCGGCGTGAGCAGGTAGTTAAATTGACACTGTATGTACCGTCTGCACAGATATGCATATTGCGTAAACGCAAACGAGCGGTTTAACGAAAAGTACCACGCAGTATACATGAAACAAGCCACGCCGACGAGAAAGTAGCCACTCCAACACCACCCAGTAACATCAAGACGCCTAGCAACCTCACATTCGGACTAAATATGCAGAGTGGGAATGCCGCCGCAGTCTCTCGTTTGCAGAAGTGAGCGCATTTTCTCGGTGCAACGCCGCAAAAAGAAGGCACACCAGACTGGGTCCCCTTTGGGTAATGGCGCGGAGAAAAGAAGAGGAAGGAGAGAGAAACGAAGAATGAGAGGGTATGTGCTGCTCTCTAGAGGTGCACGGCTTTGCATGCAGCCCGAAATGTATTCGCTGTTCCAACAACATCGGGAAGTGGGAAAGGGAGAAAGAGGGGGGTTCAGCAATTACCGTGAGCTGGCGCGACTGTCAGAGCATTGTGCGAACGTCGTTAGTGGAACAGTGGACTCGACTCGAGTTTGCGACGCAAGTGCGATAACTTTGCCCAGCCGAAGCCTCTCAGTCGAGTCGTTGTTCTAGTGCCATTATTTTTCGGAAGAAAAAAAAAAACGAACTTAAGCCCCGACCGCCGAGTGGGCCTCGCCAAAATATTTGCACTTCGCTGATATTTTTACCGCCGAAACGCGACGCATTTTCCAGTCGTATAGGGAGGCTACATGCGTTGGGCGTTGTATTGAAAACGGTTCCCTGGTTGGTTTCAGTATTTTGCACAGGGCGTGGTTAAGACTTATAATACTGAATACTGGGCGCGTTAGAAAGGCATTCTGAAACTGAAGGGAGCAAAAAACGAAGGACGAGTAGATGTAGCCGACATGTGCGCCCGTGTTGTCAACTTCCGGTTTCCTCCACTTCTCGGCAATTGATCCAGGCAGTAATTTGTCCTTTTTTTCATATTTGTGAATTTATTCCCAAAGTCAAGGAGGAGAGTGCCGTGCAGATGTTCGAGTATTAACTATAGTGAACTAGAAGACTTAAGTCTTCTAGTTCACTATAGTATTAACCATGACACATCTATGAGGACTGTCATCTGTACATTTGCGACTACTGTTGTTTTCCGTACCGTGCGTGGATGGTGGCCACGTACACTAAAGAACGCTAGATGTTTTGTGACGAAGAATCATTGGGTTTCGTTATCGCCCATTCCATTGTATTTCCGTCTCACAGCCACTTCGATCTACGGCTCGTTCTCAAAATAATATACACCAGTATCGGCAAACACACCAAGAGGATAACCACAGGTCCGAAAGCTGGCTTTCCCACGGTAAGCCTTTCCTTGCGGGGAAGCCTGCATTGGTTACAGTACTATTGGTACACACGGGGAAATTCATGCGTGTTTATGTTCAAACAAGGAGCACTACTAAGATTCGAACCTTCATAGCGAAAGACTGGGGACGAAAAGCTTCAGAAAATCTTTGAACGTAAGTAACACGCCACATCAATGCTCTCTGCAGGCGCGGTTTTTAAACGGCGTGTGCATGACATCGTGGCTATGTCTCCTCAAGACATCAACTCCTAATCATAAACCACGTTTTTCCATTCGCATACCCCCCCCCCCCCCGAAAAAAAAACAGACTAAGAAGACTGTACAGTTTTGTAATGATCACTCACTTAATTATTCCATTTTTTTTAATCGTGGGCTTACAGCGTTCGCAGCACGATGCCCAACCTGAGTTCCAGAACGCTGTACTGCGCATAGGCGTGCGCAGGGTTCTCCGATAGCGAGGGGGCGGGGTCGATGTAGCACCGCAGTACACCCCCTCCCCTCCCTCAATCGGCTGAATCCGAAAGGAAAAAAGCTTCGCAATGGGTGCAAAAACGAAAATGAAGTGATAAGGTGCTTCTCACAACGGCCTGCCTTTGTTCCACTGCTTTCTGGGGGTAGAGGTCGGAAGTAAATAGTTCTTGGTATGCAAGGTGAAGGATCCTGGGCTGACATTGTCATCAAGAATAAGCTGCTTGGCCATAACCCTATTTTAAACAGTCAAGGTGCAAATCTGCCACAGTAAAGGTACAGGGCAGACTTGGCGCCCCCTTCGATGATTAAGGGGGGAGGGGGGCGTCCCCCTCCCCATCCTTGTGAGCACGCCTAGGGTGCTACACCGTGTGACAAGGGACAACGTCGAGGTACTTAATTGGAGCACTTCTTAGTTGACGCAACAAAATTACAATTGCACAACATAATTATAATTACACAAAAAATTTATTTTACAGATTTACTTTATGTCCATTATGTTCAACGGCCTACTAAAGATGCTGCAAACGACATGGACAGTCGTAGACTATCGAAAGGAAATGCCACTTCCCTGAAACTGAATGAAAATTCAACGTACTTTGGGGCCGAAATGTCCCGTTTTGTCAACTGTATTAGTACTAGTACGGTATCCTTCCCCGATTCTACTATTGCGCTCGGCAGCTTCAGCGTATCCAACTACTTTCGCTCGCACACGGGGGTCTCCTCTTCAACACTCCAAAAGCCCACGTCCTTTTCCTGAATTCTGTGCAGCCGGGTACAGGATGTTTATACTAGACGCCATAACTTCGCGCTCTTTCAACAACGTTATTTCTTGTATACACGTCGCTCCCGCACTGCACGCAATTACCACACGGTGTCGCATGGCTTGAAGACCTTGAAACAACGACTTTTTCGTGACCACTGGAGTTGTACGTGGCACTCAGAGCGAAAACGAGCACAGTATAGTTTTTTTTTCTCTTTTTTAGTGCGGAATGGGGCACATCCTCGTCGACTACAAGCGGCGCCGCAAGCTGTATCCGCACCGCCATGAAAGATGCCGCCAGCGTCGAAGAAGAAGCGACGACCTCCATGTCGAATGGGTGAACAAAAAATCATAAAAGAAAGAAAACAAGTGGACAGAAGAATACGACGGTGTAGGTGTATTCGGCGCACGCACCGAGGACCAACGCTGCGGAGGGCCATTTCGGGAGAACGGCCTTGTTCCGGACATTGGCACCGGTTCTAATGGCGTCTCTCGGCGCGCCCGTCCCCGTACACAGTGTCATCTCCTTGAACAACTTGGACAAGAGACGGCGCCTGCTGCATAAGCCGGAACTGGCTGGAACCATGGCGTTCGCGTGCCCTGGTGTATTCCTTGACTAAACTTTGAACGAAAGGGGCACTAAAGAGAAACAATGAATCGGTTTACATCGATAAATTATGCTCTGATAACTCCAATGTCGTTAATTTCACCATCATAGGTTTATTAATAGAGGAGAAGATCAAGTTCAAAGGTTCTTTTTTTTTTTAATTTCGCGCCGAGACCTTCCCGCGTGACGTCACGGATTTCAAAGTGTATTTATCGTATTTTGGCGCCATTGGCTCAGCAAAATTAGCCCAAACTTGGTATGTTAAGTCTATGGCCCCCTCAGAGGACAATGTACTTCATTTTTACTTGGGAACTACGTAGTCCCTAGTTGGCGCCGTCAAAATACGTGACGTCACGGCGAATGGCGCGGAAATTTCTGGTGGCGTCGCCATCCACATTCTGTTGTAGCGCGTTTTCACGCTTACTAAGCGTCTTCTCGCAGAAAGCGTGGTGTTTTTGGTATCGTGAAAGAGTACTCTACTAATATGACGAAAATCGTTTTGCTTTTTAGTGTCCCTTTAAGGCTCGTTTATTCTTTGTTATACGCAACCCTAATGAGAAGCAACAGACTTGTTTTGATTGTCTATGGTTCGCATTTGGGTTTACTATGTCTTTCGTTCGCACTGCCGAAGCGGATCTGAGAGGCCACGTAGATAGAAGCCCCAGGTTGAAATCTTCTCCGCCAGGTGCCGCAACAATATTTCAGGGAAATCAGTCAATTAATTTTCGTTAGTTATACTGACAGTTCATTGGCCCTTATCTTCAGAAAAGTTATGCTCCGATATCATATATACCCACTACAATTCTTAATTTGGACAAGAACCATCTTTTCTATTTTATTCAACGCTGTTTCTGAATATTGGGAACACCGGAAGTGTACTCGACCGGAAGTGCTTCGAAGAGAAATAAGATCGTCACTAGGTGCTCGTACCACAAAAAAATAAAGCATCCAAAACTAGCATGCCATTCGTGAAGACCGCGCAGGCACCACCACTAAGCGACGCACTTCACGTATACACGCCGACCCTACTCCATCGGGAACCTACTCGTCAACCGCCTATGGAAGAAGAAGAAAAAAAAAAAGCAAATGTGTCATCAACAAGCGTCGTTTGTCACCACGGTTCATTCGTCCTCGCTTCACGAGTTGCTGCCTCTTTTGAGTCGACAACACCGCAACTTCAGACCGATGTTTGTGGTTCGAAAACTATTTTAGAGACCCTTGAGGAGACAAAAACTCCGCAACAGTCACGAATGTCGCTCTTACAGCCGCAGGCGCTTTTCCGTGCAAGAACGAAAAGTTTCTGATAGGGATCGCCAAGTTTTCATAGTTTTCTTTTTTTCGTTCTTTGGTTTGTGCTGGGCGTGTCGTCTTCTCTGTTGTCCCGTGTTTGTTTCGTTGCGCAGTCGTACCGAAGTTGGTTCGTTTTTATGCGCTCTTTTTTCGGTTAGCTCGCCGCGACAACAACGCGTAGTTTGTTACGCTACATTGTTCGGCTCACGCCGTTTTCTTTCTTTCTTTCTTTCTTTCTTTCTTTCTTTCTTTCTTTCTTTCTTTCTTTCTTTCTTTCTTTCTTTCTTTCTTTCTTTCTTTCTTTCTTTCTTTCTTTCTTTCTTTCTTTCTTCCTTTCTTTCTTTCTTTCTTTCTTTCTTTCTTTCTTTCTTGACCTCATTGTCACAGTCGGCAAGAACGAAAAAGCGACGCCGCATGGAACTCCTTGTCACCGTTTCCTTGGCCTTCGAGACGAACCCGAGTCACAGTCTGCGAACACCGGTTCTGCGTCCAGTGGCCACAAGAGAGGACAAACATTGCTTCAATGCGGCCGTAATGACGTACGGGGCCCTGGGTCCAACTAAAGGAGTACACGTCTGTCGTCCCCCCTCTCTCTCTCGCACGCACACTCTCATCCAGCTAGACGCCTTCACACTTGACTCCTCTTCTCTCCTCCTCTCTCTCCCTCTCCTTCTCATTGTCATTTCCAAGCACGTAACACAGTGGCGGCAATACTGGTCCTTGGTGGCAAACCGACATGTTTTCCTGCCGTACGCAATCAGGCTTATTATTTTTCTTGTTTCCCTGCATTCTCCTAATCTACGCGCAGCCTGATTCACTTTCCTGTCGTCCTCGTCTAGTACAATTGCCACGAACGTACAGCGGGAGTGCAGTAGTTACACTCCGCCTATCGTGCTCGTTTAAGGTTTCTCTCGTTTAAGTTCTGTTAACTGCATTCCGTATGTCTGGCCAGCAAGGTTCTGATTTTTAAAAAATTGCGCTAAATTAGATATCAGTATAAATACACAAAAGGCGGTGTGGTTCGAAATGCACGAATCTACATGCGCAGCTCCGCAAATTATTGCGCTATTTTTCGTTCATAGGGTGCTTAGTTCTCAACATCACGCTTCGATTTTTTTATACCTTTTTGATTTTTTTTTTGATGAATGCTGAAAGAAATGAATAGCCCACTTTGAAAATTGTGTGCTTTGAATCGGCTCGCCCAAGTAACTTCTTTACTTCTGCTTTTCTTTTTATTACATTATTGTTCAAACCGAACAAACTCAATGACTCTCAATGCAGCAAATTTTTAGTCAGACAGTTTCTCTGTCGCAGTGTATAAGAAGGAACGAGTGAACTTCAGCTATATATCCACAACATTCCCATGTAAACAATCACTCCCGCTTACATCGGGCCAAACATCGATCCAGTAGGCAGCATCTAGGCGAGCCTACTAGGCCGCACTTAATTCCGGAGAAAATCCTCGGGAACACAGTGGCAGGCTTACACCGAGCTCAACACGTGTGCCCCTCGGATATACTTACTTGTGGCTTAACAAGGACGCCACGAATTGACGGGCATGGTAGCTTAACAGATAGATATAGTGTGTTACAATGCGGTGTTAGGCCTTTTATTGTATGTAGAGACAGGCGTAGAGTTGTACAATAATACATTAGACGGAGATCTGGCACTAGTGTCTATGGGAGCTGCAACGCATGGCGCTTTCAGCCAGCACGGGAATTATGGGTAGTACACGGATATGCATAAGCTTCGTTCTTTCGGCTCCGTGTGGGCTTTCGACATTTAAAACGGGCAATTATTTCAAAAGTTCAGCGCTCCAGCCTCACTGCCATGACGCTTTTAGGCTCACGAATCCAATCAGCTCACGAGGTTCACAACGAGCCACTCTTTCATCCAAAACAAAAGCCAAAACACACCAAGAAGCAAAGCCGCAAGTCCGTTCGAAGCTGGAAGCACAAAGACTAGGCACATCCCTGAACCATCCTTCCCATGGTGGCTGAACGATCGCAGCGCCATAGTTCCCACTACTAAATATTGTAGGAAACCCTACGGAAACAGGCGAGTTTCTTAAAGCTTTTAGGTTACAACATCTACGCAGAGAACGTGCGAAGAATGTCACATAGCGAAACCTTGGGATACACATGGCAAAAGCGTCGCGAACGTCTGCTGTAGAAACACCGGATGTATACTGGCTTACTTCCGGCGTCCAATTACGCCCATTGTCCAACAATATCTTGGCAATGACGTACAAACAGTCCGGTCACGTCCAGCGGATTGTGTCAGAGAGGGGATACCCGTGAACATAGAGTCTCGGCTTTTGCAGGATTACTCGCAGCGCAACAAGTCGTAAGCTCTGGCTCAAAGATGGCGCTGACAATGTGTTTTCTTTATTACTTCTTTTTTTTTGCCTTCCGGTTTGTAGCCTTTATTTGCAACGTCAATTAAACCAGCGTTATCAGTGAACAAATGCAATAATTACCATCGCGTGGCTCTTCATGGAATCTTTTTTGCATAGCAATATTGAGTTTTAGGCCGACAATAAGGCAGGGAAATTGCGATACGGAGTGCTGCTGACTGTGCTGCGTGTTTGGTAACATTTCACCTAGAGAAGCATGATACAAACGACAAAACTAGTAACGAAGGCATCGATATTGACACCGGTGACACCGGGACACCGGTGGTTAACACTCGGAACTACTGCCGCATATTCGATGTAATATGCAACAGTTACAGATCACTGTCGAAAACGAGAAGGCCATGACGTCTTTCCGGCTCCTGAATCAATACCGACGCATGCAACTTAGCAATAGCACAGCCTTTGGGATGTGTGCTTCAAACGAAGCTGGCAGGTGGAGTTTGACTAAGCCGATTTAGAGTAAGGTAATAATTTTAACGAGTTAGTAGCGTTCCTTAGGCTGTATACACTTCCAGCGCAAAAGCAAGACGCCAAAAACCAGCGACTATACTAGACAAACACAAGGGCTCGTGTTCGTCTAGTCGCTGTTCTACTTGCACGCAAGAAGTCTACAGTTTACGGAACCTAACTAATGCTGTAGAATAGCCGCCTTCAACCGGAAATGTGGTTCACCTGCTGTATGAGATGACGGCACGCCTAATAGCCGAACTCGAAATTCGGCGCACAGATCTGGCACGGCATTGCGGCACGGCATTGCGGCATTTCTGATCACAGTGCTCTCGCTACGATAAATGGCGACTAATGAAGGCGCTAGACATTAGGGTCTCTAGATGGAGTGTCCTATACGCCAACGCTGAGCGTAGACGCAGGCAGCATTAGCTTGTTGCATAACACTCGAGAAACAGCGTCAGCCTTCAGATAAACAGCTTCCGCCGGAAATTAACCCGACCTGGAAGCATTCGTCAGAGATAACGAGAACATTCTTCAGACATGGCCTTTTAGCTGGTGCGGAGGTCTTGTGGCGAATTACACAGCCGGCATGACAGAGGAGGGCATAATAATTCGCTCGAGCTGCGCTTTCATGGAAGACAAACCGTATGCACAAAGTTCGCTAAATCGAACGTATGTGCGGATAGCGTTTAGTGTTGATCTTATAAAAGCGATTATTACATGCAGTTGCAGCACACTACTGGGGGCGCAAGGGACCACCATTTCGCTTAAAGCGCGGCCGCTGATATTCCTCGAGAGCGTCGCAATAGTACCGGAGATCTTACAAGTTATTTCGCAAAGTTGACAAGCAAGTTACGACTCCAGAAAACGAGGCTCTGCGAACTGCACTAATGTACACGAAAAGAAAAGTTATTTCCCTAGGACTACGTCGCGCGAACAGACGCCAGCAGTCTGTTCGCGTGACGTCATGAGGAAACAGGCTCGCGATTGGTCAATATACGAGGGACATCAGTTGTGAATTGTCGCCTATATACCCTGCTTTGTCATGCAGTCGCACGCCCGTTTTGCGTTTCCTCGCATGACTATCGCACGTGATCAACTGCTTTCACTACGTTTTGTGCGTTCTCGCCTGCGCACACGGAATGAATGAATGAATGAAAAACTTTATTGGTGCAAAGAAATTCTCCCGGTGAACGTGGAGCCCTCAGTCCAGGGCCCCTGTGGCCTTTGCCATCTTGCGAGCTCTGTCGATCAGCTTGAGCTGCGTATCCGAAAAGCGCGAAATCCTGATAGGCTAAAGGCTTGGTGCTGAAATTTTCCGCGTGTTTTATGAAGAAATAAGTGGAGAGAAGGAGACAGCGCCTGCAAGAAAGGGTAGTGAAGGCGAGAAAGAAACCACTATTTGGACTGTAAACTCGCAGTGGTTTAGGGGCTCTTTAAATTACCGATGAAAACACTCAGAAAACGACTCGTCAGCCATTTACGACGCCCCATTCTAACGCACCTGGATAGAAAGAAAACAAAAAACAGACTAAGTGGCTTTCGTGAGAGATTCACAAGGTGAATCGAATCTCATTAAGCTAGCGAAGTGTGACATTTCATGCCAAGGTCCAGAGGACTATGAGAGAGAAGCTACACGTCACAGAGAAGAAACAAATACAAATAAAGTACCACAAAAAAGTTCAAGTTATTCCGTCAAATATACAAAAAAAAAAGAAAGTGCAAGCCTGTAATTGGAACATCAGACCGACCGTAAGCAGCTTACCTACGATGCCGTCTGTTGTCACCGCGTGAGCCACAAAAAACGAACCAAGAAAATGCATCAGTGAGGACGAAGATTGACACTTCGAAATAATGCATTAGCGCATTCATCATGCTCCTTCACAAGGTAACGAACGGCCTGCCAGCGTTCAAAGCAAACTTGATGTCCTTCCAAGGATAGCATGTGCAGTTTTTCCCGGCACTCAACTGCGTCTGCATTTTTTTTTTTTTTCGAGGGGAGGAAGGTGGCAGCAGACGAAACTCTTTATTCGGGCGAACTTGAGCCCGGAATATTATACAAGGCCAAAGTACAGGCAATTCACACCGTAAACTCATAGCGGCGAGAACAGTCGTCGGCCGTCGAGTAATCTGATCAGCAGCAAAGCGCGTCGGCCCTTTATACCTGCGGCTTAAGAAGATTCCAGCGTTATCGTTCGCGGCCGGGTTAGTTCCAGAATAAACTCCATGGTTCGCGTGCGGCGCACAGTCTTATCGGGAGATTCTAAAATAATTTGAAAGGTTCCCGGACACTCGGGCGAGGTTTGCGCAAGGCATTGGTTATACGTGTAATGGACAGGTTACATAAAAAACATAAAAAGGAGTGGGCGTGGCAATATTAAATAAATGTCCTTCTGCAACGTCTTAAGTTAAACCTCGACACACGAAAAAGTTTCCGAAGCGCATCACTTAAAAAAAAAAAAAGAAACAAGGAAGGAAAAGGCTAAACTACTTGAAGACTTCGCCAAACGAGAAAGAGCGAGTTTTAAGTGAATAACGAGGCGGTTTTGAACGTTATTATCCCTGCTACGAATTTCGTTAGCATAGCGGGTATATTTACTGCGAACGAATTTCACTTTGCTGTTACGGAATTCTACAACAGGCCATTTATTGATTAGTGCAAGCAGCTTGTAGTAGCAGCCGAGCTATGTCACCCGACCTCAGCAGTTCACAGATTTCATACGTTCTCACTCCGAAGTTTTGTTCGTAAATTAACGAATAGCAACACACAAGCTCGTGGCAGTTCTAATCAGGTTTATAGACTGCACCTCAACTGAAAAAGGGCAGACTAACTGCCAGTTGCATACGCTGCAGCTACAGCAACGCTGCTCCCTTTGAAGGTTACTACACGATATGTCCTCCGATAACCACCGGGGATATCAATGAGAGCATGACAAGCCTACAGATTTACATAGAAGAAGACAGGCGTACGTGGTCAGACTCCGTTTAAAGGCTTTACTTCCAAACGAAAACAGTTGGAGGTGTTATTCACAAACAAGGATGTTCAGCGCTGTCCATATTTATTTCTTTTTTTTTTTAGCGCGCAAGTTTTGATGAGTGAAACATTACATAGTTGATGCCACTGAATGAGGCGTGACCATCCTATCTAAAAACCTCTATCAGGGGATCCTACAAAACAACGATACGGAAACGCCCAGGCACACAAAAGGTTCGCGAAACAACGCCAGAGCATATCTCGTAGATGGATCACCCGAAATGAGCAGACGACAAATGGAGGCTCCGGACACGCACCGCGTCGTCTGCTTCCGCGCTGTTTTCCGTCAAAGGGCCAGAAAGAGGATATGACGTCATGGAAACGTCAAGGAGAGACAAACTGGGCCAAAAAACGGCGGTACGAGCAACAGAGGGGAGAGATTCCCTTTTTCTTTGCCCATGCACCTTCAGTGCCGGAATCGACCGAGAGAAATATGGCGGCCAGGACACGAGGACCATGGCTTTGCGCAGAATCAGCAGCAGATGACGGCGATGACGAGGGGAGCAATGAAAAATGGCGGTAATGACCGGCTATGCGCCAGCACCGTCCATCAGCGTTCAAATAACGTCTTCGGATGACGGTCGAGTCGACGACGGTGGGCAGCTATATCGTGTCAGTGGTCGGGTACCGAGTAAACGGCCATGCAGACAAAACAAAAACTATGGCCGGACAAGAAAATGGAGCAGACGAAGAGTAAAAGCAGACGAGCAGAAGGTGCAGGAAAAAGATAAGACGCTAAAAGTAAAGGATCTCTATCTGTAACGGTTCCGGGGATCTTCGAGGCTAGTGGGAGGAGGGTATCATTCGCTAATGGACGACGGACATCGCCGAGCGCGCTTCCGAAAGCCTCCCTTCTTTTCCTTCGGTGGCCTAGGCCTCTTTCAGAAGCCACGTAAGTGGCTATTTCGCGCAAAGAAAACACAAGGGGAGGGTTAAGGGGAGCGCAAAGGTTCATACACGGGCCCACTGTAGAAGAAATGTAATCCAGAAGCACACGTTGTTGGGCTAGTCGGTTCATGTTCTTTCAGAAGCCACGTAAGTGGCTATTTCGCGCTCCCCTTAACCCTCCCCTTGTGTTTTCTTTGCGCGAAATAGCCACTTACGTGGCTTCTGAAAGAACATGAACCGACTAGCCCAACAACGTGTGCTTCTGGCCTAGGCCTCGCCTAGCCTAAACCACCCTTACCCCTTTCTGTCTCCCCGGCTGGATTCGTTCGGGCTGGCTCACTGCCCGAAGCATCCTCTGTAATTGGGGAAGCCAAGGAGAATCAGTGAGGCCGATAGAATCGGGGACCCCGCTCGTTGTAAGGCGGACTGTCGAGTAGGTATGACGATGGAGATGAAACTGTCATGGCCGCCGTAACGGTCACACTTTCCTCACTTCAGTCACGACAATGGGGACGGAAGAAAGGCGGCATCGTCTGCTCTCAGCTGCAGATGGACGCCCTACAGAGCAGACGATTAGATTCGAAGCAGATGACGTGCGGTGCTGACGAAGGTGGTACAACCCGCAATGATCGAGCGAGGCCGGAATAAAACGGCGCTAAAGAAAGAGAAAAAAGAAAACATGGTGTGCATCAGGATGGTTCAAGCTCTCAAGGCATCTCGCATCGGAGCGCACTGCACACCCTCTGCTAGAGAAGGGGTTCTGGTCGCTTCCTCTTCCCCCACTTTTATAGTTCTTTCATCTCTCCTGCAGTTGTGTTTTCCTTTCATGTTCTCCCCGTTTCCTGCTGTTTTAGCAAGTCTCTCGCTTATACAGCCTTTCGTTTTCGTTCCTAGATTATAGCGGTGGCACCAACTTCATATTTCTGTGCTTCGCTTACACGACTTACACCCTTGCCCCACTTCCCTGCCGCCTTCTTTTTTTTTTCTCACTCTCTCTTTTTGATCCCATCGAAACGGCAATTTGTAGACCACTCGACGCAAGTAATCACCCTCCGCTTTGCGAACTCCATGCGTCGCGCTTATGGAAGCAAGTGAGGAACGCAAAGCTGACAGCATCTCGATCGAAGTACGTTGATAAAAAAAAAATCAAGTAAGAAGAAGAATCAAGGAACGAATCGATTTTTGTCTCAAAGAAGAATATTCTGCCCGCTCTTCGCTCTGAAGAACTTTTCGCGCTCTGAAGAAAAGAAAAAAGACCTAGGGTAAGGCGCACCAACTTAAAAAGAAAAACGATAAGAAAAACTAAGAAGATTGAGTGGTTTTTCCTTCACGGCGGGCCGCTATCGTTCTTTCTTTTTATATTCGGCGACAGTCTGATAGTGTAGAAGAGTATTGCAGAAGCTCACAAATACGCCCCACCTGTTGTCGAGTCGCGAGCGAAGACTGAGTACTGACGCAGGACGGACGAGGCGCGAGAGCAAAATATTACTGCTGAGGTTTTTTTCGCTCGCAATCCTTCAGCCACTCTAGCCCTCTCACTCTCTCTCTCTCTCACACGCCGACACAAAAACACACTGTCTCTCTTTTCTCGCGGTGATGTTCTATATTTGACAGACGGTGACATATATCGGATATCTCGACAGCTTTAGCTCGTTGCCGTCATCATTTTATACCATTAAATAACGTGCCCAAGTTCTCGAGCACGAATATCGCGTCATCGGTGAGCGCATTCCTGAAAGGTCCACTCAAATGACGTAGTGTGCGGAAGGGAGAAGTAGTCTAGGCGCTTGTGCACTACGCATGTGCTGAGCTTCGCGTAGGTGTCGGGAGGCCTCGCTGATAGCCCCGCGTGGCGCGCGCTCCCGTGTTTACGCTAAGCGTACTCAGTGCGACTTACATACGATCTGCATACAATGGTCGCGTCATCAATGACCTACATTCTATAGAAAAAAAAAAGTCATTTGGCTCTTTTTTCTGTGTTCTAAAATGACACGCATATGACTTTCTTTAAAGAGACACGTTAACTCTCTTTACGGTCCCAAGACTCACCGACGAGAATATAATGGTCTCCTAAGTGAGTTCACGCGCCTCATAAAATACACTCACATACTTCGCAAGTCAGAACAGACAAAGAAGAGCCAATGGACCGCTTTTCTTTTTCTTAGAGTGTAGCAAAGCGCGGCTCAGACTGCTAACGGTCAACCTGAACGACTGGACAGTCCAGACGGAGTAGCGTCAGTGGCAATGACCGAGGCATCCGTGGCCGGAGGCGTATGCTTGGAGCGTCAGGCCCTGCTGCCTACCTAATACGCAGCTCGAAGAAGTAATGCCCCACGGGAATAGCAGAAACAAAAGAAGGCTGCCGTGACAGACACCCTGTCCTCGCTCCGTCAACACAGCATTGTTATTCCAGGTCGGCAGTCCACGGTCGACGTCAGTGCCTCAAGTTTAGAAGAACGGCAAGAGCGCTGCACTACTTTTTGTTAGTATTTTTGCTAGCATCTCGTTTTCGTTTTCTTATTAACCCTTTATTTGGGGTACGGGTCAGTAATGCGTACACACTGGGCCTATTCGATTGTCCGATCCCCGATTGTCCCATAATGCCCGAGACGGTGTGTTCAGACAGTGCTTATTGCGTATGCAGTGTATCGGGCGATCCGGGACTGTCAGGGTGCAGTTAACCGAAGATGTGTAATGAGTAAACGATATTCTACAACAAGTAACATCGAGGCGTCCTCATTCAAGCTTTCTTGCCTTCTGTGGCCTTCTTGGATCTCATCGCCCACAGTTTAAGAGAAATGAAAAAGAGAAAGAGGGAGACGCAGCAGAGAAGTGAAAACCCAAGAACTACGCACACAACCGGTGTTTTGTTGAAAAATTGGTACAGTTGCCAAGAGGCGGTTTAACAGAAGAGCGAAACAGCACAACCGCACAAGCGCGGAAGCGTCAGCACGCGCGCAAGCACGCTACAATTGCTGCTCTCAATTTTTCCGGGCCAAAGCTCATCTAACCACAAAGACGGAAAACGTCATTAGGCTAATCATGAGAGTTTCCGGTAGGAAAGGTGGAATAGGGGAGGACATGCTGCTTAGGGTTCATCATGCCTTCCTTATGAGCCACGTCAACTACATAGTATCGGCTCTTAATTGGACGAAATCAGAAAAGAATAAGATATAGATACACTCGCGCGCAAAAGTATCAAGAAAGTGCTCGGTATCCCAATTACAACCAGTACGGAAGCTCTGATGAAGTTAGGGGTCCATAGTACCATGGATGAGCTAGCAGAAGCACAAAGGATGGCACAAATTATCAGATTATCTGGAACTAAAGCAGGAAGGGACCTGCTACTTGCCGCAGGCCTGCAACCCGGCATTAACAAAGGCGAGGCTATTCAACTAGACAGTCAAGTCAGGGAATCCTTCATTGTTGACAGATTCCCAAGAATCTTCCATCCACAATTCAATAAGGGTCTAAGGCTCGCGAGGGCCAAAGCACTCTTGAAGAACCCAGTGGGTACAGAAGCCTTCGTAGACGCAGCCCGTCACGAAAACGCTTGTAGATTTTCGGTCGCTATAGTCGACCACAAAGGAGACCTTCTCTCGTCAGCCTCACTTCGCACATCAATGGCAGCTGAGCAGGTAGCTGTGGCTATGGCACTACTGGATCCGAAACGCACCACCATTTACACTGACTCATGAGCTGCCGTCAGGGCTTTTCAGTCGGGTCTAATCTCAAGAGAGGCGGCAAGGGGCCTTAACGGCAGGTCCTTGCAGGACGTAATTCACAGCATTGTCTGGTTCCCGGCTCACATGGGTCTGGACGTAATACCGGGCCAACCGAACCCCAACGAGATCGCTCATAATCGTGCGCGAGAATTCGTGTGCCGCAGCGATGTGTGGCCCTCTAATGGTTCGGAACAGCTCGAGTTCGGCGATACACTCGTCCCCTTTCACGAGATTACCTCGCACTACAGGGGGATTAGACGGGTGTTTTCATCCCCTCACCACAAAATTGGTAGAGCACAATATATCACGCTGAGAATGCTCCAAACGGATTCGTATCCTTCAAGGAGCTTCATGAGTAGGATACATGCGCAGATAGATCCAACATGCCCAGACTGCGGTGACGTTAGCTCATTGAAACACATGCTCTGGCGATGCCCGGCGTTGCAGGACTACAGTAAAGAAGCCTGGTGGACCGCTGCAATCAACAACCCCAGCTACGACGTCCAGCCCCTGGCTGTCCGGAAGGCCCGTGAGAGGGCGGAGAGGCTCGGCCTCCCCGTCCCGATATGGGACGAGCCATGAGTTGGATATGTAAACATCTCATACCCTTCCCTCCGGGCCAAATAAATGTCTTTTCTCTCTCTCTCTCTCTCTCGATTTTTCCATGCGGAAACGACGCATGCGACAAACAGATAGAGACGCCACGCGCGAGTCGGCCACTACCCCGCGCGTAAGCAGCGAGGAATGAACCGATGGCAACGCAGGACGCAATGTCGAAACTAACCCAAATCGAGTGTTATATCGGATGCATACATTCAAGGGCGTAGACTTCTGAGTCCTCGCTATGCTAGCATCATCAATGAGATCGATGGGCACACTCTTCAACACAATGCAAACTACATATCTCGAAGCGCTCAAGTTCAGATATATACATTGTAGCCGCTGTTTGTGAGCCTTCATTTTAACATCGGCAAATTTAGTCCGTGTTCTTTACGACAATCGCAGAGGGGCATTACTGTAGGCACCAGGCAGATGCGGCATACCGGACAAAAAAAGATAAATGACAGGAAAAACAACTAGACGAAAGAAGACCACAAGACAAGAGCATACACGCGGTAATGGAGGCCATAGCGACCAGGCAGCTCGCGCGAGGCCAGCCGGCCTATAAGTTATACGCGTCGGCACTGTGCGTGCGCATACACTTTACACATAGTAGACGCACTGTATCGAAGAACGTTGAGGCGGCGAAACAACTGCCGCACACTATGTGTATAGGCTGTACTGCATGCAGATATTCCACCTATTGCTGATTATATATACGGGGGCGCCTATGAGTGCGCCTCAAGTGTTTTATTATGGAGGGTCCACGGCAGCTGTGTCGACGGGCCATCATCGAAGACGCGTTTAATCTTCGGGCAAGCTGGCGGAAGAAGAGCCCTCGAAAACATTGCTTTTCCTTCTTTACTATCTTTTTGTAGGCTGTGCCGCATATATTGTTTTCTTCATCTTTTCCTCGGTTTTGCAGTGATTCATTATGCTTACGGGGTCCGGGTGAATCTGGAATATTTGATACTCGGAGGTCAACGACAGAACGACTTTGGGTGCGTACGCTGATATGTCAAGAGCTAGCAACAAGTAACACTACCGACACTACCACTACCGACAGGCGCCGTATTTTAGGCGAATTTCCCACATATTCTTAGACCATCGACATGTGCCTCAAAGGCGCAGAAGGCAACGAAAGCGTTACTAACGTACTTTTTTTAAAGTCGACTCGGTGTGCATCCCCCATGTGCGCGCATGATTCTGTCCATCTCTCTCTTTTACGAGAACGGAAATCTGGGCGAGTTTGTCAGAATTCATCATAGAGCAGGTAACGCAAAAATTACGGGGACACAAGAAAGCAACATAAACACGAGACGAGCGCTAACTTCAAACTGAAATTTATTCTCAGAATCCAGGCCTATTTATAAACCAGCAGAGATCAGAACAGCACATTGTCACCCATCTTGCCCGTCTCTGCCGTTTTCTGGATTCTACACTGCAATTGTGGGGTCTGCCGCCCCCTACATTACGCTGATGGACGTGCAACCCCAAGAGGTTCCGTCCGGTTCCGGTTCAACCGCGGGGATCGCCTCGAGGAAGCGTGGTAACACAGCAAGCGAGAGCAAGGACACCGAGCTGTACTCCGCATCAGGCGATGAGTCCTCCGAAGACGGCTTTCAACCTGTGTTGTACCGCAAGGCCAAACGAAGAATCATCAACGCATCGTCGGCGTCAAGCACAACCACTGTGAAAACTGCGCCTCAGCGGTGGCCCCACTCCATCCTGTTTGTGCCACAGAACGCTATCGACAATCTGCGTGTGCTCAACAGGCAAGCATTGTCTTTGTACCTTGAAAACACAGTGCCAAACGAGATCAAGGATATCAGGCTAAACACGAGGAAAAACATTTTGGCAATCGATGTGATGAACCCGAGTGCGCTGAGCACGCTGCAGCATGTAACGCAGCTGGGGAACATCAATGTCCGGCCAATCATTCCAGCGGATGGTGCCACCGTAGCAGGTGTCATCTATGACATCGACACTGAAATCGCCAATGAAGACCTCTCAGTGCTTATAAAACCGGCGAATGAAAACAACGTCATTGTGCATGTAGGTCGCCTAGGTAACACACGTTGTGTGCGAGTAACGTTCAAGGGTGACTGCCTACCGTCTTACGTGAAGGTTGGCCATTTTCGTCACCAGGTCCGTCCATTTATACCGAAGCCTATGCAGTGTTTCAACTGCCAGAAGATTGGCCACGTGAAGGGCGTTTGCAGAAATTCCACAGTGTGCCCCCGATGCGCCGAACCTCATTCAGAAGACAGCTGTAGTGCAACTACGCTGAAGTGCCCGAACTGTCATGGTGCTCACAGTGCTTCCTCCAAGGAATGTCCTCAGATAAAGAAGGAGATTTCTGTTCTGAAACAGATGGTGAGAGGACAGCTCAACGCACAAAGAGGCAGCGGAAAAAGTGAGGCGAAGACGACGTCGCCGTCGAAGGTCGTCACGAAGGACAATGTCGCATTCAGTGAGAAAGTCCGTTCCTCCGGTTCCCAGCACGGCAAACACCAACGCCGCTGAAAGAGAAGCTACTTGTAGATCTCTCTCAACAAAGGAATGGCCACCACTTAAGGAAACGCGACCAGTAGAGAAGCCACAGCAGAGGGAGCCTCAGCCACAAGTGCAAGATGCTACAACGGCATGGCACACAGATCATCAAGTGGTAGCGATTCTGCGATCATTAATGAACGCCATTCGCATGTTGTTAGGCAACATGAAGACGACGTCAGCTAGAAGTGCCCTTCAAGTACTGGACGCTCTCAGTCCGGTGCTGGCAGCCCTTGAATAGACCATGGCTCAGTCACCGATGCCTTTCAGGGATGAGGTCCGGAATGCAGCAATATTTCAGTGGAATGCCAGAGGGACTGAGATCGCGGATTGCTGATTTTCGGCGATTCGTGTACGCCAATAAGTTTCCCGTAATCGTCATCTGCGAGCCGAATTTATCCAGTGCAATAAGACTTTCTGGATACGAACCTTTTATGTCGTCTGCCATTACTGAAAGAAGCAAGGTTCTGGTGTTCATTCGCCGCGATCTCACTTACATCCTTCAGCCTGTACCACCTCATGATGATAATCAATATGTATGTTTAAGAGTGAAAAAGAAGAGACTTACCATTACAGTTGTGGGCGCATACCTATCACCATCAAGTCGGTTTGATCATAAAAGATTACGAGATATCCTATCATCAGCCCCTGATCCATGTGTTATCATCGGGGATTTTAACGCCCATCATACTCTATGGGGAAGCCCGAAGACCGACGTGAAAGGCAGAAATTTGGTGTCTTTCGCCTCCGATAATGAACTTTTGTTGTTGAATGATGGCAGTCCTACATTTTTACGTGGCTCCACATACAGCAGCTGTCTCGACTTGGCTTTGTTTCACGAAGCTTAGTGAGGCATGCGGGGTGGTTCACGGACATAGAAACGCATGGGAGTGACCATATTCCCACATACGTCAAGATTAGAGGATTGTCACCTTCCAAGATACACGACACGATACGAAGAGTGGACTGGACGAAATTTGAGTCTCGAATGGAAGATCAATGTCAAGACCACATACTAGACTTGGAAGAGGCAATCAAGAGCACTGTACAGGAGTCTGTGCGTACCTTCAGCTGCTCTTCGAAATTCACGGACTTCGACCTAGAGTTGGAGAGACTTCGCGCACTCCGGCGACGTGCTGAAAGGAGGTACCGACGCACGAAGGCCATTGACGACTTACGGACTGCCAGACGTATGCAGAAAAAGATCCAGCGCCGGTTGGATAAGGTCGAATTCCAACGCTGGACTGCTTTCTGCGAGTCGCTCGACCCTCGTAAGCCATTATCGCAGCTATGGAGGACGGTACGAGGTTTGCGGTCATCCCCCGTTCAAAGGTCTCCATTCAAGGCGTTAGGCATTTACCAAAAGCGACCAGATATTGACGTAGCAGAAGAATTCTGCGCCAGATTAACTGGACAACTTACAGCACCCGACAGTTTACAACTTTCGAACAGCTGTCCACCACCACGTGACCCCCGCATGGACCTCCCCTTCTCCATCCAAGAACTGAAGGCAGCGCTCGCTTCGTGCAAACGTTCGTCAGCGCCAGGACCTGACGGAATCTCCTACAGAGCCCTGTGTCATCTGGGTGAGCGCGCGAGACTTGCTCTGCTTGAGCTATATAACGAATCTTGGCAGGAGGGCACACTCCCCTTAAGTTGGAAAACAAGTCGTTTGGTACCACTGTTGAAGCCTGGCAAGTCACCGCTGGAACTGGCATCTTATCGTCCGATCGCATTGGCAAGTTGCGTGGGCAAAGTGATGGAGAGGATGATCCTCGGACGCCTGGAGTGGTACATGGAATACAATAACATCTACCCAGGCACCATGGCCGGCTTTCGCCGTGGTCGATCATCAATTGATAGCGTCATCGACCTAATCACCTTCGTGGAGCACGAGAAAGGCCGCAAGCGTCTTTGCGCTTCTTTGTTCCTCGACGTCAAAGGGGCCTATGACAACGTTACTCATGAAGCCGTCCTTGCCGCGCTAGAAGACGTCGGAGTGGGCGGTCGAATGTTCAAATGGATACGCAGCTACCTCTGCATGCGATCCTTTTTTGTGATCACGGAGGACGGGGACACTTCCCTACACTACAGTTATCGTGGTGTTCCCCAGGGCGGTGTGCTCAGCCCTGTGCTGTTCAATCTTACGCTGATTGCTCTCCATACACACCTGCCAAGCACTGTTTGTTTGTCAACTTACGCAGATGATATCTGCGTCTGGACATCTGCGGTAACTCGCCTGCAGCTGCGAGCGAGAATCCAGAGAGCAGCCACTCAAGTTGCTCTGTACCTCCGTGATCGAGGCCTGGAAATTTCTACCGGAAAGTGTGCTCTTCTGGCATTTACGCGCAAACCAATGTCTAACTACAGTGTATCAATCAATGGTCAAAGTATACCGTATTGTCGATCACACAAGTTCCTGGGTGTCATAATAGACAGAGAACTATCATGGAGTCCTCACGTCTCGTACCTGAAAAAGCGGTTGGCAGGTATTTCTCACCTCTTCAAGTTTTTCGCTGGAAAGACTTGGGGAATGTCGCCCAGTGCTATGTTACAGCTGTACAGGGTGCTGTTTCTCGGTTTCCTGCGATACAGTTTGCCTGCATTAACTAACGCAAACAAGACAAGTCGACGCATGCTACAGAGTGTTCAGGCCCAGACCCTCCGGATTTGTTTAGGCCTGCCTCAAAGTGCTTCAACAGCGGCGACCATAGCCATCGCCAAGGACCACCTCATAAAGACTCATATTGAGGTTGAAGCACTGAGGACCCACATAAGGCATCTTGCCCGGACACCACACCACCACCTAGCCTCTCTACCAGCGGACAGACCACGCACCTCCTTTTGCCGAACAGTAACCGCACACGGCGACTCTCTACCGACTGGCTTCACACCGGCGGCGAGACCTTCGGTTCCTCCATGGTGCCTGAAACAACCAGTCATCAACCTGACAATACCAGGCGTCCAGAAAAAACAAGATCTGTCAGCACCAGCTCTTAAACAGCTCGCTTTACTTCTATTGTACGAGAAGTATCACGACTCGATTCACGTCTACACTGACGGCTCCGTCCTACCGAGCAGTTCAACAGCGGCGGTCGTGATTCCAACGATCGCCACAACTATCAAGTTCAGGACGGCTCACCCAACAACATCGACGGCAGCAGAGCTCACAGCGCTTCGCGCCGCGCTGCTTTTCATTAACGACCAAATGAGAAAAAGGTGGACGATTTTCTGCGACTCCAAGGCGGCACTGCAGTCTCTACTGTCGACTTTACGCCGCGGTCCGCACGAACAATTGGTATTTGAGACTGCCGAGATGTTTCACCACCTCACCGAGAAAGGACACTGCATTACAATTCAATGGCTACCAAGTCACTGTGGGATTATCGGCAATGAACGGGCCGATCAAGCTGCCCGTTCAGCCCATACAGAGGACCGCGACCTGTCGATACCTCTTTCTAGGACAGACGCTGCTCGGAAGCTCCGCATGCTCGCTCGCCAATGCACCATGTCAAATTGGAATGAGCCACATTTCATGCATGCACGACTACACACCTTTGATCCAACGTTAAGCCTTCGATTGCCATCAAGACTTCGCCGAGGTGACGCTACCGTTCTCTGTAGATTATGGCTGGGCGTCGCGTTTACCCATGCGTATGCATTTCGCATAGGGATGGCCGACACCACCGCCTGTGAACACTGCGGCGACGAAGAAACGATTCGGCATGTTCTGTGTGACTGTCCGAAGTATAGAACACAGAGACAATCTCTTTGCCATGCTCTCAACAAGATAGACGACCAGCCTCTATCAGAAGAAAGACTTTTACGCCATCGTCCGGACATAACGTCGCAGAAGAAGGCTTTACAAGCACTACTCGCCTTCCTGCGATCCACTGGTCTGTCAGAGCGCCTCTGAGCGGAGCGCTCTTGTGTGTGTGTGGTTGTGACTGTTTTTTTTTTTTGTTTTTTTTTTCTTATTATTTATTTTCTCTCTCTCGCTTTCAACCCCCTATTCCCCAACCCCAGTGCAGGGTAGCATACCGGATGCAAACTTCTGGTTAACCTCCCTGCCTTCCTCTGCTCTTTCTCTTCTTCTTCTTGGGTGACGATGTGCTGTTTTGATCTCTGCTGGTTTATAAATAGGCGTGGATTCTGAGAATAAATTTCAGTTTGAAGTTAGCGCTCGTCTCGTGTTTATGTTGCTTTCTTGTGTCCCCGTAACTTTTGCGCTAACTGGTCTATGATGAATTTCTCTTTTATTCTGTCTCTCTTTTCGCCCCTCCATCCCTTCCCCCAATTTAGGATAGCAAAATGGGCTTGCGGCTCGTTAACCTCCCCGCATTTCCTTCCTTCTCTCTCTCCCCACAGCAGTCGTCTACAGTTCCGTCTGAACGACGACACTGCACTGACTCGTTTCTATAGACCCCGATAAAAGTCCGTAGTGATATAACGAAATGCGAAGCATTAAACATGTCACGGTGGACAACGAAGTGAATTCCGTAGGGGCCTTCTCCGCGAGCAGCTTCTTATGACGAAGAAGCCAGTTTCCAGTGGCTCGATTTGTTTCAAATACGTACGCAGTAGCTGAGTGTGAAAAGCTGAACAGAAGCTGTGTGTGTGTTTGTGATGGAAGTGCAGCGCCGGTCCGAAAGACGTATAGAAGCGGCAAAAAGGTAAACGCTAATTGAAGGTTGCTTAAGCATGACTACATGCCTCAATTCAGATTTTAACTGCGAGTGAAGCGCAGGCCCGAAGTAGGGCAAGTATAAACCAGAACTATGTGAAGTGCATGGCCATGTGCTTAACAAAAAGGTGGTTAAGACGAAGTGGCAATCGGAAGTGAAAGAGGGGTACTGTGTAACCGAAGTCAAGTGGCGAACCAGTAGTGTTATGTCTTCATGCACAAATGAATGAGCTGTGATCACGTGTTCTATTTTGTTTTCGTTTCTCATGTGTCGTGTTAATAAATTTTAGTTGGAAGTCAATGCCAGTCCTCGTCGGTCCCTTGTCTTTGTGTATGTCCCGTGCTGTTCAAGTAGCAGTGTTATCACAGTAGTTAAGCACAACCAAAAGGTCAAGAGACCGAAGTTGAAGTTTACGTAACAGAATGTAGAGAAGTGCGCTGACGTCCGCCACCGTGGTATAGTGCTTACGGTTCTCTATATACAGGTATATGTATTCTCAGCCTTGCCTCTCCCGATATTTGGTGCACCCAGTCCGATGGAGGCAAACTGTATGTTTGTTTGTTTGTTTCCTCAAAATTATGGCACATACCCACTCTGGGGGATTGGCCAAGACTGCGTATCTTAACTTCTCTCTGATAACTTCAAGAATGCGTATTAAAACACACTTTTCCCTTCCCTCTCTTCGTCCATTCATTGCCACATTTTCTTCTCTTACCTCGGGCGAAAAAACCGCCGAATCTGCACAGTGCATGTAGGCGGCACACAGGAAACGCGAGCTGCCGGAGAAAAGGTGGGGGAACAAGGAACGACAGGAAGGAAGGCGCGCACTTCCTCTTGCGTGGGAACCAAGGAAAGAACGCGCCTTCTTATTTTATTTCCTGCGTGTTTGAAAAAGCAGCGGAGGCACAAGAAAGAACAAGCGCACCGAAATGCAGGCCGCGTCGAGATTACCACGCGCGCGAAATCTGGAGAACGCGAGCGCGCGCGCACATGCGGCAACGAGTGAGTGCAAGAAGGCGGCGTCGGGAGCGCATTACCTTAATAAGACGCACGGCGCCACATACACACATACACACAACACCGCGCAATACACAAAGGTTCTCCTCCGGTGGCACAGCATCTAGACGGCGATGAGGGAAACGGCGAGAGAAAAGGAACGCGCAAGTCTGGTGTTTTTTTTTTTTCTTTCTTTCTTCTTAAGGCAAAATGATGTTGCTACCGTTGCCTTGGCGTAAAAGGGATCCGGCAATGAAGCGAGCAACACGAGAACGGGAGCCTGGCACAGCTTTGCAGCGCCACCGGCTGTAATGTGGCCTGCCACACGGACTGTTGTCTGGGAAGATATGTTTGTGCGTGCGTAAGTGTTTGTACGTGGACAACGTTGGTTGCTTGATGTGCTTAGGCGTGTTTTTATGCCTGGGTGTGTCTGCTTATATGCTGGCACAAGCGCCAGGCACGCTTTTCACAAGTGTCCACACCAGAAAGACACTGTGTGTTCCAGAATAAGGACGTCGTTTTCCTAACGAGTTAGTGTGAACGTTCGAGGGAAATTCGGGTGCATTATATATGTTAACTAGTACGGCGCGTCAAACAAACATTTCATGGCCCGGACACTGAGACGTGCTGCAGTGGCCAACTCGGGGCCTTTATTGATACAACGCCACGACCACTGAACCACTCCCTCTGCAAGAAATGGTTTGACCAGGCAACCATGAAGCCTGGACGTCGCAATGGAAGAAGAACCACGGGGACCATAAGCAACAAACCACGGGGCCTGGGTTACTAACTTTTCGAGACTCACCTCCCGACCTCACCAATAGCACGAGAAGTATAAACGACGGGTTGAAATATATAAACGAGAATGAAAACTCTCAACGGAGGCAAACATCGTGCCGTTGAAAGATACGAGACAGTTTCTCTATATCCAAAACGAGAAAAAAGAAAAAAAAAAGGAGGGCACGGCCGTCGGCTGAATAAGCGTGTAAACCGTGCGGCGAATCGCCGTTGGTCATTGTTTACAGCACCAGAGAACCATTGCTCGCCGTTTGCGCTTTTACGAGAACACGTCCAATCGCTAAAGAAAGGGAGAATGTAAGGATGGCTTTCTCAAAGCTCCTCTATACGCCAAAGCAATTTCTAAAGAAGAAGAAATAAACACAAGTAGCATCACGCAGTTGCGAAGCCTCGAATCAAGACGATCTCGAGGAAACGTGGGTATATGTGGCGGGATCTCAGGCTGGCGAGACTGAGAGAGAAAGAAAGAGAGAGAGTGAACTTTACGAGGCAGGCGCTAAATTTGAAGGAACGTAAACCGGAACGGGAGGCGACTGTGCGAAACAGCCGGAAAGGTCGGCGGGAAACAGTCCGAGCGCCGGATTATATATCGGCCGTAGAGGATTACATGCGCTTCAAAGCACTGCTCCGGCAGAGCAGAACGCGCAGACAAAGTAAAAAAGAACAAAAGGACTTAGAGATGGTGAACAAGGAAGAGAGACAATAATAAGAATGAAGGCGGAAGGTTATAAAGTCTGGAAGAGCGCGCGCTTACCAGCGCAGCTCAGAAACGCTTTTTTTTTTTTTTTTGAGGGAGGAAAAAGTGGAATATTGACGCAAGCGTCAGAGAAAATATAATAACAAAAAATAAGGCGGACATCCAAGCTGGTATGACAAACACATCAAGAAAAGAAAAACAAAATGATACGCGGCCCGAAGCATAACTGTGCACTTGTACACTACGCAGATTTACTGAGCACTTTGCTAAGCAGGCTTTCCCTTATGGGCTGCGATCCAAGAAACCTTTCTCGACGTCTATTTACACCAGCGTTCTACACACAGGCCGACCTCGTGCGCTTCTGTTGAATGTGCTAGGTAATGTCGAGAGAGAAAGAGAGAGAGAAATAAAAAATAAGGGAACGGCAGGGAGGTCTACCAGAATTACAGCATCCGGTGGTTCGCTACCCTACACTAAGGGGAGGGGGAGAGAAAGACGGAAAGACGAGCGGAGAGAATAGCAAGCGCGTGAAAACAAACAAATAAAAAAATCGCTAGATAATGTAAAAATATTAGCGGTTTTATGGCTGTAAAAAGAAACCTCTCCCCTGTCACGCCTTTCTCCTGCCATAGGACTGCTGATACTCTTACAAGTAGCCGAAATTCTGCCGCCCGCTTCACAAAAATCACCACTTTACCTGAAGGAAATGCCACAGGTGAAATAAAACAGATGTGCGATCTTTCTTATGCTATCGTCCATTTCAGGGTGTGCTTACTTTCGGCAACACCGTGCACCGATCAGAAACTGGCCGCGTCACCTCTCTCCACCTCAGTGGTGCGTGTTCGTTGAAGCTGGCTTTCCTGCAGGAATAAGTTGTGTGCAGAGCAAGCCGCCATCTGTGCAACACTGCCCAACCAACATGCTGGATACGAACGCGAGTGCCTGCAACCGAGAACGCCACCGCGACAAGGGTAGGCGCCTTTATAATAGGCGACGCAATATATTGAGGCGATTCTTTGCTGCTGCAAGATATCGATATCGCAAAGCACGCAGATTTCCAATAGAGAAAGCGCCTGCGCTTCGAAAGTTCTCATATATTGCGTCCACTGAGGAGATGTCAACACCACACTGTGTAACGAAGCCTGCAGCTCGGTTCAGCCAATCATCAGAAAGCTTTAGCAATGCGAGATACGTAAGCCGTACTGCGCGTGCGCTCCATCACCGCGAAGCGACTTTGGGAAAGACCGAGATATCAAAAATTTGAACATGCCGCCATCAAAATATTCTTATGCTTTTTCAGTGAAGAATCCGAAGCGTTCCTCATTGCAAACGCGTCACCGACACCTATAGTGTGGTGTCGTCAGCTATACAGATTTAAATCAAGCCATACTTAACGATGGGTGCTGTCTCTCTATTGGCCAATGATGACGTCAGACGTTAACAGATGGTTTAAAAAAAATCAGTTTCGCCGCAAGGGCGAAGCAATGAATGCGATAGCAAGAAACTAATGCTATACGAAGTGAGGCTCGCCAATGGATACTCTCAGTTTGAACAGCGCTCCTGTTGCAAAGGCGGCCGAAGCAGCAAAGGAAAGTAGCGTGCTTCAAGTGTCGAGCTGTGACACTTGATAGTTCGCGCTCACCTTTTGTTTGTTCGTTTGGCGGCGTCTCTTAAGATCGAGTGTCTTTCGTACGCTCCGTAACATGAGCGCGGACATCACGGTGAAAACTTGGAACATCCCTCTTGCCCTCACCACGAGAAAACCGCGCGAGCAGACAACGGAAGGCCAAGGGTCTCCCTGCGCAAATATAAGAAGAAGCGAGCGAGCTCGCCGACGACTTTTAAATGCGCCCGTCGTGCTCCTAGCGCCATCTCGATAGTAATGAAGAAACGCTTATAAGCGCTGCCGTCTCTGTGTCCATCCAGCGGTAAAGGGTGTGTATATAACGCTCGCCGTTAGCTACGTGGAGGACCTGCGTTCCGTGGCGTAGTGGTTAGCGCCACTCGCTGCGGAGCAAGAGGTCCCTGGTTCGATTCCGCGCTTCGAAAGCATTTTTCTGAATTATTTTTCTTTGGGGCTTTTATATATATATATATACATATATATACATACTTATACATATACGGTGCATGACGGCGACGGCAAAATCCAGCCGAGACTGTCCATATAATTGCTATCGCAATAATAACGGCAAAGCGTCGCTGGCGTATTGCGCACAGCTTGAGCTGAAACTCAACAGCTGATTTCTTTATATCGACGCAGAGCAAGAGAGACGCAAAGCGGAATTGAAGCGGACAAGTTAGAAGCTGCGACATTGTCACGTGATTGGTGCAAGGAAGCCAGCCGCCCCCACTTTAGTCCACCACTCGCATGCGTTCTAACGTATCGCGGTGTAACAGATTGCGCAAACTCAGAACTATTTAAAAACAAAAGCTGGCTTAAGGTATTCTTAAAAAGAGAGTGCCAGCCTCACGTCGCACAGTTCGCGGTTCTTGTTGTATCCTTAGCTTCCATTCTTTCAGATTTCTGGAGATATGCGCGCCACGCGATAAAAGTCTAAACAAGACACAGGCGTAACGGAAGATGACAGCTTGATGAGAAGTGTTCAAACAAGCAGGAAACCATTCGCTGCTACGACCTGTAGAATGCACGGCGTCAGATCGCGCTGAAATGCGAGTGATGACAGTTTGCCGACCTGTAACCGTTGCGACGTTTTATGTTATTTTTTAGGTAAGTTGACAATCTTATTTTGGGGCCACTGTATACGTCAACATGGCAGACCCCCTCCCCTCTCCTATCTTGTACTGATGAGAACATCTCGATAGGCACTGCCTATGTATCATTTCAACATTTAAGCATAAAAGAAACAGTTCTCTCGGAGGAGAACCGATGTGAAATTTTCTTTAAAGTGCATTGCCGTTACTGGAATATGGGCGGAGATGCCTTAGGCTGCAAAGGCGCACCCGAATTTCTCAGTCTCAATTGCGTTTGTTCGTACAAATGCAAATGTCGAGCAATGAACCACCTCGCGATGTAAAAATTCTCCCTATAACTATTCCGAGATTCGAAAGTCCAGCATAAAAAAAAAGAAAGACCTAGCCCAGCGTGTATAAGACACAAAACTTATAACAACTATAGGGCAGGGAGCCCGAAAGCGTTGTAAATAACTCGAATAACTAAAACACACACACACACACGCAAACAGAACATAATGACCTGTCATGACTGTGCGCGCATAAAGAATGGGTTAAACTAAGAAAAAGAAATAAGTGGAAGAGGGGGAGAGAGAAAATGAGCGAACGCAGACGGCGAACCGGTGGTATAATCGCAGAGAGGAAAATAAACTGGAAACAGTGAGCGGCGAACCTTTCCGTGGAAACCCCGGAAATAAAGTTAACGGTCCACCATTCAACTTGCTCCCTTCTCTCGTATTCTCTGTGATTCCGTTCATCCTTTCCAGTCTCAGCGCAGGGGAGACACGAGCCGGGTAGGCGGACGCAACGGACCGAGATGAATTGGAAAGGAACCTCCATCCTCTTTTTTTTTTTTTCTTTCCGGCCGCCTCAGCCAACGTCTTAGTCGTCGACGACCAGGAAACTGTATGTATAGAGTTGAGGGCCTTTGGAGGCAAAGAATGAAATCCCTTTCGCCTGTACCTTCCTCGCATTATTGTTGTCATTACGTGTGCGCGAGTCCGTATTATTACCGGCGCAGGCGCCCGCAGCTGTACGGTGCGACAAAGTCCGCAGAAAGAGACAAGATAAACAAACGAAATAAGAAGAAAAGAAAATGATTTGAATTTACTCATCCTTCATCGCTAGCTCATTCTAAGCTACTAGGCCCAGTAAGAAACCTTTCTCTTTTTTTCTGCTTGCGGCGGCAATAGTATAAAAGAACAAACTGCATATTCCTGTCACCAAGCGAGTTTCTTTTCGCATTGTTTTTATTTTTCTACTCCGGAAATGAATAGTGGAGGTCACCGTGATTTCTCCAAAGCACTTTCTGGATACATACATACATACATACATACATACATACATACATAATACATACATACATACATACATGCATGCATACATACATACATACATACATACATACATACATACATACATACATACATACATACATACATACATACATACATACATACATACATACATACATACATATATACATACATACATACATACACACTCTTTCGCTCCCCTGTCCCCCCTCCCCAGTGTAGAGTAGCAGGCCAGAGCAAACTATAGCTCAGGCCGACCTCTCTGCCTTTCTGTAAATAAATTCTCTATCTCTCTCTACATACATACATACATACATACATACATACATACATACATACATACATACATACATACATACATACATACATACATACATATATTTTACCTTCCGCTGAGTTCTAACATTCGGAAAATCCACAAATGTCCTTGTCGTTGTCTCATTCTACCCAAAACCATGAACTGCACTAGTTGGCCCATGTTATCACTTTACCTTAGCAGGATCACGGTTCGCAAAACCTTTAGTCGTTGCGTTCATAGTTACGGATTCATCGATCACTGACACAGAACACAATGATTCAATTCGCGCTTCTAGTTAAAAACCTGACCCGCTGCAGCAAAGTCTGTGAACAAGTTAGTCATAGGACACCGGCAGCAGTCATGATAACAATAAAAATACGGGCCATTTGGAGATCGAGAGTGCTGCGCAACACGTCGACCATATATCATCAAATGTGGCAGTGCCTTCTACAATGTTGTCTCAAGTACAACAACTAAGCGAAGTGGCCTGAATTCCAGCCACACTGCGTGCAGAGAAGGTTCAGCGTAATAACCAACGCAATTTTGGTAGTTTCTTCGCGTGAATGTTGCGTTGAACTGGCTAAATAAGTCGCGTTGACAAGTGTGGACACCCCATGCTGTCTACACTTGCACTCGATGCGAGAAGCAGACATCGCGCAGTAGACGAAGCTACGGAAACTGCGCCGTCTGGTGCTCGATGTCTGCTACCTGGGATGATAGTCGCCGCCATCTTCGCCTCACCGTGCGGCGCGCTGAGGCATAGTCGTCCTATTCGAGAGTAGAAAGAGCTCGATTCGGAGGGGGAAAAAAGTAAAGCCGAAGGCGAAGGAGCGGTAAACGTTTTATTAACTTTAGGGACGCTTCCAGGGAAAGGGCCGGTTATAGGCGGCGCAGAAGAAAGCGAGAAGGAGAAGGGGGTCAAGGAAAAGGGGAAAGGCAGATGGTACTTCTCGACAGTCTAAACCACTACGCCAATATGAGTTGGAGTCGCCGCCGAGATGAGAACCCGCGCATAGCTAGGGAAGAAGGGAAGAAGCTGCAGAGTCATGCTGAGGGAACGAGAGGCGCAATAGTTGAAAGGGGGAAAGGGGTGCGTAGGGAAGGGACGGCATCGACGACGACGCAAGTAAGCGCCTGCGCCAGCGAGCAAGTCGACCGGGCGCACCGGTCCGAGCAAACGGTGACCCCCTGGAGATGCGAGGTGGGCAACCCTCTCCTGGCGCTGTTCAATCGGTGCACAAGGAGAAGTTCAAAATAAGAATAAAACGTGGTGGCAAATCAGCTCTATAAGACCCCCAGGACCCACCGGTGGGCAAATCAGAGCTACTTCGAAAACCTTTACGAACAAAGAACAATTAGGTCAAACTATAATACAGCCCTAAAACATTTAGGAGACTATAAAGGCAATAAAAGAAAATTATAAATAACAGAACACAAAAACGAAAACTTTTTCACCATGAAAAAAAAAAAAATAGGTGAGAGCTGTAAGGAGAGGAAACTATATTGGATTGAGGAAAAAAAAAAAAAAAGCGACCGAAAGCAAACGCTCCCTCTGACTTCTAACACTCTCTTCAAGAAAACGAAAATAATATTATTTCAAATGGTTGTCTATGCTCAGGAACATTCAAACTGCAATTCGCCAAATGAATTTGGAAAAAGAAAAAAAAGAAAAAAAAAAGAAAGAAAGAAAAGAAAACGAAAGGAAAAAAAAGAGAAAGTGAGCGACAAATGAATGTAGAAAAAAAAGCACCAAAAAAGAAAAGAATAGAAGTGAAAAAAAAAAGAAAAGAGAAGAAAAAAAGTTTGCATTACAAAAAAAAAGAAAAAAAAAGACAAAAGAGGAAAAGATAAAACAAAACAAAAGAAGTGAAAGGAAAACAAAAGAAAAAAAACAAGAGAAATCATCGAGAGAGAAAAAGAAAAAAAAAACAAAAAAAACAGAGACCGATGCAAAAGAAAAAAAAAGAAATAAAAGAAAAGAAAGAACCAGAAATGTGAAAATGGAAGTATATGCAAAAAATATATATATATCTATATATGTGTGTATGTATGTGTGTATGTATGTATGTATATATGTATATGTATATATACGTATATGTGTATGTATGTGTGTGTATGTGTGTATGTATATCTATATGTATACTGTATTTACTCACGAATGCCAACCTCTAACTATCGAGAACCATCTGTCACACTTCAAAATTCTCTTTCTCACAATTAAAACCATGAAATTACATCTCTAAAATTCATGCAGGAAGGTTAACCACACTAACAAGTCAACCACAGAATATGTAAGCGCCTCACCATTCTCTCACACTTTCAACCACTAGATATCAGTAATGTAATAAAAAAAAATGAAAATCAAGAATTCAAGAATAATTCAACTTAGATATATTCTCCGCATCTACTACTGACACGTAATCAAGTCACATTCTACCGTGGTGGGGGGTCAGTAATCAAAATTTCATTATTTTACAGAGCACTTAATCAGTAGAAGTTAAACCAAAAATCAACAGCCTGCCCCCAAGGAAACAAGACAAGGAAGATTCCACGAAGACAAGACAAGAGCTACCACTTTCAAGATTCAGTACCGAAGATTAAACTCTGACACATGTTAGCAGCAAGAAATCAATGTAACATGAACAGTAGTTTTTTTTTTTTTTTTTTTTTTTGTCCGCTGCTTTGGGTTGGGGTCCCGTTCTCCTTCCCCTCCAAAATTTAACTTGGCTCTGCCCTGTTCATTTTTCTTTTCTCATTGGCATTGCCTGCTATATTATTATGGTGCAGGCCGAGGTTTTATTTTTATATTATTTTAATTTTTTTTCTATTTTTTTTTCTCCCTTTTTCATACCTCACAATAAAGAAAGGTCATCTCCCCTTCTGTTTCCCTATTCCGCCAACGCAGGAGGAAAGGGGAGCGTATAAAAGGAAAACGAGGGAGAAGAGGGAGCACCCTTGTCGCGCACTCGCAATCGATTTGCAGCAGACGTCATCGGATTGCACGCCGGCAAAGCAAGTCGAGGCACACACGCACGCCGTTTCTCTCGGATTCGAATCTCCTGGCGGCTTTGCTTCTTCCCGACTTCCCACTTTCACCAAACCCGCGGCTCCCCTTGCATATAAGGTCACGTGGTTTTCTTTCTACCCTCCTTCTCCTGCCATCTTCTCGTTACCCTGCCTGCCTGCGCTAGGATGAGAGCAATGCGGTGCAGCGGGGGCAAACAACAGCGCGACGTGTATCGACGAAAACACAGAGACAAAGGAAATTTAAAAAAGCGTGCGTCAAACGGATCCGGCAAACGATTCTATTTGGAGTGCCACTGGCTGTCCGCACCTGTTCCTTCCGGTTGAGCCCCTCTTCCGCGAGACGCCGCCTTTCGCGCACATTTCAGCCTCATCGGAGCACGCTCGCGCAGGGAAGTGTGACGTGGCAAAAAAAAAAAAAAAAGCTTCAACACGGTGGAGCACCGACGCTTGATCCGACGTAGAAACGAACGCACGGCGGAGTTTGACAAGCAAGCACTCCGTAGCAAAAGACGTTGTGAAAGATATCCTTTCGATTGCGAAGAAGCGCGCCACTGTGTATTGTTGGGGGGAACATACGGGTATCATCCCTAGCTACAAATGCTGACATAACCTGAAGAGAAGCTAGCGCAAGCGCGCAGACCCTTCGAAGTAGCATATGCTAGCACTGCTTCTTCGTTATAGTTTCTGCGCACTCACGGACCACCACATTTTCCCACCCCGTAGCCATACAGAGCTTCGTGTAATTCGAATAGAGGTAATGAACCGTCCAGGAGCTCATGATTAAAACAGCGACCTTCTCTAATACCGACGGTCCGCCTGAAATCACCAGTCATCGCAAAAATTTTCACGCATACTTTTGACCATACTGGTTTAGAACAAAACAGTGGGGATTTCAGGAGTGGGTCGAAAAGATCAATCATTAAAACGAACGTGCTTGGTGATGGCGAAGAGATCTAGCACAAGGCCGCCGTTGCCGCCTGTTCTTATACTCAACTTTAAGCCGGTGCCCCAAGAATCTTCGCTGAGCCTTTTTCCGAGCGCATCGGAAATGAACCACCCGCGATATCGAAGGATTTGGGAGCATGGCAATAAAGGGAAGCAAGAAGAAAATTGGGAAAGTGTAACGTTCGCTCGATAAGCTAGTATGTCAAGCATACGCCGCTTGGAAAGAATAAGCTGGTCTTTCGGGTAATGGGATGAGCCAGCGTGTGGTTAATGACTCTGTATTGGATGCGAGATGAAAGCATGAAGAAAGAAGGCGTTTTTTTTTTCCTAGCCGCAGCGTAGACAGAGCTTTGCGCACGGTCGACGTCACGGTAAACAGCGAAGTTCTCGTGCTGCATGCTGTGGTAGACGACACAATGCCTACGTTACTTCCGTTTTAGTTATTTTTGCTTCATTTGGGACGGACTTGTATAGAATACTAGCAGAACGGATTTGGTGCGGAGGCTTGGTCGACACAAGAGGGACACGAGCACATTATGCAAAGCACATTGCAGTACGCAGAAATATGCGACGAATATAACATATACGTAGTACAGAAAAAAGTATTCAGGCCCAATATGCGAAAATTTCGAAAAGACTCGGGTATTGAGATAAAACTGCTCCGAATATAGTGAAATGTACAGTCCACCTAAAAAAGCATAAGGGGCGTCATCTGTGGTAGTCTTCTCTTAAACTGGAGTGCAATACATACGACATATAAGAGAAAATGAAGCTGCCGGTGAAGACCACACCCACCATCTTCGCACAATGTCGAATAAACAGACGTAAAAAGGCCCACATAAAAGGCACTCTAGGCAGCGAAAATGAGGCGTAAAGACCAGCAAACGAATCTCCATGTCAGAGCCGATCGAACTGACTCAAATTGGTTCAAACTGATTGTAAACTCCTCCTCCCACTGCAATGCATTTGGCGCCGTGGGTACCAAGTAAGTGAATAAATAAATAAATAAATAAAAGAAAGAAAACGCGTCGCACCCGGCAGTATGCGACAAGCACGAGCCTAGCGATATTTCTTTTCGAAAATGAGCTCGACGCACATCCTACTCTCTCTCTCTCTCTCTCTCTCTCTCTCTATATATATATATATATATATATATATATATATATATATATATATATATTATATATATATATATATATATATATATATATATATATATATATATATGGAAAACAGATGATTCTGGGTCCGGGTAAATATACGCAGTGAAACAGACAATCGCTGCGTACGCGTCTGTTTCACGCGTCTTTTTGTTCTGGCTAGACAATGGGAGGAGTGCCGAGAGCACGATACGCTTGAAGTGTAAGATAAGCAGGCACATACGTGGAAAGCGTGGGCGGGGGGTGAACGAATTGCGCACATTTGGCGACTAAGCAAGCAAGAAGTGATGAAGTGCGCCTCGGCTTAGAAGAGAGCGTGGGGTGAGAACGGGTGAACGAGATGGCGAGCACAAAAGGATGCTGCCTCTCTTGCGCCTAATGGGGCCAGCAGTGAACAGAGTGCCCCGTGGCGCCTCTCTCCCCGGATCTAAATGGAGGGGTGGGGATACGAAGATACGAGAGACGAGGCAGGAGCTGACGTCACCTGTCATGGCACGAGGTGCTTCACTCGCTGCTTGTTCCGCCCCCTTTCGAAAGAGGTCACTCGCGTGGAGACCGGCAAAGGTCGAAACAACTTGTTGCTCCATCATGTGTCCTCGTAGGAGAAAGAACGAAAAACAAGGCTCGTGACCGTGACTGACGGTGCTGCATGTTGCCAAGTCCATAGCAACCTCGTATATTAAATACCTAATGATTTTATGAAATAGATTGGTCGGAAGTAAGCATTTTTTGGTAGTCTGTAGTCGGATACAACTTTAGAAGTCCACGGCATTGCCTCCCTAAAGACGGATGCACAGAAAGCGCCAGTGCTCGTCCCTTCTATTCTTTATGGTCCGTCTTGATTTGCGCTGAAGTTCTCTCCTTAAATAAATGGATGCCCACAAGCCTGCACCAATGGACGCGCACTGCAGAATAACGTCATGAGCCGGGGTGCCGGTGACCCCGCTACGGAGAACATTGCCCAGTGAGTTGGCGGGACTATTCCTTTCGACGCAGAGGCGATCGGCTGCCACGCTTCGGTCGTCTGGGCGGGGCCTCTCCGGGCTTCTTAAGTTGTAAAAGACTGTACGTTGTTCTCCATCTTGTCTCGTCTGCCCGCCATGAATTAGCGAACACTATTAGTCGGTGCAAACCCAACACGTTACTAAAAGTGACCGGTTCAGTGTAACATTAACGGGCGTCGCTAACAGGCTGCAGCACCGCTGCGGGAATCAGCTGACCACTTCGTGCAATTTGCATAAAGCCCGCACGTCCACGTCTTCGCACAGGCAAACGTAGTCCAACCCGCTACGTGCTCGGTCGCAGTCATACGAACTTTGCTGCTGGCTCGCTCAGTCGCGGAAACGCGCGGCCATCAGCGGTCACAAAAGGGGATGAAGTACGCGCCGGAAGTGGAAGCGGCGACCGCCGCCACACAACACTCGCTTCCTTTATGCTTCCTTCTCATTCAACGAGCAGTGCAACGAGCAGTGCAAGGCCTCGGCGAGGGAGAGGAGGTGTGCGGAGGACAAAAGGCGATAAGCAATGTCACTCTCAGCGGTGGTCTAGTGGCTACTGTGCTCGACTGCTGACCCCAAGGTCGCGGGCCCGAATCACGGCAGCCGCCACCGCATTTCGATGGAGGCAAAGTGCTAGAGGCCCGTTAGGTGCTCGTTAAAGAACCTCAGGTCACGACCGCCGCGCGGCCGTGCTCAGGTGATCGAAATCTCCGGAGCCCCCCCCCCCCCTCACTACGGCGTCTTTCATAATCATACCGTCGTTTTGAAGCGTTAAACCCCAACAATTATAGCGACAAAAAAAAACATTATACATAACAAAATGTATAATGTTTGTTATAATATATAATGTATGTTTGATTCTTTCTTCGCGCATGCGCTCTTGAGCTACCCTGGGTTATATATATCGTGTACTTCCTTTTCATCAATAAACTGAGTTGTGAGTTCGCGCCCGTTTGTCTCCTCGCCTTTCGTTTTCGTCTATTATGTGCGCGCCGAAATGTTTCCATTAAATTTATATATTTAAGAAAAAGCATGGAAAGGTAGGCTACGCTAAAGCCGGCTATCCCATCATCATGATAGCAGTATTTAATAAACCCACCAAAACAAGGAAAGCTAGCTTGAGTGGGCGAGACAAATTGAACATTGTTCTAAAAAGACGAAAGAGAGAGATAATAAAACGAGAGAAAGGCAGGGAAGACGAAAGAAAGCAAATACACATATAGGGCAGCATGCGAATCGAGCCGGAGACCACGCCACTGTCATTAAAGAAACACGCGAGGCAGGAAGACATGCACAGACTGCGCTTTGTCTGCGACGACATCGCGCTGTCAACAAGGCACCGACCAGCGTGTCGTGCCGGCGCACTGTTTGGGGTGCGCGACACGAGTCGTCGTCACTGTCGCCCCTATCCATATCTCATACCACACACACACAAAAAAAAACTGTGTGCGTATCCTGTTGGCACGCTGCCGTCGGCTACTGCGGCTGACGGAAACCTATCGGTCTTCTAATGCATACCGAGCGCCCACGTATTTCAGTACTTACGTCAACTTCCGCCCTTGTATATACGCTACATCCATCACAGGGAGCTAGGGTAAATATACGAGGACACTGTTATTTGTCTTCGCCACGTGCCCTTGTGGGACGCGGCCACGAAGACAGAGCGCCTGCAGCTCACACTGCTGTACGAGACGCATAACGGATAATTTTCGTTTTTTTCTTTTCAATTCAACTGTAAACGCAGCTCTGTATTGAGGGCGTCGTCCCCTCTATATATGAAGTTCTATCAAGCGGCACTGAAAGCCCATACGTGACGCACGTTCAAGCGACGAGATACCAGTAGCATAAGTCGTGTTTTGTTCTTTGCGTGGCTCATTCCAAAACTATGATGACATTCATAAAATGATTAAGTGACAGATGAATAAATCAGTACTGAAAGTCACGTTGTCACTCGTGCATTTGGCTAAGAAGATTGGTAGGCGAAAGGCATCGTCTTTTTCGTCTCAGTGAATTGTATTCAGGACGTGATCGTGTGACGTCACGTTAGGTGACGTCAGAGTGACGTCATAAATTGTTACCCATCTGTGGGGTCATGGTGATGTCATATAGGGACGTCATCACATGATCTTTTGCATCATTCGTGTTGACGCCGACGGTCACTTTTCGCGTTTCATAAGACATCTAAGGCTTTCACATTCATAAATAAACTAATGACGACGCAAGCATTAGGAAAAGGAGCAGTCACGCAGCTGTCCTCCCTGATCGTTTTTCACCTTTATTCGCACCTTTAGCGCACGGCTTAAGTCCCACCACGCAGGACAGCACGCCAATGTGCTCAGCTGCAGGCTATTGCGTGACAAAAGAGAAAGACCATTTCTGTAACCCAATTGCCGGAGACCTGTGAGACGCACAGTGGCGCTGACGTTTCGGATGACGGAAAGCCTGCAATACGAGCCTCGCCGTTTCCACTCCGTCGCTTTCACGACGTCCACGCATCGGTGGCGGGGGACAAAAGAATGGCGTCCGGGAGGCAGCAACAGTGTGCGTCAAAGAAACAAAAGCGTCCTTGCCCCACGCACGCCTTCGTCGAACCCAGTGCAGAAACAAAATGATCAAAGGGTTCAGCGCTGATGTTCTTCTGTGTCGCTTTTCGCATATAGTGTTGTGCTGCAGGTACATAATGTGAAAAAAGCGTGGTTGACCCCTCCGTCATAGGAATCGGTAAAACACGAAAGTGAAATCTGTCTTCACAGAAGTTTAGTTTTTATGGCGTTTTCCGTGAAGGAAATGACGTCAGTGAAGTCTTGGTGGACTCCGGCATGAAACACTGTCCAGTTAAAAGTCCTTGAATATGGAGTATTGCTGGAGGCAACGCTTCCTTCCCAAAAAAAAAAAAAAAATGTTTCACATGTTCCAGCTTCCACGTTCTCCTGAGCATCTTCTTTTTTTTTAAACATAGAAATTTTAAAAACGAAGGCGACAAAAATTGAAGCAAAGTCTATTTCGAAAGTACAGCCTGAAAATAAGATTGCGCAGTCTCAAACACAGTTAAACATATATCCTATAGTTACAGCTCGAAACAATCGAAGAAACATTTCGTGCCTTGAATATCTTCCGTGTTCTCGCTAAAGCTGTCCAGTCCCTTCGTCGTTTCGAGCAGTAACTGCAGTACGTCGTACCTGAGCCTCGCGAGGTACGAGCCTCGCTCACCCATTTCAGCCCTCATATTCATTCGAATAAACTTGCAGCAATCTTCGCACAATGAACAGCCGCTTCATTCATGAACATAATAAAATATATTTCAACGGAATTATTTTCTTGTAAATGATGTGCCACTTATACTTCACTGAGTATATCTATTATTGTTTTGTTAACTGCCAGGCGCTGCAATGTGGCCCTACGTGGCAGGCAGAATTTTGCACCATAATTGTATTTTTTTAATAATGAATTATTATTATTAGTCTGACACGCATTGCTGTGTATCTGTGTTTTGTTTACACTGAGATTTCTTTTCGTCAATATTGTATAATGTCCATAAGGTTCTTTTGTGCGCCTTGTCCCCGCTAATATCTAAGACGTACGGTTTCTTGCTGCCTACCAGGCTCTGCCTCACAAGCCAATGGATTTTGCATGTCTAACGACATGTCTTGTTTTATTTAAAGAAAAATAAAGCATTATTATTATTATTATTATTATTATTATTATTATTATTATTATTATTATTATTATTATTATTATTATTATTATTATTTCTTATTGCTGTTGTTGTTGTTGAAGAGTTGATCCATGGGTTACCTTGTCGCAGCAGTGTCGCTAAAGTAAAAGAATTACAACAGTTCCTAGTTGTTTGAGGTAGCATTAAGCATGCCCACATATGCAGCAGACCTTTCCGTGCCGATTCACCTTTAGGCGTACGCCAATCAACACGAGGGCCCAAAGGGTGATGTCCCAGAAGCCGGAATGAGTACTCACCTGCAAGGACAGAAAAAATAGGAGGCATGATTAGTCTCACAGCACGTAGAAACGACAGAACACAGAAACGCAAGTAAAAATACGTAACACTAATGTGTTTACAGCATTGTGCGCGATCACAACTAAAACTCGTCCTATGTACCCTTGACAAATGCGGTACTACATAGCGGTGGGGCACATACGGTACACAAGTGTGCACTATATTACAAAAGCGATGATGACAAAATCGCCAAGTTTTTTGAAAGGGCGTAGTATGAAGAGATCGGATATCTTGGAACATATCTTCCTAAGATACTTGGTGAAATAGAGCAGTACCATGAAGTACCAGGCCACTATACGATTACTGTACATAATCACTGCATTGAAGTTGTAACTGACAACTGCAGCTCACTAGCTCGTATAGACAGGTCAATCAGCCTGGTAGAAAAAAAAAGAAACAAATGGTTCCCAGTAAGAGTCGACGTATTCGTATTCAACGGGCGATGGAGGCGCTGTAAGCGAAGAACGAGAACGAATACTGTGCGGGCTTCGGCTCAGTGAACTGCAAGCGACCCGCATACTTCTTACGTTCATACCAGCGTACAAACAATGCCCGAAGTGCGCGGACCTAGATACGCATTTGGCAGCGTACAAGCTTCTCGCCATCCCGCATAGCGTCAAAGGAGAGCGACGACCGTTAACGTGGTTAACGCCGGCGCCAACGCGTCGACGAGGACAGGCATGCGGGTCCATTCAAGGACAATCAGGCCGTCACTCATGGAACTGTCCGTCTAGGTCAACGAGCTTCTTTTCATTTTCTTGCTTTTTTTTCAGTCGCCTAAGTTGACTGTGCCCCATTTCTAGCATCGAGGTATGCACAGGTGATGCCCGCGTCTACGTTCGGATAGGCATTTGAGCTATTCTTTATTTCTTTCACCGTCTATCTTTTGTGCGAACGTAAGTTACTGTATGCACCACGATACATTAAAGCGCGCATCTCGTATTGTCCGCCCCGACAAAGCGATCAGAAACATAGAAGAAAGAAACTGGCGAAGCTTGGCGTAGGGACACGCCATGCATCATGCCTGCAGGGTGCGCCGATTATCGAATCAGCGGTACAGCAAGTTTTGTTTCAGCACCTTTAGCGGTCGCGCATTCTTCGGTCCTTCGGTGTGAGCCTAGGATGGAAGCCGCACGCACAGCATTCGTCAAAAGTGCGCACAGGTTGATGTGCACCACCAACAAAACACTCACGCAGTTCCTTTGCCTAAGACGACTCGAATGCGAGAGCCTTCTTCTTCCGATCAGTCAGTCGTACTAATCCCACTCCGTCGCAGATAACCTTTAAGTCTAACTAGTTATATTATTAAGAATAAGGACGACCGCACGATCACCTGGCCAGGGCCTATTTCTCAAATATTTATGACTGGCTTCTAGATTGTCATGTGACGCTTCCAGCTAGTTTCTTCCTTCCTCCATGAATACAGGTGTGGCAGACACACTTGCCGAGGGAGAAAGGGCAGGCCTTTTCCAGCTACAAGCTCGGCGTTGGAGCAGCCAGCGGACTGCGCTGACGCGGCGGAGTGGCTAGCACGGCAGCAACGGAAGACGGAAAGTGAGAAAGAAAGAGAGGCCACAGAGCGGTCCGAAGGCGATGTTACTATGCGAGAAGGCTAGAACAATGCAGTGAATGAGTCAGAAAATGAATATGCAGCACAGCGTGCAGGAGATGCTATAAAGTGAGGATGAGAGCAGCTATGGAAGATCCCAATACAATCATGGAGACTAGACGGTAGAAAAGAAAAACATGAGAAGTAAAAACACAGGAATAATAAATGGAGGCGAGCGCGCCGAGAAAGATCCCCGGGACGGGCCAGGCCAAGCGTAGCCAAGCCGAGTCATCTAGCCAGCCAGCGAGTGCAGAGCACGGGACCAGAAGTTGAAAACCCGAGGCAGGGACTCGAGAAAATTACTCGGTTCCGTGACGAAAACCAATTTCGGGCGTTCCTTTGGCCGCCATTCGTGGCTGCCTTGGCGAGAGTCAACTCTTCCCTCGCCCACCCTTTTCATTTTTTCCCCATGATTCCATTTAGGTTGTTCTTATTTCAAAGCTTTTGTATTATCTTTCATGGACCAGCCAGGCTTTCCACTGCAATGTGTCTATCGTATATGCCTTGCTTAACTTTTTTTTTTTTTTTCGACGCCACACTTGTCGGAAGGCACGCTGTCATTGATAACTCCCTCTCTCGTCGTCGCCCTCTCTCAGACGAAACGAAGTTCTCTCTTGCTTTACGTTGTGCTGACTTTGCTCTCTCCACGCGCTTGTGTAGGCTAAGCGTACTGTGCTGGACGTAGATATATTACTCTGACCATAACTTGACGAGCGTGTGGCCTGTTTCAAGATTCGAACCTTGCTTTAGGTCGATATCAGAGGTTTGCCTAAAGGACTACACAGTATAGTGACGTCACTCTAATGGGACTGATGCTTCCGCCACGTGGCACGAAGAAAGAAGATGAAGCCCAAGAGAATGCCGACGATGTCATGTCCGAGCATTGTCTGCCAGCCCAAAGTGGTATCGAGATTACAAGATATATCCTGCTATTGATCGAAAACATACGAACAGAAAGAGGAAGGCCGGAAGGACATATCCAGAATCCTAGATTAAAGTGGCCTACCATATTTTTTTTCTCTATTTTTCTTTTTTTCAAAACCGACTTGTATAGTGCTGTCGGTGATACGTACCACTTAAGGCGAAGGAGTTTACTTAGAGGGCAGTACCTCAACGCTTTGACCAAAGTATCGAAGTTTGCTAGACCGGAAAAGGCCATGGAGACGAGTTCGATTGCGTAAACAGACAGCGCATTTTCTGCGCAACTTTTCGAGCGACGAATCGTACCGCGCAGTTGAGATCTCTCTATCAGTGGCGTCCGCGAGTAACAAAGGCCTGAAGTTCGATTACCCGCAGTAATGTACGATTTTCCATGGGTGAGAAATTCAACGACACCGTGCTCATACACAAAAGCCAATTTGAATGAATGAATGAATGAATGAATGAATGAATGAATGAATGAATGAATGAATGAATGAATGAATGAATGATGTCCGGCCCAATATAGATTTTAAAAATATCGTGCAATGCGTCACGCTGGCCGTCAAACGTAGCTCCCCATATTCCCGAAACATAACACCTTTCGCTGCATAACAAAGTATAAAAAAAGGAAAGAAGCTATAAAACGTGTCAGTAGGGACGTTATCTATTACGTTGCTATGCAGTATCGAGATGGAACGCAAACGTCGAAGTTCGAAAAAGAATGACGACACCGATAAACTCAGTCCGCTCCTTTTCTTTTCATTTTTGAACCAGAATCGTCGGAGCGAAGAGAGCACACATCCCTGTAGGATACACGAGTGGAGCAGTCGATGTGCACAGATTGAGTAACGAGGCGAAAAGGGGTTGTTGAAAGATGGCGCTGTTCATGCGTGCCAGAATGCTCGGTGACAGGCAGCTGACAGCGAAGGCGCGCAGCGTCTTCATCAATGCACATTGCTTTTTTTTTTCAATTTCTTATTCATACTTTTCTTCTTCGCTTCGATTCGCGCAGCGTCTGATGGTTTAACCCCTGCAGTGAAGAGCTTCTACGCGGCGGAGTCGTATTTGTCAGTGCTCTCGGCGGCATCCGAGGACGAAGGACGGCCGATGCGCTTCGTCCTTGGATGTAATTATATTCTTGTCACGGTGTTCAATGAACCAGCTGCCGATTGAATGCGACCTTGAAAGGCAATTTTCAGCTGTCGTGAACAACTGTGAAAAGCATCATCGTGCTGAACAAGAATCGCGAGTTCTGCTCGGTTGGCGGTCGTTAATTGTGGAATAACTTACACCGAAACACAGTTAGAAAACGAACAGTAGAAGACAAGGACACAAGCGCTGAAGTCATTTTCTTCTGGCCGTCTTCCAACTGCGTTGAGCAGTCAGTTATTCCACGGTGAGCATTACCATCATGCAGTCTAGGTGCGCGTGTGACTATGGGAACGTTGGTACGGACACAAACAGACTCGCACGGCCACACACGTGGTCATATGACGTCAGTGCGACTACAAAAGGTCGCAACCCTCTGCCTCTTGGGAGCAGACGCTGGCAGCAGTCATGCCATCGCTTCTGCACCGCACGCAAACCACGACAGAAAGGTTGCGCAACGATGCCAGCAGACGAAACACCACGAACGCAACGACGGCGACATAGGCGGACGTCCACCCTACGAGGCACCAACTTCGCGTCCGGTTAGCCCCACTTACCCTCATGTTCCCCTCACCGCCATTTTCTTTGTACCAACCATTTTATCTTCTAAGCGTGCCTCTCGAACAAACAATGCGCGGTTTTAAACGCTCGTCGACATCCATTGTTCGTATAGCACACAGTGCGCACGTGACACCCTCATCCCTGTCCTTCTCTGCACGGCCTCATTTTTATGCATTTCTTTATTTTAATAAATTGCGCTTTTCCGCCTAGCCTTTACCAAAAAAAAAAAAATCGCGGCTTCCTCGTTGAACGTTGCAGAGCTTCGGTTATTCCTATTTTGTTATCTCGTTCTTGGCCCTCTCCGTGACGTCTTTGTCGCCCTGGTGACAGCATCCTTCGTGTCTGCCAAGAGCGAGTCAACAGTTCTGCAGAGATTAAAAAGGAAGTCCGAATCTAAAGCTGCAGTGCACATAAAGAAGGATTTTGAAATGTGGGCGGACGGCGCGTCACGACGACAGGAGAAGGCAAACTGCCGTCACAGGACAGGCATGAATTCTTTATGCTTTTCCTTCTTGTTTTCTCGCGAGCTCAAACAAATTTTCATAAGGGGGAGCATTTTATTTTTATCCCAGTAGCCAAATGGAAAGGAGTAGCAGTTGCCAGGAAACAACAACAACTCCTTCATTAATTTCTTATTTCAGTAAAAAAGAGAGGGAAAAATGCGAACCATCACTGCATGCTGCTTGTGTCTTGTAAAACGTCGAGATTTCGTCATTTCCTTTTGTTTTCTTTTAAGTTTTTTTTTTGTAAGCACATTTCTTTCCCAACTCTCGCCACTCTTTCCACGCTTTGTTCCCATCCTCTGTTAGCGTTAAAACGAACACGAAAAGAATAAAGGCTCAGCCCGCACCATAAGAATATAGCAGGCCTTAAGCAAAATATGAATGCAGAGTTGCGGGCGTTTTTCACTCTTAAAACACAAAATAAAAGCAGGCGCCCACTGGGTAATGAGAGGAGACGCGCATACGTCTTCGTTAGCTGCGAGCGCGACTCGGCGGGAAGCCAGACGTCCTCTGCAGCAGACGCGGCGCTCACTCGAGGAGAAGACAAAGGACGCGTGCGAAGAAGAAAACCGTCTCGCAACACGTCATACTTGCATACAAAAAATTGCTGCCTTCGATATTCGCTGCTTCGGCGATCTCAGGACAGGATATATATATATATATATATATATATATATATATATATATATATATATATATATATATATATATATCAGGCTCACTTTCACTTGCACAATCGGTTGGAAACAAATCTTGTGAACGGCGTTATTATTTCATCCCAAACTCTTTTTCCTTGAGCCTACCCGCTGGGAGGAAGGGGGAACCAAAGGTCTCCTGTACGGATCACTGGGCGAGTAATCAAATTGCTGCAGGCATCTCGCAATGTATGCTTTATATATTAAGGGAGTCGGCTTCCGTTCGTGTCTTGATACTTTCCTTCGATTTATCTTTCTACCTCACTTTCTTTATCTAAGGCCTTGTATTTCCCCTTCACAAGCGATAAGTCAACGGTGCCCAAAATCTAGCGTCTGCCTTAGCCAAAGCTGAGACTCGTACGACGCAGCCGCTGCCGTCGGAGACTCGCGCTAACTTCGTTAGCGGAGCTACGCCACTGACGCTCCTGACGCCACGAAGTGCGCCAAATCCGTCGCTCTTTCGAGCAAGCGCTGCTGTGATGGATGGGAAGTGTGCTGAATCATTTAAGCGAACCGCAAGCTCTTTCAGGTGAGTCGAGTGAGTGCTTGTGTGCTGTAGCGCGTACAAACAAACAAACAAACAAACAAACAAACACACACACGCGCGCGCACACACACACACACACACACACACACACACACACACACACACACACACACACACACACACGCACACACACACACACACACACACACACACACACACTAGTATTTCGTGGCTCACAAAGGTTCTTTTAAAAGGTCCAGAAAATGAAGAGCGTAATGCTTTGGGCAAGCGGATGGTTCATGATCACAGTTTCATTGGTCACGGAAAGGCTGGCGCGTCGAGACGTCCGCAGATGTCATCATTACAAGTACACGTCCATTCCCCACTGCACCCTAGGCACCCCAGCGTCGCAGCAAAGCCACCTTGCCGCATATTCTTTCCGCGAGGTGTAGCGCACCAGGCTTTGCACGTGATCTTTGCACGAGGGGGCCAAACCCTTGCAGTTCGGTAAGCTGCCGCCTCGTGCAGTGATAGCTACCTTGTGACAACCCCTGGCAATAATAGTGTTCCACACTCGCCGCCTTGGCTACGAGCAGTGCTGGATAACACTCCCAGGGATTACACATACAGAATCACTCAACGAAGTGGATGGGTAAGCACCTTCCGTCGTAGATCAAATAATAGAGCATCGGGCGCGTAATTCGAAGGTTGTGGGTTCGGATCCCACCAAAGAAAAGGTTGATTTTTTGTCCACTTTAATTAATTTCAATTTACTTCATTGTTATCACACTGCGGTTGAAGACAACAATCAATGTCCTCTACGCTTTCCTTAGCCTAATTTTCTGTTGGATTAATTTAATACTATCTGGGGTTTTATGTCCCAAAACCACGATATGATTATGAGGCACGCTGTAGTGGCGGGCTCCGGAAATGTTGACCCCCAGGTGTTCTTTAACGTGCACTGACATCGCACGTTACACGGGACTCTAGCATTTCGCCTCCATCGAAATGCGACCGGCGCGGCGGGGTCCGAACCCGCGACTTTCAGGTCAGCCGCTGAGAGTTGTTACACCTATACCACCGAGGTTGACATAACTCCTCAGCGCAGGGTGGTCTATATATACAAGAACGTAAAAGTGTCTTCGTAATACCAACATCTCTTGCTGCTAACCTCCCAGAGTGTAATTGCAACATCCACTGGCGCCCCGCGTGGTAATTCCCAGCCCAGCTACACAGTACAATCGTTCCCAACCTCAAGACTCGAAGGCAGTCTTTCTTTCTTTCCATTTCGCCCTTTATCACTTTAGCTACTTTTATGCCTTTTTTCCTTTCGTTCCCACCTTGCTCCTCTGAAGGGCACTCTTTTAGGATGTCGGTCTCAAGGTTACGAAGACACAGTACGGCCTGAAGATGCCTCATCTTTGCTATTTCGTTTTTCAGAAAGCAAATCAAGCAGCCTACACTTCTCACAACAGCAGACTTGCTCTTCACTGCACCAAATGTCTCGCGAAATATTAACGCCTCTTCTGCGATCTAAGAAGCACTTTTCACGGATGCACGCTCAAAAGCAGGATAACATCTCGTTCTTTCTTTATTTTCTACACTTCAAGTAAAAAAAAGAAAAAGAAAAGCGAGACCAGAAAAATGCCCCTTCACTGTAATCCTTGCTTCCGCGTAGCCAGCGAGCATTGCGCAGCAGCAGAAGCAATCAGAAGTTTCTTCGTTCCGCCTGAGGAAGCAACCAATCGGTGAGGCTGCATTGAAAACGAAGAAATGACGCGTACATAAATTACAGCGGCTAATCGCTCGCCGTATTTTCAATGCCGGCGCCTCATCTATTGCCTTCTTTTGAATAACTGTTGCAATGCTGAACATTCGTTTGCCGCAACGATATCCATAACCCGGCAGGTGCCGTTCCGGGAGCTTTGACGCCAGGCAAGAAAAAAAAAAGTAAAATGAGGTTTCTCGCAGAAGAGGACAGTAAGACATCGCCATTTCCTTGGGCGCTCCTCCAAATGAATTTCCTGAGTTTTTATTTTTTCTTCACTCGCCCCTCGGCGAACTCAAATTACGAACGCCACATTTCCTGCCGCCCAGTGCATCAACGACCAGTCGCTATTCGCCTTTCTTTCTTCTTATACTCCGACTTGAAGTCATCCGTCCTTTTTCCTTAATTTTTTTTCCCGTAGGTGGTTCTTTTCGCCAATTTCATTCCCTCACGGCGGTAGTACGGTCTGTGCAATTGATATGATGGCCTCCAAGATTCCCTCATTTGATGTCACTACTTCGTGCTTCTCTTTTTGTTTTCATCTGTTTCGCCGCTTCTACCGTGTGTTCGCATTCGTCTCGTGGTCGGCTCACGAGTACAGACGACCACCCTCACCTCGACTGGACTACGGTCACAGTCATGCGCAAGCATGCGAGAAATTCTGATAAGGAAGGATAGGAGGCTATATTGTCCCAGCCTTCCTTTCAGTGACGGTGGCCTATACTCATATATCTATTCATACGCTTCGTTTATTTTTACTTCTCATACTAAACGTGAACGACCCCCCATCACTTTCAGGTGCTCTCGGAAATGCGGATGATTTTGACAGGGCACATAATATTGCGTAGAAGCACGCAGTTTACTTTTCTTCGGTGCCAAAACTCTCGCTCCTTCTTCGACTTCCTTGAAGAAAGCTACGTAGGAGATTGATGGCTCGAAAATTGAAACTCTGTAGGATGTCTTTGACATCACTGAAAGACGTGCAATAGGAAGCGCGAAGAAGTCGAACAGTACCCGTAATAATAGAAATGTCTGCAAGAATCAGGTCACAAAGTTTGCACGCGAAGAGTTCATACAAAGGCGACATAAGATAACAACGAAAAGGACACAAAACCATCTTATCCCATGAAATTTTCTTTGACTATAACGCCATACATTCTTGGAGCGATATATTGATCAAAAAGTCGGCGGAACCTTTACTCACATTCGGGTAATCCTTCCGGAATATAAAACCGCTCTGCCAAGTGACACCGCACCCGATGTGTACATACACTATTTTATAGAGGTTATATATACACTTGGTACAACTTTTTTTTTTGTACAGATGACCTGCGCCTCAGCGACGCAAGGGTAATCGAACATAAAAGGAGAAGACGTCCTTTCATAGTCGACGTTGTAGAGAAACGAGACGATTCCGTAATCGGCTGCGTGGATCAATCGGCGATGCGAGAGAACGCGAGCGAGTCAAGCATCACGGCACACATCGCCATAAATTACTCCTCGCTCCTCGACTTCGCATCGACATTTGTCTCAAGACGAAACGCCAAGTCGACAGCCGAGAAGGCCGTAGCAGCAACAGCACACTTATTCGTACTTATTATGTAAATCATTTCTAGTTTTGATTCTGGATTCCCCGTTTGGCGAGAGTCCTTTTATTATTCATTCTACTCAGTGAACTCTTTGAACATGTCAATTTAAAGCTACGCCGTAAATTCAATACGACAGCGAGGCACAGGAGAGCGAGAGATGAATTATAAGAGGGATGACCGCTTCATGTGTGACCAATTTACCGGATATATTTTTAAGAACAGCACGCGCCGTTCATATCAAAATTCAAGTATGCGATAAAAGAGAAATAAATATATATTCGTCGGCAAAAACGGAGCATATGACTTAAATGAATATGTCTAAATTTTATAATCTGCATAGTTCGCATGGTATTCGATGTTGGTTCTCCTTTATTTTGTGGAAAAACAGTCCTTTTCTTTCTTTCTTTTTACTAATCTTGTCATATTTTGTTATAGTTTTTCCGTTAACATGAAGTGTGATTTAGGCAACACGAGGTTATTTTGTACTAGCTGTAGGCGCCCAAACCAAACATTATTACTTAAGATCCAAGTTGTGTTCGAACATATTTTGTCCCACCGATTGTAAATGAATTGTGCGCCGCAATAACAAACACTGCTGCTACCGCAGCGAGAGTTATATACACACGCAAGTTGCAGCCTAATTATGAAACGCCCAGCTGACTATCTTAACACGACTGCCTGCCTTCCCAAAGCAGTGTTTCTTGTCCACCTAAAAATGTTCGATATACCCGAAAATTCGGCGTAACAGAAGAAGGTCTGTAACGATAGAAGTATACAACCTATAAGCGTAGACCAACAGCAACAATAGTTAGTATCTCGCGTTTATCCAGCAAAGTTCGGATTTCCGGTGATAAGCAGGCGATAATGCATGGGAGAGACAAATGCCTGCAGAATACATGCGCTCGAAGCACCCTGAACGAAGTTGCTAGACGAATTGCCCATTAACGACAAACCGTTTCGGGCTTAATGCTTTTATCTCAACACGGAAATTCGCACATCCATCGACAGTAGAAACAAACATTACGCCGAATTTTGTTTTTATTATTTCTTTTTTTTTCTTATCTTCGAGCACTGGCCCTGTCAATCGCTCGACATCTCACTCTCGTCTACAGACAAATAATAAATAAATTAAGAAATGCAGACATCAGGAAGCAATTGAACGAATGTTTCGGCCACTTTGTCGGGCAGTCATCAAGAATTCCTCTCTCGCATTTTCCGTCGCTTCTCCAGTATGTACAAATTTAAAAAAAAAATCAAAATACAATGCACGATGTTATCGTTCCGTGCTTTTCGTAAAATATATGGCATCGTATAGTAACGAGGCTCACTCGTAAAAGGAGCCAGAAAAAAAGAAAACAAAAAGTCAGAATGTGTCTTTTCTGGGTTTCGAATTCTGTCGGTCGTTTTATTTGTCCACTTCGCTCTTATCGTAACTTCGTTCTCGCATCGCAGCGAGCGGCCCCTGGCGATCGTTTCTTCTCCACGAGTCCGCATTTGGACAAACAGTGCCGGACGGCGGGGGAAAAGCCATTATACAAGAACCAACCACGGCACTGCCTGTAACATCGAAACCAAACCGAAATCATGGAGAAAGAAACAACCAAAGAAACAGAAATGACGTCGACTAGCTGCGCTACCGCCAACGAGGCTTTCTCGTTTCTTGCCACTGTGGAGCCACACGCGACCTGTCAAAGAAGGCGCACCGAGTTTTCGGGAACAAAAGCGCCGCCTATTGCTTCCCGTAAATATCGTCTGCTAGGATCGTCTGCCACCGCCGCGGGGGAAAGAGCGCAAAAGCGAATCGGCGCTTCCTTGGCTTTTGTTCGTTTCCTTATGTAGCCGCCGTCTTGGTTCTCTCGCAGCTTCGTGTTTGGGTTGCTTTTCGGCCGGAGGGGGGCGGCGTACTGAATTTGAATTATATCCCTCTCGACGGGTGGTTCTGAAGGGCGTCCGCGCGCGTTCATGTTTGGTTTTCGGCTCTGCGCGCAAGCACAACACAACCTTCGACGATCGGCTGTCTTCTGCTTTTGACTTCGACGGCATCTGCGCGAGTTTTGCTCCGTGCAGCACGCACTGAGGCTGCGGCGAGGAATATGCGAAGTCAAGAATAGGGAAAATGTTACCCCGATAAATATAAAAGTAGCCCAATAGTAGCACCTTCTCGAAAAAGCAACCTGTTCCTCCGCCTATTCGCCTTTAGCATTTCCTACCTCCGTTTCAATTAGGTAATAAAATTACCTGCCTTCTGTGGCGGCGCCATTAAAGCGCGCAGTTGACCACTCACTATTCAACAGAACCGCGAGCTCGGCTACATGTGGCAGACTTCGCTTCCACCCGGTGCCTTATCGTTCCCCAAAAGTAGACAGTATACTTAGTATTTGATACACAGGCATCGGAGATCGCCTGAGTGAACGGGAATTGATCAAAAGTATACTTCACGCGAAGGTAAGCCACGGCTTCTACAAATAGGCAACATTCAGATAACGTCCCAAATGTTACGATATTTTCTCGGCGTTTTTCAATGCGACATACACATGCAGGCAAGCGACATCAATCATTGCAAGGGTTGACGCTTGGGCATGTTGGTGTGGATTCATTTCAAAATGTTAACAGCGCATAGAACGATTAGGAAGGGACGAGTCAACAGAGGTAAAGAGCACTGACTTTCAATTAGTCTTATTTCGATAAGAAGTGCATACATACATGGCAAGGGAGAGGGCGCTAGACAAGAAAAGAAAAGAGAGGATGTACAGGTGCTGCCATCGTTGCCTCATCATCTCCAGTGCAGAGCGCATATCACCACGTGTGCCCTAAAACTTAGCCAGGTAATCAAATTCTTGATTTTGAAGCGCAATAGAGGGAGTACTAACGCACTTATCTCCTAGTTACCGAAATTTGTAACTCATAGAAGCTTGCTTTTTTTTTTTTAGCGCAAAAAACGACACCACAAGAAAGAAGACGGAACACAGCGCTGTGTTCCGTCTTCTTTCTTGTGGTGTCGTTTTTTGCGCTAAAAAAAAGCAATATGAATTCTCACCAACTAGCCCGCCAACGCATTTTGTTCATAGAAGCTTCGCTTAAAAGAAAGAAACGTGAGAGAGAATGGTAACATGCCTCCATCCTCACACGTGTTTCGCGCATGCATGTGCAATCGCTCTGAAAGGATAAAGATTAACAAACTGCGTACTAAATTAAGACCAACGCCCCCACAACAGAGGCGCCCATTAAGTGATGGCAAGAGGGGCGAAGCAGTTTAACAAGCCGCGTACGTGACGCCGCGGGATAGCGCTTATGTTCGCTTAACAGCAACAAACAAAACGAAAAGTAAACTACCTACACGATGACCTTTTAGGCGGGCGTGTAATGCCCAGGTAGACACGGGAGAACCGGGAACAGAGGCCCCCGGGGGTCGAAAGTTGCGACCCGGCAGAGTGCTGTGGAGAGAAAGCGCCGGACGAGAGACGGTGTCACGGACACTTTCAGTTCATTTAGCTCGGGTAAACAGCAAAGCGTGTGTGCTCAATGCTTACGTGTACACGTTTGTCAAACGCGACGAGGTGCACAGCCCGCTGGACAAACGTCGGTACAGAGAAGGGCGCTATAGATGCGGGTCGCACAGTTGAGAACACCTCCCCCCCCCCTCTGTCGACAGCACTGCTGCGGGGTTAGTCTTAACGCCCGGATCTCTATAGGATAAACAACTGCATATGAAACATCGCGGCACTACATATAGGGGGGAAGAAAAAAATAATAAGAACTGCAAACTCTGAGGTCAAAAAGGAAGAAAGAAAGATATACCGGCGAATTTATGCGGGCGCACCTTCTGTGACCCTGTAGTGTTACTACAGGCTCAGCGAAACACAAAGCAACGCCACCATCAGCACGTGTTGCCCTTGTCCCCCGCGTAAACCTTTCGCATTATTTTTGTGGCTCTCTCCTCGAGCCCAGCGCATATACTGCCGCGCGCTCTAGACTTGTTTCACGACGACAAGGTGTGTGTGTGTGTGCGCGCGCGTGTGTGTGTTTGTGTGTGTGTGTTTGTTTGTGTGTGTGTGTGTGCGCGTGCGTGCGTGCGTTCGTGTGTGCGTGTGTGTACGTACGTGCGCGCGCGCGCGCGCGTGTGTGTGTGTGTGTGTGTGTGTGTGTGTGTGTGTGTGTGTGTGTGTGTGTGTGTGTGTGTGTGTGTGTGTGTGTGTGTGTGTGTGTGTGTGTGTTCGTCCATGTGCAACGCCTTCTTATTGTATACGTGCCCCGCGTATTATCTGGTAGCCCCGTTTACAGTTTCATCGTGTCCCAACTGGCCAAAAGCTAGCGCGTATGATATATAGACCACTAAAAGCACAGAGACAATGCCGTCATGCAACAACAACCAGTGCATCCGCGGCGCGCAGTCTCGACGGAGCCACTATAACCGATCCCGAAGGCAGATAGTGCGCCGAACGTGATTGATGATTCCATGTGCGGCCATCGATGTGGCTGCGACAAGCGGCGTTTTCGATCCGCGCATTCCCTCCAGCCATCCGCCGCATTCTATCGAAGCAGCTCACCCGTGTATATTCACGCGAATTTACTCGGAACCACAGCCAGCTCGGCGCAGCCATTCGCTGAATCCTAACACAATTTGCACCGTATACGTTTTTTTTTTGTGTTAATTTCTCGTCGCACAAGGTTCACGCATCAGCTCGCGCCACACGAAATATCTGATTGCACGTTTAAATCGGGTCGGACGACGACCCACAAACACTGCGCGTTGCGTGGACAGTGACAGTGCGTGCATAATGTCATCCTTATTAATTAAGTGACCGATGCAGCGATGTGATGCGGGATCAGTTCTTTTGTTTCAGTTGACTGTTTCAGTTCTTCGTGCCATGACACATTTTACCGTGTGGCTTGTACACATCGTTTGATATATAGCGGTGCGCGTGTCCAATGCCGGAGATAATGTTAAAATACTGGGCGTGCAAACACGGACACAAGCGAGAAGTCAAGACACCACAAATGCCGTTTGTGGTGTCTTCTTGATTTCTCTCTTGTGTCTCTGTTTGCACACCCTGTCTCCTTAACACGACTACCTGAGCTAGCTCAGCTGTCCGTTATTCTAAGCCGGAGATACCGCGTCCGATGCACTAAGATGTGAATATGCGAATCACCATCGAGAAAAGCAACAGGGAAACGAGGGAAATAAGGAATAGCAAGAAAAAAAAGAGGAGGAGGGACGTCAGGGAGCCCACCGCCCAAACTCGAAGTCATGGCGACGAAGCGAAAACGTCCCAGCGCCCTATGATGTGCTGCTTCTTGGGCTAGTTGGAATAACGTACAGCATTTTTGGACGCGCTTGACAAAGTTAACAACACAGTGAGGCACACAAAAAAGCACAAACGGAAGCGCCCTAGCAACTGAAGCATCCTGCCTACATTTATACGTGCCAACTTCCACCATGTGACGTATGCTATCGCGCGATCGAGTTAGGGAAAAACAATTCATTTTGCGATAAAGCAACCGGCGGTGAGCTGACAAGAAAGACCACTCTCTCGACACCTGGCCTACTTTAGTGGAAAAAGAAAAAGGGCGGCGGCTCGCTTTGCTGAGAACTACAAAGGTGTACGGAAAATTGAAAGCCCATCGCAACCGGCGCGTAATCAGCCGATGCCGCGTAAAATGTTAAAAAAGAAAAGAAAGTCTGCAGGACCAAGAAAGCCAGCCACAAGGGAGGAGGAGGAGGAGGAATAAACTTTTATTGAGACCAGCAATTTGTTTGGCTGGGCCTAGGCCTCCCACGTGGGGACGTCGAGGTCTTGCCTCTCCGCCGCCTCGCGGGCCTGCTGGGTCGCCCAAAGCTGGTCGTCGAAGTGGGAGCTGCGCAGGGCGGCATGCCATCTCGACGAGAGGGTCTCGGTCTTAACGGATGGGTACTGGTGTTTACACTCCCACAGCATATGCGGGAGCGAAGCGACCTGGGTCTTGCATACCTTACAGGTGTGGTTAGGATAAATGTCTGGGTATATCTTGTGGTATCGATGTAGTGACGGGTACGTGTTTGTCTGTAACAGGCGGAGGGTGGTTGCCTGCGCTCTGTTTAGCTTGTGATGAGGGGTGGGGAAGGTTCTTCTTTCAAGGTAAAATGCTTTGGTGATGTCGTTGTAGCTGGTGAGGCGATCGCGTTCCGCGGGTACACCTGCGCTGTCTCCGGCACGGTTGACCAGGCCTCGTGCTACGGAGTGTGCGACCTCGTTAAGGTTGGTGAGGTGCGGATGAACGTCGCCGGCATGTGCTGGAATCCAGACGAGCGTGATTTGGTTATCTGCTGAGTGAGGGGCGTGGTGTAGGATGCGTAATGCTTGCTGTGAGATGCGGCCTTTTATATAGTTGTTGATTGCCGTGCGGGAGTCGCTCACGATGGTGTCGCAGTCTGGGTCGAGGGCGGCCAGGGCGATGGCCACCTCTTCGGCAGTCTCAGCGTTCTGGGTTACGATGCTGGCAGCGTGTCTGAGCGAGCCGCCTTGGGTGGTAGCCGCTGCGAAGCGGTGCCCGTCTTGATATTCAGCTGCATCGACAAAGGTGACGCCTGTGGTGTCGCCGTAAGCTTTGATGAGGGAGGCGGCCCGTGCCTTCCGCCGTTCCTTGTTGTATTCAGGGTGCATGTTTTTGGGGATGGGGTCGGCATGTAGCCAAGCCCGGATACATCCTGGGATTGGGTGTTTGTCTCCGTGCTGGCGGTGGTAGGTGATGCCGAGTTTAGTCAGAATGTGCCGACCCGTTTCTGTGAGGGTGAGGCGCTCCAGATGAGCCTGACGCTGCGCTTCGATTAATTCGTCGAGGGTGTTATGGAGTCCTAATTGGAGAAGAAGTTCTGTGCTGGTGTTGTTTGGTAGTCCGAGGGCAAGCTTGTAGGCTCCGCGAATGATGATGTCCAGCTTAGTTTTTTCTGCTTTGTACCAGGTATGGAAGGCGGCGACGTACGTGATGTGGCAGATAACGAACGAGTGAACGAGGCGGATGAGGCTTTCTTCCTTCATGCCCTGCCTTCGGTTTGTCACCCGCTTTAACAGCCGCGACGTGTTGGCCGTCTGTCGGAGGATCTTGGAGATAGCCGTTGAGTTCGCACCGTTGGCTTCGATGGTCATGCCAAGGACCCGGATGGTGGAAACCACGGGTATGGTGTCACCGTTCCCTGTGTGAAGCTGGATTTCTTCGTAGTAGCGTTTGTGCGTAAAGCGTAGCGGTGGGCGTCCGCGGAGCGTTGGGCGATATAAGAGAAGCTCCGATTTGCTGGGCGAGCATCGGAGTCCCGTGCCTCGGAGATAAGTTTCGACGGTATCGATCGCGTTTTGCAGAGCGGTTTCGATTTCGCCGTCGCTGCCCTTCGCGGCCCAAATCGTAATGTCGTCGGCATAAATGGTGTGTTCAATACCGTCGATCTTCTGGAGTTCCTGTGCTAAACCGATCATGACTAGATTAAACAACATTGGGGAGATGACGGAACCTTGCGGGGTGCCCGCGGCACCAAGAGCGAGTTCTTCCGACTGAATGTCCCCTGCCGAGAGGAACGCCCTTCTGTTGGATAGAAAGTCTCGAACGTAGTTATAGGTGCGCTCGCCAAGGCTGAGTAGTGATATGCGTTCGAGGATGGTGGAGTGCGCGACGTTATCGAAGGCGCGCTCGAGGTCGAGTCCCAAGATCGCCTTCGTGTGTCGGGATTTGCCATCGAGGATTTGGTGTTTGAGTAGAAGCATGGCATCTTGGGTTGAGAGGTGCGCCCTGAAGCCGATGATCGAGTGGGGGTAGGCGGTAGTGTCTTCAAGATAGGAGTTTATACGGTTAAGGAGGGCGTGCTCCATAACTTTGCCTACTCCCGATGTTAACGAAATGGGACGGAGATTGGCCAGGCTGGACGGCTTGCCGGGCTTTGGAATGAGGATTACCTTGGCCGTTTTCCATGATTGGGGAATAGATCCTTGGTGCCAGCAGTCATTGATGTACGCAGTCAGCTGTTCCACCGAAGGGTCGTCTAGGTTTCTTAGGGTTTTGTTGGTGACGCCGTCCAAACCGGGGGCTGAACGGCTGTTCAGCTTGTGCAGAGCAGCGTGTATCTCGGCCACGCTGAAGTCCTCGTCGAGGGTCGCGTTCGTGGACCCCGCATATGGACCGTGAGTCCTTGCGGGACCAGAAGGGATGTACTTTTGGCATAAGGTTCTTGTTACGTGGTCCTGGCCGTGTGCCTTGGTTTCTGTGAATAGGAGTTTGGTGAGCTTGTCCTGTTGTTGTGAACGGGTATTGGTGTTGTCCAGGAGATGCTTGAGGATTTTCCACGAGCGGGAGTGGTGGAGTTTCCCGTCGAGGGAGTTACAAAGCTCCGCCCACTGTTGTTGGTTGAGGACGCGACAGTGTTCCTCGATTTGTTTATTGAGTTCTGCCACCATTTTCCGGAGTCTTTTGTTAAGTCGTTGGCCCTTCCAGCGAGTCAAGATGGACGACTTGGCTTCAATGAGGTGAGCGAGCCGGCTGTCCATGCGTTCGGTTGGAGCATCGGTTTGGATAGTGCGTGTGGCTAGTTTGGTGTCTGATTGGAGGTCGCGAGTCCATAATTCAATATCGGAAATTGGGGTGTCTGTCGCTTCTGCTGTGCGACGTTTGCGGAAGGCGTCCCAGTCCACTATTGTGAACGCCCTTGTTCTTGTAATTAGTGCTGTGAGGTGTGGAAGAATGATTTCGAGGATCGAATGATCACTGCCGAGGTCGTATTGAGTATTGCGCCATTGAACGTCACCTACATTTTTGATGAACGTGAGGTCGGGCGTTGTGTCTCGCGCAGTGGACGTGCCGAGGCGCGTGGGGAAAGTCGGGTCTGTAATAAGCATGAGGCCAAGATCGTGTGTGTCCTGCCACAGGTTACGGCCCGCAGCGGAGCAATATTTATAGCCCCAGGCCGTGTGCCGTGCCACAAGGGAAGAATGTTTTTTTTTATATATATAAATAAAGAAAAACAAAATTTGCAATAAACGCTGATGGGACCTCGGAAATATATACAGGACATCGTTACCTTGCAATTCTTGTTGTATACGCTATTGATCTTTAGTTCTTCCTCTTTTCCTTCAGAGGGATAAAAATGAGAAGAAAAAAAAGAAAGGCCTAATCGTCGGCACTTTGACTGCAGCAGGCAGCCTTCCTTAAGGCGACAAACAAAAAAAAACAAGCAAACAAACAAACAAACAAACGCAGCCTTCCTCCATCTCAATGGATCACTGGAAAGAAAATACAAGAAAGTCGCGGCCAGCATAGAAGCCACCGCCGTTCCAGATAAGTGCTATCTCATCCCCGGAGGAACAGCGGTCCAGTGAATAGGGCCTCCTCCGTTGGGAGGGAGATGGCTACTCTTATAGGCACAAGCACACACGTTGCCATCCTCTTTCTCCTCTCCATAGACGCTGAATGACAATGCTTATAATGACGACGACAGAAAGGAAAGAAGGCCCAAAGAATCGAGGCGAGTCCATTACCGATAACGATCGGCACAAGCACACGGATATAAAAACGCACGCACGTACACTACCCGAAGAGTATGCCAGCGCTTGAGTGCACTGCTGGCGAAGCTGCCGTATATATACACATGTAGGCATTCCCGGAGAGAGCAAGTTACAGCGGCACCCCTCTTACACAGTAGTATACACATTGTAGTAGCTTCCATTGCTATTCGTGTTCATCTGTTCATACAATCGTACCAGTCGAACTCGGCGCAGACTGCCGTATTCTGAGACGTAGCCAATTATTATTTTTTTACACAACTCCGTACAGTGCTACTGCAAATGACTGCGCGCAGTCATGTTCTGTTAGTCTCTCTTTCAGCTCACTCCTATTTTCATGCTCACGGACCTTCTCAACGTGCAAAATAGCCTACCATAATCACCTCTAACTAACCATATCCCTGAATTTCTACGCATCTTCTCTGGCTCGCGACACTCACGATTGTCGTTGTAACATATCGTGATTATGCTGTACCTTTATTTTACATAAAATAAGTGCCTAAATTCCTTCTGCCTACTGCAAAGAAATAAGTAATGCGCATTACTGTATTCGTGTTTTCACATTATGCCTACCTTCTATCGTTTTCTCTTCAACTGTTGTTTATGTCAACCCTCAAAGAGCGAACATAGCAAAACTTCGCAAGTGGACGGTGACGCCACCTTTAGCTCTTCCGCCCATGTTATCATGCACCGGAAGTCGCTTTCTTGTTGGCCCCTTTTGCTAACGATCCGGATCCGTCATTCTAGCGGCAACAGTTTCTCGAAGCGTGTAGACGCAAACTTGGCTTCAGTTCTGTGAGCACCCGACTGTTTTGAATTGACCCAGCTGTATTTGGTCCACGCCGTCCTCGCACCACCACTAGGCTGCTACTGCGCCGAGGTCAATGGGTCGTTGAGGGGAGCAACCTTGGAAGGCGGCTACCGAGAACGACAGCCCATGGACAGTCGGCGACGAGCGGAAACCGACAACACTTGGCCTCTGCCGTGCCTTGAGCAACATGTGTATGTCGGACGAAGTCTCCCGCTTCCAAAATGCATGATTACCGGAATACTACATTTGAAAAAAAAAAAATTGACCACCTAATTAGAGTGACCGACAGCCTATAATCAATCAAAAAAGTTCGCAGGAATTAGCGCCAACGTTACACTCCTTTACAGGAAGTTAGTGGAAGAAGTCCAGAGGGAATACGTTAATGAAATTCCTAGCTTCGTGCCTCGCGGATACGGGTTCACTTTGGGCAACAGCTCAAACAGACAGAAAGAATCCGCTTTTTAACTTTTCCTGTGCTGCCCTCTGCCGTTTTAGTGCAGTTTTGACAGGAGCTGGGACAACCAGTATCTGGAAGCTGGGAACCAGTATCTGGGAGCTGGGAGCTGGGACAACGAAAGCCTCCGAGATCAAGAGGAGTTTCGCGACCTTTCCGCTAGAGGAATGGTGCATGCGCCGTGGCACAATGAAAAAAGACGGATAACTAAGCCAGCTAGACGGCCCAGTGTTGGTCTTCTAAGGCCGTGCTGAGCAGTGCGGTCTCCTACTGCTCATCGTTAGCTGTTGCGCCACCCAAGAGGATCCAGTTTGGCCCCAGGAATGTCGGCGATTAGAGTCTCCCGCAATGTCACAGGTGATCAGGTGCCGCTTTTCACAAGCAGCCGGCAATAACGCGAATAACAGAGTGACTTACCATAAGCGCACGCACGGAGGTTGCCCACAAAAGCCTGACTACAAATATACTTCATATACGTACGTAGTAACGCAGCAAGACAGGAATACGACAGATAAGTAGCCAGCTAGGTCACGTGACATAGAAGACACCGAATTGGACAGCTGAAGCGAGGAAGTGGCCCGTGCTCATCTCTGCTGAAATCCTCCGAGTTGACGACGGACGTAGGACGTGTGCAAGACCAAAGGCAGATACACACGTACTCCAAACACACTCAAACACTGGAATGCCGGAAAGTTTCACACCAGAAAGCGTCGAAGGCGTCGCTGAAGTCTCTGCGAGCGACCCGCCTTGTGGATCGGTTGTGACACTCCCGTGTAAGTGCGTGCGTTTTTACTCATCTCTCTTCCCCCTCTCATTCTTATCTTCCTTACTTTTCTGTCTTCCCTTACCCCTTTCCCAGTGCAGGGTAGAAAGCCGGACACTTTCCTTTCGGCTAACCGCCCTGCCATTTCTTATTAAAGTCATTTCTCTCTCTCTCTCTCAAACACAAACACTCACAAACGCATATACACATGAAGAAACAAACATCAAACAGTACACACGGTCTGCAGAGCAGACGCACACATCTATTCTGTGTGTCCTGCCTAAGAAGCTCGGCGCCACCATCGAACCGTGGTATGGCGTCGCTCTACCATCGCACACGGCGGGTCAGCCAATCGCGTCAAACGAAGAAGACCATTGTGTCCTCTTCTTCGTCTTCTTCTATCGCCTTGCAGTCGTCGTCGTTAATGGAGGCGGCCATGCGAGAAGCCCTCTCCCTCTCTCTTCCCATCCCTGAACTTCGATCGGTCGTCCGGTCAGCAGCGCTGACGTCGACGGAACCACGGTCGGCGTCGTCCGCGACGTCACACGACGCCTCCGTTGCGCGCGTTCGACATTGGTCGCTCCTTCACGCGCCACCGCCATAAAAGAGGTCACCGAAAGTAAAAGCACTGTTTTTGTTTTCAACCCATTATCCGCTCACCTTATTAGCCTCGAGAGAACATCGGGATATCTTACGTTATGATTTACACCGACTGTACACTTCAATACGAACCTGCATGTAAGTGTCGATTTTCAGTATAGGAAACGGAGTCGGATTGCGCCACCGTGAATCCAAACTCTGCTTGTGTCCCTGGGTATACACAACAAATATATATGCTTCGCGCAGGCATTCATGATAAGGGTATATGCCGTTGACGTGAGATATGCGCAGCATGTGCAATGCACAGTCATGACAAATTATTGCTGCGGAAGCCAACCATGCAGGTATAGGAACATTCACGAAAAGAAAATTTCTTCAAACTCCCGCTTGTGGCACGATGGCATAAAGGTATCCTTGCGGATTACTCAGGGACAAAAGCGTCTAGAGATGACGAAGCGTTCATCCTGGTACGCAGTATGGTGCTACATAGTTATGTGGTACACTGAATGATTTTTTCTGTTCATGGGAAGAACTTCAGAAACAACAATGCGGTACTTGCTACCGACTGCACTGTGACTGTACAACTGTGACTTGTGGGCAGCTGAACGTAGGTCTAGAAGCCGAGACAACTGCATGCAGTCATTCAAGACTTTTAGGCGTTAGCAACCCAGACATGCATTACCGACCAAGTAGCTATATGGCGTTCAACACTTTACGGCATACAAAGCAATCACCTTGCTACACAAAGGATGTTTAGCTAAGCGTGAAAAGGGCACGCTTTCAAACACCTCCAACAAGTGTTGACGGGATCCATATGGCGCAAAAGCATCGGCATGCAACGCGTGGTGTCGCGACCTTCGGTTCAGTCACGCCACCGTCAGCGTAATCCAAGAGCTTATGAAGCGGAACACGAGGCGTGACCGCGTTTCTCCCATGACTTGTACGCGCTAACAGATTTGCGACAGCCTTTAAGCCACAGCTTTCTTGTTCGACGGCTTCATGAAAAGCCTTTTGCGTCACGCCAATGGAACTTTAATTCTCTGCGCTTTTGCGCGGAGAATTAAAGTTCCATTGACGTGACGCAAAATCGCTGGTGCGCTTTTTTTCTGCTTCCTCCATTATGCTGGGCGCTCGTCGCTCTGGCAAGTGCCGATGTTTTTGTTCTCGGCTGCCAATAAAAAAACACCGAAAAGAATGCTGCCTTTTAAGGATGGCGACCGGGTCGCAATACAGGCCTGGTCGGGTGATGGATATATTACGGGCTGCTGGAGGCCTACGTAGGCAACGTTCGGCGACGAAGCGAAAAGAAAGAAAGAAAGAAAGAAAGAAAGAAAGAAAGAAAGAAAGAAAGAAAGAAAGAAAGAAAGAAAGAAAGAAAGAAAGAAAGAAAGAAAGAAAGAAAGAAAGAAAGAAAGAAAGAAAGAAAGAAAGAAAGAAAGACCACGGCACAGCGGCGGTTGAGGGAGGAGGTCCCATGAGTGTGCAGGCAGCGACCGACATACGTGCTGTGGAAAGCGGGGCAGCTTCGCAGCGATTATGCCTCCATTGATGAATGGCGGATGGATACAAGTTATCGGCGGGACGCGCACCAATGCGCAGATCAACGTCGCCTGGCGATTGGCACCCACGATCGGTGGAGGTGCGCGCGTAAGGAGAATGACGTCATCGCAGAGCTCGCTTATCGGCTAAAGACACACACGCTTAGTTCAGAGAGGCCCCTGCTTACAGGGTCGCGTTGTTCACCGGTCGGCCAGATACATTCACGTTCTCACTCGTGGTGGCCATTTAGGTCTACGCCTGTGTCATGCATTCTTCCGTTCACTGCTAGGAGTCCGAGGCCGCGGTTTGACAAATGTTTTCGTCATTGGCGTATTGCATTGGCTTATGAGATGGGTTGGCACGGTTTATTGGCACTCGATCTTCACACTCCTTGATAACGTCAGAAAAACTTGTAGGACGATTGAGCTTCGACTTCAAGAGTAGAAGCGAATAGCGTAATCGAGCCCCGTGCGCATCGCCTTCACAATTGCTAGCCTGGCTTCGGTTCTCGGTGCATGCCTCAACCGTGCCGTAAGGAAACGAACGACTGTGCGCGCAACAGTGACCGTTTCAAACTATCCTAGAATTCTCACTGCCAATATAGTTGCGAAGTACCCACTACATGCACCATGATTCTTCCTTTTGCGAGTCAGCGAAGGCCCGCTACGCGTTCGTGAGGCAATACGCGAGCCTACACAGCTGCTCAAATTGTTGATCCTTTGGTGGTGATGATCATTGAATATGCCTGGCCGTTTTGTAATGGGTGGGCCTTTAAAACACCAGCTCGTTCCGTATTTCACATGTTTTGACGCCTGGCGCGCTTCTACGCTTCTGCCACGCAATATTACATGCGTTAAGAAGACTCCTCCCACGACATGACATTGATATAGTGTTCTTTTTTTTTTTTTCGAAGGGGTTTCAAGCAAATAGCGTGACTCTGTCGTAGAAAACTTGCTTGCCTCAGAGACCGCCTAGGTTCGATTCTTACTCGAACCGAAGATTTTTATTATTTATTTCATTTACATCTATCTCGATTTTTGGCTCACGGACAACGCTGATTTTCGGCTCACAACCAACGGCACCGATATCGATGCCGAAGCCAACACCGGAATTTCTGCGAAACGAGCTTTCTAACGCTATCGCGTTAATAATTCCACAATTCTAAAAAAAAAAAAACAAAACAATTGGTTCAGGGTCCATATTCACAAAATATTCCTACACTTGCAAAGCTCCTTAGATCAAAAACCGTCAGATAACGACAGTGAACATATTAGCGAAGGCAAGAGAAAACTAAGTTATTTTCATAATTGACATGTAATTAACAAAGGCGGCCAGCCAATGGGATGGACCACGAGAGAAAAGCTTTGAGAACTTGGCTTCTGGTGTCGTCACGGTTGCCACAAGCGTTGTCACTCCTTTTCGTAAAAAGGGAGCGATTTCAAGTAGTCACGGCCGCGCCTCTGATTTTGACTATGAGTGCCGTTGCATGCCACTCACTTCTATGCAAACGCCTGGCTCTAACGTATGCAGGTTTTTCTTTTCTTTTTTTTTCGCAACTGTTATCCCAGCGTATGTATCGTGCAGCTATTTTTTCTCTTTTACATATCTTAAATATTGTTCTGTTTCGTTTACGATATTCATTCACTTATTATTAATGCAATTTTCATTCGCCTTCCCATTCATTCCCTGAAGGTCTTGCACTAAGAAGGAAATACGACTTCGTTTGCGATTTTCTCAAGCATCTCGGCAAAAGACCAAGAAGAAAAAAAAAAAGAAACGAGCGCCAGTGCGACCACGCATGCACGCAATACCAAGGAAAACAAAAAGAATTCTTTTTTTTTCTTTTTTCTTTTACCTGCGCAGGCACATGAAGTCACCTTGGCCTCAAAGACGGAGACGGAGAAATGCATCCGTCACGACGCCGATGGACCGAGTCGCCCTCACGTCGCTCGCTGTGTACTCGCGTGACACGTAAACGAGCGAGTCAAAGCGACACGCGAGAGGCCCGCTGCCAAATTGAGTACACTCTGCTCTTCTTGCTTGCTTCAGCAGTGAGACACTATCCATGCTTTCTTTTTATTTTTTCGTTGTTTCCTAAACATATCTTCTTGTGAACATTATTAAAGTCGACAAAGTCAAGAGAGAGCATGACCTAATTGAACAGGAATGCGACACTCAGACGTCCTTCAAAAAGACAGAAATGAAGAGAAATAAAGGCCAGCTAGGTCACCCTAACGAACCATCTCCAAAATCTTTTATGCGATTACGGACGTCGCGGTGACCGCAATGCACGGTGTATTGAAAGCAGTCGAGCCTTACGCGACACGTATACAAGCGGCTAGCCGCTTTGATAGCATCTGTTCTGAGCATCGTTGATCGCCAGAACCCCTTTTAGAAGGCTACGCATATCACATAGCTACATATTTTAGGGTCATGTACGTACATCTTTGGATGGTGACCTTTCTTGAAAGGCTATCGCTGTTAAAGGGACACTAAAGCAAATATTAAGTCGACGTTGATTGTTGAAATAGCGGTCCAGAAACCTCGTAGCGCTGCTTTTGTGCCAAGGAAGTGCTTATTTTGAAATAAAATCACGTTTTTAGTGGTCCGCATCGCGTTAGCGCGCTTCAAATCTCCCGCCTGAAAATACGACTCTCATACGTCACTGCTGCCATGCCCAACGTTGCCCGCTTTTACTGCGCGGCCGCCGACACTAGTAGCAGCCGAGCGGAAGTAGCGGGACCCACAGTAGCAACAACGGCGCTGCGGCAAAGACTTGCTCGGATGGGCACATTCAAAGCCGTCACCAAGTTGCGGTTGGTCTCGTAATCCTCAGTACGAAAGTGCAGCGAGCACACACGCAGAGGTTTTGACTGTTTAGCACACTGGCGCAATGGCATGACACTAAGCCACTTCGAAGCGTAAGGGTTCATTCCGCGGCACCCAGTGAAAAGACACACCGGTTTCCTTGCTGCAGCACTGGCGTTGTGCACCATTCGGGCATCCGGCAATATCACACGCATGCGGCATTTTGTCGAACTTTCTGTCAGAGCGACCTTCACGAGCGCGCAAAACACGCACGGCAGTACGCGATCCCGAAACTACCACTGAGACGGGCGAGGCACAGCTCGGCGAAAACGGAACCTTTGAACCACGCGCCGTTCCCCATGGCAACGCCACGGAGGTTTTGTTTTCCATGAATCAAGCGGAAACGAACAAACAGCATTTTATTACGTCTTTTGATGCTCGGAATGTTCTTTTTTTACTGCTGCTAGTTTGATTACTAGTGATTTAGTGTAGGCCGACTTCCCTACGTCATCGGGATCACTTCGAAAATGTCCCACTCGTGGCGCTCGTCATGTGATAGATTTAGCTTAATTTCTCGGTAAGTAGGGCACTGCTGTTGATAATATTGCCGTTTTAGAAGTTGTCATACATTGGGCTTTCACTCTAACATAAATTGTTATTTGCCTTTAGTGTCCCTTAACGTCTTTAACCGTAAAACAGCGATAAACACGGGGACAAACACACAGCTGCCTTAGCAAGCAAGAGTTGTCAACGATGTCCCTTATTCTTAGAACTGGGCAGACTGTCCATGCCCGTCCATCTCTCGACAGGTTCGATCGAGAGTGCATATACTGGAGACAAACTGAACGGCGACAGTTAAAGGCTCCGATAGGGGCAGTCTTCCTCGTCATCCTCTTCCAACGGGGAAGAATGGAAAATGCGCGGAACGCTTCTGTCGGCGAACATAATGGATTACGAAGGATCAGATGGCCGCTGAAAACGTGTGCTGCCCTTGTGCAAGCAAAGCAGACGCCCGATACAGAGAGCACCCGCGGCTGCGTTTGAGTTGAGAGGTTCGCGTAATCCAGCCCTTCTTCGCAGTGCGGCCGGCTGCTGGGACTCCCACGACTAGATTCGCGGTTCCTCTTTTGTTTTTGAGATGCGAAGTATCTTAAGGCGGAGCTCAATCCGGTGGTGGTGGTGGTGGTGGTGGTGGTGTGCGGCGTGACCACCCTTACTGCGCATGCGCATACCCTCTCCGCACACCTCCTCTCCACTCTCCCCTCCCCCTCGCCCTTCCCCTCTCTACTTTCCCTCTCCACTTTCCCTCTCCCCACCCCCTCCCCTCTCCACTTTCCCTCTCCCCTTCCTCTATCCACTTTCCCTCTCCCCTCCCCCTCTCCCATACCCCATCTCCCTCCCCCTTTCCACTCTTTCACTGAAACGCGGGCTAGACATGCCGAAATTCTCTCCTGCGCAACGCCGCGATGAGCTCGAGCGCATGCGCGTCCCCTCCCCTTCTCCCTCCTCTCCTACGCTGCCCCCTCTCGCCCGCCTGTCGACCGCGTTCCCCGCTCGCCCTGTGAGAATTAACGGCCGCGCTAGATGGAAGATACGACGCGCGTAGCGTCCCTCTTCGCGTTCCACGACGCGATGTCGGTAGCATGCCCAACGAACGCCAACGAAACGCGATCGTGCAAGTGCTCTGGCTTCGCATCGCCTCATGGTCCCCTTTAGCGGGAGATGGTGTATTTTTTACTTATTTCCTTCACTCTTTCTTTCTCACTTCATATTTCTGAGAGAATCAGAGTGGAAAAAAAGAATCAATAAACACGAACGCTAAGGTGAGTTCAAGAACGTCGAGATCGAAGTCCGAACAGCACGCTGTTACGCACGCTGCGCGCAAGGCTGTCACGGTAAACACGGACTACTTCGCAGGATAACGGATAGGTGGGCAAGTTGGTTTGTATTCATAATTATGCTAGGGCAGCGCTATGCACCGAATACACACGGAACGAGAACATTTATTGCGTGACCGATACGGGTTGTATATAAAAGAACGTTTTCAATAAAAAGCTTTAGGTACAGGGCAAGTCCTGTCTTCTGCTTGTTCCTTGTGTATACGTTGTCTAGCGCTGCCTCAGCATAACTACGGATTGTCTCAACACAGGCAGGTCCAAAAACAAAAGCTGTTCAAGTTGCTCGTCAGCTCTGATGAAATGCCGTCTACAGTAGTGTACGACGAGGTACGGAGACATACTGAGAAAGTAGGAAAGGTAGGCGAGATCTACCGTTATTAGCCCTTAAACTGCAAGCGACCCTACACGGGATGCTGAGGAGGTGGATAAGCAAACAAATATTCGAGACGCAGAGCACAGCCATCGACACAAGTGCGCGTCAACATGGCCGCCAGCGAAGAGCAAGAGGAGATAACAGACAATCAGATGCGATGTTTCCATCCGCAATCACCTGCCCTGTTACTAACATTAGAAGATAATCAACTAATGAACCTTCGAACTGTCGTGGCCACACAATGCACTCCACTAAACCACCATATTCACGATCAACGATTTGACGACAATACGGATCAAGCGTCGCAAAAATACGTTTACTCCGTGCGCGACTGCCTCTCCCATTTTTGTGGGCGATGTTCAGTGTGTAGCCTGCGTGGTCCGCAACTGCGGCGCGATCAGCATGGGCTTACGCATATCCTTGTGAACCAATCGCCCTGTCTCCGTTAGCACTTATGGCGGTCTTTGGTCATGCGAGCAGTGCATGCACGGCATGACATTGACAAAGGCATCAGTGCAGTTTTAAATTCCTGACAGCTAATTCACCGCAGAGAGTCCGACGAAAGTCCATTTTCTATCGTAGACGGTCCTACATCATTATTTTAAATCAAACGAATCCCGTTCATGTGGACTGCATTCAATGCTTCGGAATGGACTCACGGCGGCTGTTCTTGGGTACAGGCTTAGCGCAAAATATGCCGCACGCAGGCATTCTGATCCAGGCTGAGATCAAACACACAGCACAAATTAATCCAACACACGCTTCATAATACGGTGACACTCGCAACCTGCTTTTCCCCACTGCGTGATCCGTACATCCGCCCGTCCGTCCGCCTATCCATAATGGCGTCCTTATGCAATAGCCCTTCGGGCTTGAACTGCAGGAGGCCCTGGTCCTTATGAAGCGACGCGGTGAAGCCGACAAACACATCGGAAGGAAAAAGAGAGAAAGAGGTGACTGCCTGCTTCCCTCTTCCTCTGTCAGCTGCCAGCGGAGGGTGTTCCGCACGTCGATCGGGTCGAACATGCAGGGGCCACGACGCCGATCGGTAACATTTTTTTTATTTGTTCTGCTTTTTCTTTTTCTTCGGCGATTAAATAAGTTCCGCCAGCACCCCGCTCCTTTACCCGACCAGCCATCCGTCGATCGCTCGCCGCCGCTGTCAAGTAGAGCGGCACGGCGGATGTCGAGAGCTGAGAGGTTCGAATTCAGAGACGTTCATCTTGCTACGCTAAATGTTCGAGGCGTCGTCGGTCGATGCGAACAATGGGACGTTAAAGTGGTCCCTGCTGCCCCGTTCTCATCGAAGGTCCTTCCTTCCGTTCCGTCTCCTCTTCGACGTCGAGGAACGGCACGATCCTGACCTATGAATACCTGTCCTCCGCGCGCTCATCTGAGCCCCCCCCCCCCCTTACATATCGGCGCAAACAGACCGTGCACGCGCACTTCGAAAGTGATTGAGCAAAAGCACGACGACCATTGAGACCCGCTCGTTAAGCGGCGCCAACGCTAGGTGCTCACATCGTGACGGGAAAGGCCTCTTGGATGGAACTAGCAGCCAACTTGGGATGGCCGGTATACAGGATATGTTTATATCGAAGACAACTCAAACCAACGCGACAAGAATAGTCCGTCAGCTTGACCTGCTGGTTCCTGTGTCTGTCGCAATTCCTAATCACATCAATTTGCGCGGTTGCTCTAAATACGATGGACCCGTTATGCAAAGAAGAAGAAAACGAAAACCCAAAGAGGAAGATCAGACAGATGAAGGAGACGTCAGTTCACGGAGCTCCCAACCGCCATGTGAGAGAGCATCCGCACACGCCTTTGCAAACACCTCATCGCAGTCTTCTAGTGTGAAGGCTCACAGCCGGTGCGATTTGAAAGGGCAATCGCGTCGCAGTGTGCGTGTCAGCAAACACAGCACCTATTATTTCAACGCGGTCCAAGATTGACTGCTGCACCATCTAAGACACGCCTGAGCTACGAAGTAGCCACCTGCCTATCGAAATTTTTCCATTATTCTTGTACCGACATCGCAACACACTCCCATATGTTAGCAGCGTCAGCACTGCTGCAGACACGTGCGCAAAACAGGTGTCCCATCCCCGACTATGTACCACAACTTCGCAAACGGGCGCTCTGGCATTCTAAGCTCGAAGAGACAACAACTTCCAGGAGTATACGGACGCTCTTTGAATAAATCCACGCTATGTCAACGACACTGCCATTTCGAAATATCTGAACTGGTAAAGAAAACCGCGCCGTTACAAGCTTTCGGGCCGCTTCGGAAATTGTCTTTGAGCAAGAGTATGTGATGGGAAGCCATTGAGTGGGGATTGTCGCTGGAGTAAACGTCCCGACAAGAGCATTCGTCTTCGTCGGGCCCCGACAAACGCAAGTCCCCATGAGGAAGCATTGGCTCCAGTGACATTGCCCTTACACACTTTATCATCAAGTCAAACCTTTCTGTCGCATTTTAAGTGGTATTCGTGTTTCAGCAGTGAGAGCCTATCTAGCCTTCAGAAATTGTTCGCTAAAGCCAGCTTCTCCACGAGTGCAAATACGTAGGGAGAAGCCGACTTCAATCCCGCTTTACCGTCACGAATAAAAAAAACGAACAAACGACACTGGTTGTGTAATTACAACCTATTGTTACCAATGACCGAGACTAGCCCCTACAATAGCGATTAAACCAGAGCCGAAAGCCTACGGTTCATTTTTACAGCGAAAGCTGTTATCAGATCATTTCACCGGCCGTTTTTGGCGCCGTAGTTGTCCGCCGCCGCCGCCGCCGCCGCCGCCGGTGTCCGTAACGAGTATCGCTCGAAATAAGAAAAAAAAAACGAAATAAGAAAAAAATTTCCAGGATGGAACGAGGTTCGAACCTGGGCCCTCTGCGTGGGATCCCAGTATTCAACCTCTGAGGTGCTTGAAACTGCTTTGCAAAAAGGTCCTATACAGGCTTCATATCGGGAAGGAACCACATTAGCATATGGAATATAGCGTGGTAGAAGAGTAAAATAAGCACCAAGCGTCGCACAACGCGAATTCTGTAACCAGGCTTCACACAATGCGAATTGCGCAACGAGTAGGCTGTTGAATGCTTCCAACCAAGGAGGTTTAAACCTCCTTGCTTCCAACCCATTACAGGGCTCTGCCATAATTCTTCGTCGTCATCAGGCACAGCTTCAACAAAGTGCGCATAATGCCTTACATGCGTTTGGCAGGTACCACGGCTCTCCGTAGAATGACGAAAAATGGCACAGTGCCTGCTGCCCTACTTCTCAAAAATTACAATGATTTATAGCGTAGTGGGTTCCTCGCAAGTGCACTTGTATTGGTTGCCAAGGAAGCCCATAAGCGCATGATCCATTTCCTCGGGGTCTCAGTAAAGTTCTTCGCCCCCCCCCCCCTCTCTCCCACGTCAACGTATGTTATACAGCATGACGGGAGAGGGAAATAACGACCGGGCGTCACCCAATGCAAATAACATAACTGGTGGGCCGCTTAAAGCTTCTAACCCATTACAAAGGGCTGAGCCATAATTCTTCATCGTCATCAGTCGTCGTGTCAACAAAGTGCACATAATGCCTTACAGACGTGTAGCTGGTGCCTCGCTTCTCCGCAGAATGACAAATAATGGCTTAGTAGGTGCTTCCCAACTTCACAAAAATTGTGATTTATGGCGTAGTGGGTACCTTTCTAGTGTACTTGTATTGTAGCGCCAAGAGAGCATACAATGGGCTCTAGAAACGCCGCTCTTCCAGCTTTCGCTGTGACTGTGCTGCGGTTTCAGCGCAGGCCTGGCGTCTTTTTTATTTAGCCTTACGATAATGAATGTATTTTAAATTATATATCCGCATAAATTAATCTGCTTTGCTACTTTCTTTTATTTCTTTATTTGTTTCTATTTATTCAACAATACTGCCGACTCCAGTGAAATCGTTGCAGAGTGGGTTACAATCAATAGTTATACAGGAAATGATGTTTTCAAACAAATACAGTAGCATAAAATGTATAAAAGACGAAAGAAAGCAATGTCAGCAATACATGCGTCTTAGAGAAAAGTATAAGAAAAAAGAACAAAAGACAAAGGCAATTTCTTGTTCTTTTTCTCCTCAACTGTGCCTGTTCTATTTCTGGTTTAAATTCGTTTGTGTTAATTCTCACATTTTATTATTCATTTTGCTATTCAATTCGCTTCCCTTGATCTTCATCTCCTATATTTCTTTCTCCCGAAAGAATAGAAAGGCATTTTGTCCTTCTCGGTGTTAGTTGTCAGTTTGTTCGTTCCCTATCCAGTCTGTTGTTAATTTTTTATGTGTGTTTATAGCTTGTACGTTTTTACATCGAATAATAATAGTAATAATAATAATAATAATAATAATAATAATAATAATAATAATAGTAATAATAATAATTTCAAATGCCACTGAGAGTCGAAACCGCAACCTCCTGTTCAGAAGCATCACAGCACAGGATTAAATGAAAGAAATAACACGGCTAAGAGAGAGAAAAAAATGAACTCAAGGAAGAACTGTTCCCGGCGCCATGCACGTGGACGATAAATCGTGACGGCGCTCCTTAACGCAGTGTCCTTGTTCGGGGAAGGACTCCCGCGCAGAGAGTTCCCGCCAAGGACGCGCAAGGGCGGCAACACTGGGCGCAGTCTATTACGTGCGCCACGTCTCGCATGATGACGCAACAGGCGGGTGGTACTACACGTGGCGTGGCTGGGTGTGTCCGGGTCAGGGAACCCCACTAAACGACGGCCACAAGCTAGACAGCAAAATAAAAATGCGACAAAGGAAAGTTTGAAGATAAATAGGCGAGAAAGAAAGAAAAGCGGAGGAAAAGAACAGAGAAAGAAAGGAGGAAAGAGAGAATAACATATACGCTCATAGAGATATTTATATGTTATCACTGACGGAAAGCACAGCAATCAAAGAGAAAGTGGCGCAAAAGAAGAGGTGCCGACTGGAGTGCAGGCTGAGAGAGATCGCAGTGGACTGAATGCGTTGCATGCCGCTTAGAACAAGTTCATGGCATCCCTCACACTGTTATCACAATCTTGAAGCACTCTCGCGACATAATAATCTCCTTCGCAGTACAGCAGGCGTAGTAGTGGATACTGAGAAACGCATGTGCGGTCACTAGTTTCGTGTTGTGGGGAAGAGTTTCGGGTTTCACCAACGATGAGTGGACTAAAATTTACTATTAATACATGGCACACCTTCCCATGACGGCGATTATCCAAGGCAGTCGAATACGTAAGCGAATCTGTGAAATAATATTATTTGTTCATTCGACCACTTCACATTAGTAGATGGCAGACGTGGGTTCTTGGCGTATAAACAGACTATTTCTAATGTATGACATAGTCATAAAATAAAAGTCTGAGTTACGCCAACTCCAACAGCTGGCCTTCGTCCGATGTCCTCCCAGAACTGAAATAGACTTTACAGCACTGTTTCACCTGTTTCTGCAGAACGTTAGGCCGAACGGTACTGTGCAACTCTTACGATTAGCGCACGCTCATTCTGTAACTTCAGCGCTATTGCCAAAGCGTACATGCAAACCGCGTCACTCAACTTTCAAACGACCCTGCAGGCGTATGCGACAACAAAGAAACAGCCGCGGGGGTGACGTGTACGAGCATCGACGCACACGAGCATCGACGCTCGCGAGTCATTAGCAGCGGGTCTCCCTTATTGCTCCTAAACGCGCTAGGTTTTTACACGCACGTACACGTAGCCATGGAGCGCCGCTGAGGCACCACTGATTGCTCGCGCACGAAGCCGCGTGCTACACAGCGCCCCGCGCGGTGGAAATAGAAGGGCCGAGTCCTCGGGGTGTTGGTCGCAACAACGCTCGAGGCAACGCTTAAAACGACTTTCAAAGTGCAGTTTGCCCCGCTAACACCCATCGCCGGAGGTCTTTCCTCTCGGCAAAAATCTACTATTAGTCAGCACGGCGAAAGTCCTGTTTTCTGCTACAACGAAAGCGACATCGGGCCACCGTCATCGCTTGACGTTTCGGTGCTGCGTAGTGAAACGAACTATACTAGCAGTCTTCGACAAAGCCACTTGGATCCACTGCCACTCGCCACGTCTGTAATTGCTGTCGATTAAGAAGCTGGCACAGTTATACAACGTTGACGAAATACAGCGGTAATCTTTCGGAGAAGTTATCCGACATCCAAGGGGCGTTAATATTGAAGCTGTTGGTAACGATGATATATATATATATATATATATATATATACATTCTATTCGAGCCCGTCAAAAATGACGGAGGAGAAAGCTTTAGAAGAAGACGGAGAAGGCCCCCATTCGTCCCCCTAACCGTCGGCTAGAATTATTTGGGACCTCGCGGCGGTCAGGGCCAGACAGATGACTTTGCGTTGCTCTTCTGCATCGTGGCTGAGTAATAAGGTCTCCCAGGATTCTGCCATTTTATACGCACATGGTCTGGCACTGCCCTTCCGATAACTATGGGAGTGGTGGTGGTGAATGTCGCCATCTCCTATCGGGCGTTCCAGTGCGGACACTGGCCCAGTAATTGTTATCAGTGTGATAGATCATCTTAAAGGAGTGCTACACCCTCCTTGAATGACTTAAAAACGACAACACGACGAAGTTGTTAGTGGTAGTGATATCGGCGATGCATAGTCACACTTGTGGCAGTGTAGTACCATATACATATTTGCACCAGCAGCGTTGACGCATAAGACTTTTTAGCAGCAACTCCACGAATGCTGAGGATACATATCATACACATAACTTTGTCCCATGATATGCGAAATAAAACTTCGCATATGTGACTCTATATACGTGGGATGAGCCTTCAGCCCATATGGGACAGTGACTTCAACAGTATCGACAGGCCATACAGTTTTGTTCGTGCATTTTGCAGAACGCCATACGTCTATCTTCAAAAGTGTATTCAACCCACGACATCGCCTGTATAAGTATGTCCAGGCGTGCGTGTGTGTATACGCATATGTGATGTCCCTGCCAAAGGAAAGCGTTATGGACACGTCGAACTTTTCGAGAAAAGGTTTTATTCTACGATCCCCCTGTAATTACGCAAAATAGCAAAATAAAACAATTTCAATTTCACTTACGACCATGTGCGGATAGCCACAAACACATCAGCTCGATGCGATGGATTGAAGCGAAGGAACGAGTGAGCCAAGGCATTCACAATGGCGATGTTTCATTGTCTGGCCAACGACAGCGGGGGCGTTCGCCACAGACAACAAAGATCCCACACGGTTTGCAAAACCATGGCATTAATTCCTCCCCGGTCCAAGGACAACGGAGCGCCGCATCGCCCCGGCAGCATTAAAAAAAAAATACCTCGGCGATGACGCATCGTCACCATTTGCAAAGTGATTGGCCTACATGGGCGGCGATAATGGTCGGGCAATTCTGTGGCTTTGTCTCCTCGGGTCAACCTCTTGCGCTTTACAAAGAGGCCATTTAAGCGTTCAGTTTATCAGCTTATTTTTTAAGAGCTTTCCGTTATTTTTCGTGAATATCATTTTGCCTGCCGCCTCCGTGCGCGCCGATAATGAAAGTACATTACGCATCAATGCGTCCACATATCTAGCACCATTTCCGAATTACGAGCATCATTGATAACTTGGGAAACGTTGAGTCCATTCGGTACCAGGCAATGGATTACAAGAAAGCAGAACGCCGTCGCAATAAAGTAATCGACCTGACTAGCAAAGCGCAGCTTCTAGGGAGCCCTTCCACTCGGAAGGAGCACTATTCGTAATGCAATCCGAACCATAACAAACACTTGCACGTACAGAGGTTCCTTTTACACTACACGCTTAAGTGCGTAGAATATGCTTTTTGAATGCATAATCTAATAGAATACAAGCGCAGATATCTTACAATTTGCCTGAAGCAGGATACATTCGATAAGACAAACACTGACAATGCAATAACCATATTTATGCCATTCCAGGGTTCGGGCCTTTCTTCATTCCGCGCACATCACGCTACCACCCGTCATATAACACGTGTATTTATAAACTAGACAAAGAACGGGAATAGTCTTTCGGTGTAAATACTCTTCTCGTCTCGGGACATGCACAAAAATAAGAGGGCAAGAGAGAAAGAGAGAGAGAGTTAAGGAGGTGTAAAAACTAGACTGTCCTGTTTACTGGCCTGTACCAGGCGAGCTGATTGAGGGGTAAAAAAAATAGCGAAGGCACGAGTCTAGGTGGTTGACAAACACGAATAAGAGTACCTACAGTCGGACGATTAAGTCAGCCGCATTGAAGTGTATTGTATAGATTGCATTGTATATATTGTAGTGTATAAGATTTATTATACTTTTTGTTGGAGCGCGAGATTGCATGACATAGCATGCAAAATTGTTTATATAGTATTCCCAGGAAATACAGCCAGCTACAATGTTCACGATGACGTGCACGCACACCAGAAATATCGTTCGCTAACGCTCGGTCTGTCGTTCCCAATACTCTCTTATGATTATTTCACAACAATAAGCTCTCCCCGCAGTTTACGTTGTTACACAAGCCTCTACGGTCAGTTCATAGAACAGCGAACTTGTCTAGTATCATGACGGCGCGCAGGCGTTTATGCAGTATAACGGTGCTAACATGGCCGTCCTCGAACTGAACTCCGTGCCATATCTCCGCGCCCCGAACATCTCGACGGAAACGACGCGACCCCGTGCGTCCGGCGACAGCCATTCTTCGCGGAGCAGCGCTTTGAAAATTTCGATCGAAAATCCCCGGCACACATATATATACGATTCTTCCCTGGGCCGGACAGCTGTCGGCGCTCCATGCTTATTAATCAGCGTGCGGAATACATTTGCGCGACCCATCTGTGCTTATAGAACGACAGCATGATCCGTCATGCATGGAGAATGAGATGAAATTGAAAGCCGCCGCCAACAGAGATGACATCTGGTGTCAGCTATCCGAAGGCTATACGGCCCGAAAGGAAGCCCTGGTTTTCTCTACACGCTGGCCTGACAGGAAGCTGACGTCGAAAGGGTCGATCAAGCAAATGGAAAGATTTAGCATGACCATGACGCATTACATAAACCTTGCGTGCGCACTTCAATGATTTCAGAAATGATTCTTGTTTTGAAGCATGTGTCTTATATGCATGCGGGTCGTTTCCTGAATTCGTAAAAAGTGAATACTTTTAAACACCGTGCCTCAGCAACAGTTCCAGCACGAGACGATACCTTCGAAACGCATGACAAGCTTCAATGGCAATGAAAGACACATCCGCGAACAGCCGCGTTGCTTGGCGACACTTTGAGACGCCTGTTGACAACCGTAACGCGCCGGAAACGTTCTCGTGCCGCCAGACTCAAGTGCATTCCGAAGGAAATGAAAAAAAATCTGCCACAGCATCATAACGTATTTCCTTCTCACGTTGCCTCTTGACTTTCAACGGCCACCTTCATATGTGTGACATGGAGACCCAGACTAAAACGAAAAATTCAGCGAAGTAGCTGCTACAAAGAAAGACAACTGCGTGAGAGATTATTCCCCGGCATACAGCCACCCATTGGGCCACAGACACACTGAACTCACCATTGGGATCTGCGTGCGAAGTTACTGCAGTTTGCCATACTTATGCACGCTTTTAGAGAAGCAGGAGAGCTATAAGGAGAGGCACTACACCAGAATAGCCCCCTAGCCCCTGCCATCCTTATTTCTTGCCATGCATAGCTACAGACAAATCTAAACTTCTAACAGCAAAAGCACAATATCGCAATGAACGCATTCATCACAAGGAAGCTTAGGACTACATCGGCACGCGGAAGATGATGCAAATGAAAATGATAAGCGAGAGATGACGAAACAACGTATGGGTTCTAGCAAGCTGGTACTCCATACTTCAGCGCCGTTAGCGCAAAAGTTTTGGACGAAGGACGAAATAAACACGGACAGGCGCTGACAAGGGCAGAAAGATGACAAGAAGGGAACGTTGCAATATGCAAGCTTGCCGAGAGCTCACTTTGGCATCACCGCTTCAATAAATGGAAATAGCCTTCAAACAACGGTCCGGGTAGAAGTGAGCGACGGCGCAATGGCAACTACAATGGAAATTTTGCAACAAAAAGCTACAGCAACTCTGGCCAGGATCCATTACCGTCGTTCATAGGCTCTGGAGTCATTTTTTATTACGATGTCGAAGACCTCCCGTTAAGCGGCAACGACCGTGACTCGCTCCGATCCGGAACAGGTCCTAGAAGATACATTCCAAGCCGCGGCTTTCCCGCTTACGTGAGCAAGCAGGGGTGCAAAAAAACATGGATGATCCCTCCGTCATAGGAATCGGTATAACACGAAAGTGAAACGTGTCTTCACAAAAGTGTGCTTATTGTGTAGTGATATATGAGAGCTTGTACAATGTTTATTCGTGTTTGGCAGCTCTAGCACCGTTTGACGTGGATGCACCCATGTTGACAGCATGTCTCTATCGCGACGACTAACGCCCATGATCATTATTAAACCGTTGTGGTAGCTGACGGTGTGAACATATATTTGGACACAGCGAATCGTGAATCCCGCGTAAGGATGATATCAACAAGCTCATAATCAACACTGGTACCCGGTATGCGCTTCTTCAAAGCGTCTTCAATTAAGGAGAGAAACGGCACGGTGTGCGCTTTCTAGTAATGGGTAGCCGACGCCTGTGCTCATGCATACATAACACACACTGCGCTTCAGCAACACGACCGGGAGGTAGAGGTTCATAGCCTGAGCCGCAAACGCGTGCGTCCCGCTGGCCTCTGTCTCGCAGGCGCGGCACTCGCTCCACCAAGGCACGACATTCGCCCGTCGAAATCGCGTCCTTTCTGCAACGCATATTGCAGCAGTTTTGTTAGTCGGTGCTCTCGCAATTGAAGCAGTCGGCCGCGGAGAAATCCCGTTGGTGCACGTGGAAACTGCACTGCTCCGATGAGCCGACGCACGCTAACACGAAGCCAAAGGCAAAGAACGTAACTGCGTCAAGGGCGCCTCGGCGACGCCAGCGCGGCCAGTCTACCTCTCTGGTATCGAGACGCTTTAACCATTACCTCCGATATCGCGTGCAATCTCGGAGTAAGCGCTAGTAAGTGGCGATCGTGAAGCATTACTTCTGTTCACATCTCACAGATGGCAGCACCGCCCCGCTCCGCCCGCCGCGAAAGAGAATGCGGGAAAGATATAAGGCGCGTTCGCGCCGTGTCTAGCATCTCCCGAGTTAGCTTACTCGGTAGGGTATCGGGCGCTTGCCGTCGCGGCCGCAACGTCGTGGGTTCGATTCCCAGCGGGGTATCTTTCTCTTGGTTTTTTTCTTTCTCACCTGTTGGCGTCCATTTTATCAGCGTCATATCCGTGACGGATGTACTTGGTGGACCCCGGCATAAAACACTTTCGTGTTAAAATGACCACCCATACAGCGCGAGGCGTCGAGGCTGCAGACAAGGAGAGCGCGCCAGCGGCACGGAACCCCGTCCGAGGCATTGCCTAGAAACCGCCGGTCTTGTACGTTCCCGGGCAACAACAGTCCACTCGTCCACTGGCCGCGACATGGGCGGTGCCTTCCGGTTCCTACCGAGGATACTCGGACTTCTATTTCCTCCGCTGCTTCCGCGAGCTAAGGGAAGCAGAGGAAAGAAAGCAGCAGAGCTGCCCTCGTTTGCCCGCCTGCTGGTGTATGCCTCTTTGCCTTTTCTGTCCCCGCTGCCGGCCTCGGGGTCCATTTATGTATCTTTTCTCTGTTCCCTGGCAATACGGTGCGCAGTTCAGCCTACTCCCACATGTCTCGCTCTCTTCTAATCTCGGCCCGGGCCGCTTCTGGATCAGAATCCCTTGCTTTCCCTGTACCCCTGTGTCCCATTTCCTCTCTTATCTATACCCAGCTCCTTGTTCGCTTGCCCAATCTTGTCCTAGCCGTTCTACTTTCCTTTTTATCGATCACCTTATTTTTCATTTGTTTCTTCGCTCGAATAGCGAATCGGTCGTCTGGGTCACTGCACGGGCCATCTTTCGATTCGAGCAGCTTGTAGTCTTCGTGCGAGGCCGGCCTAGGCACCACGATTCGTTTTCCAATATATACGGCCTCAAAACGTCTCTAGTTCCTATCGGCTAGCTCTTCTTTTTCGAAATCCGAAAGCATGGGAATGTGCATTGTATCTTCAGTAAGCACCGTGATGTGACGAAGTAATTTGCAGGCAAAGCCCCATCCTCCTTACACTTCTCCTCGCAACAGCAACAACCCACGTAGTTTTCGGCGAATCCAAATGTCCCGTCTCCTTCCCTTATTCACCATGCCGGACCGGGCACTGCCCTAAGAGGAAAACAGAGAAGAAGCCCACTTTCCCATTAGGGAATAAATAAACAGGACAGCCACGGCCCATCGGAGTTCCGCGAAGCGGGCAGAACGGCAAGATGGCACCGCCCCTCCTATGGAGGCGGGCAGGCAGTGGCTGCCCCAGAGAGTAGACTGTGACGTTCGATGCAGCCATTGCGCAAGCAATGCCGTACTGTCTCCTTATCATCTTCGTTCTGACGCCATGTTTCTTCCTTCACTTATTATTTTCTGTATGTACACCATTCTTAGGCGGCCAAGCAGTACACGGGCAGTGCGTGCACTCTAGTGATTACCTGCACTACCTCTACTCAGTGAATTCCTACACCCCCTCTTTTGGCGGCATTGCTGGCCGAGGGCAAAAGGCGCACTATCTTTTTCTTCTTCTGGTATCACAGGGGAAACGGGGAAAGGAACAAGAAATAAAGACTCAAGGACTCAGCATCGAAACAGCAGGAGGAATCCGCTTAGGGCCGCCATCTTCCTTTGACCAGCCTGCTGCTTTTTTCCTGTCTCTCTGCAAACCATACAGTGACACCAAACGAACGCACAACGGATTCGCCAAAGCTCGGCCATTGCAACTCCTCCGGTTTCCTCACCTCGCCTTTCCCCACACTCCCGTACTCTTCCTTTCTCCTTTCCCGTCGCGCCCTAATATCGCGCCTCGGGAATTGAGACGCGCCAGCCACTCTCTTAGCTACTTAGTATACGCGGCTGCTATCCAGCCTACAAGCAAGGTCACAGTGTGTCAGTGTGTGTGTGCGTGCAAGCAGGTCAGCGTCCAGGAGAAAGCAGTTCCCTTCTGCTGTAACGTCTGCTTCGCCTTCTGCTTTCTTCTTGCCGTCTGTCGCCCGTATTCTGCTACTTTTGTTTCTTTCATCCGCGCAATCTCGAAGGGCCTTCCTGCACTCCCCGACTAAAGATAGCGGCTCGCTGTTTGCGACCTGAAGGAGCCAGAAAGAACTAGAGTCCAAATCGCCCTCTCGCTCCTTTCTCTTTCTGCATGGAATCTGAAAGAGGAAAACCTGGGACAAAACGTGCCACGGAAAGTAAGCTAGGTACCGCGACGACGTCAGAGATAAAAAAGCTCGAGCGTAGTACAAGAATGGCGTATACACTGTAACGGATGGGCAACGAGAGGGTTAAGCAAGGGCAGTAAGAGTTCCCTCCCTCGCTTTCTGCTTTCCAACGTCTTCCCGCTTCCCTTCGGAATCGGAACCCTTGTACTTTGGGCGCTCCCGGACATCCGGAACACAGGCAACCTCGCCATTCAGAACATTCACTGGGCGCCGCTACTCGATACGGTTAATGTACGAGCGAAAAAGAGAAAAAAGAGGGAACCTGCGCATGTGATTTCGGCAGCAGCTGGCAACTCTCCGAGGCCGCCCTGTATATTGATACGTGGACGCAGATGTGTTGCAACGTACAGTAGATATTGATACGAAGAGAGAGTGGCGTTGGGTGCCCGTCTATAGACTAGCGCTCCAGAAGGAGCTTGTTGTTGCTTACACCGACTTGCCTTACTTTTTCTACTACATATACGCGGCAGACGGCGGCCAGATGAAAGTCGATAACGTATACACGCGGCTGACAGAAACATGCCAGTCTCGGGGCATATTTTCGCAGCACCCGTACACGAAAACTTCAATATAGCCCTCCCGACTAATATAGCAGTTGCGACGGCACGGTTTGAGTGGGGCGCCCTAAGTGCAGGTCTCTGCTTTCCTGGTCGAAAGAAGAGCGACGCCACGCCACGTTTAATGAAGCACACACTCGTGCGGGTGGCGACGACATCGCGAGGGCGCCTGCTACTGAAACGCAGACACAGTAGCACGAGGTTTCCTAACCTTTTGAGCTAGTTAGTTATGTTAGGTTCTTTGGCTCAAAAAGACAATACGGAGCCTTAGCTTGTCTGCATCACTATCTACAGAATGCGGCAATACGAAAGACGTTGACGCTATAGATTCTGATTATGACGGTGATCTTTGCTATCACGTGCAGTGAAAACGGGAGGACGACAAGTAGCCACCTAAATTTTTATTACAATCACGTATTTTTTCATCTATGAAAGACTGGTATCCCGGCTATCTTCTCTGCATTTTATAATAGTATCTGGGGCTTAACGTCCCAAAACCACGATATCATTATGAGAGACGCCGTAGTGCAGGGCCCCGGAAATTTCGACCACCTAGGGTTCTTTAACGTGCACCTAAATATAAGTGTACACGGGCGTCAATCATTTTCGCCTCCATCGAAAATGCAGCTGCCGCGGCCGGGATTCGATCCCGCGACCTTCGGGTCAACAGTCGAGCGCCATAACCAGTAGATCACCGTGGCGGGGCTCTTTATATTTCAGACCAGCTCCTGTTCTTACAGTGTACAGTTACCTACACCAGTAACTATTCCTGGTCTGTTAAAGTATCCTTCGCTTATTTTTCCACCAATATTAAAAAAAAACATTCCTCGCTTATATCAAGCGGCGAAAAGTCATTTCCATTCACTATGAAACCCAGGGCCACTGAAAGATGCACGCCTTTCATGAGTCTCGATGAGCAAATATCCTGGCATTTCATTGCAATATGTTTCATAGTTTGCGTGGTTATCTTGCTGCAGGACAATCGGGCTGGTGGCGCCATATCACGGAGCCGAACTTAAGCAGTGAAGACTCGGTGCTTTCATTGAAGTGACCAACAATATTTACGGGGGAGCTGTAAATGGAGCACTTGGCAGTGGAACTGGAACACACATACAGCGGAGCCGTAAATTCACACCTACGCTGCACGAATACTGAGGTACGCCGAAAATCCTGCTAGACTTCGGGCGTACACACCAAACTTTCTGTCCGTCTCTGTGAAACAGTGGCTACAGTGTTCGGCTGCTCACCCGAAAGTCGTGGGCTGGATCCCGGCCGCGGCGGTCGCATTTCGATGGAGACGAAATGGGAGTGGCCCATATAGTGAGTGATGTCAGTGCACGTTAAAGGACACCAGATTGTCAAAACTTCCGGAGCCTTCCACTACAGCGTGCATTAATAATCATGTCGTGGTTTTGGCGCGTAAAACACCTGATATTATTACATAAAAAAACCAACCTTTCTCTAAGGAAATACACAATTCAACAAAGTAGCGGACGTAAGAGAGCGGAGGGACTACACAGCGCAATCTCTTTCGCTTATATTTGTTCCTCCCCTACGGGGTCTATCGAGCAAATCGAAATTCCATTCCTGGCGTTGAAAAATACGACACCTTTTCGCATACGGTGAAGTACGCAGATACGACGGAAAAATCGCAGTGTTAAAAGACTGTCTGTCCTCTGGGATTACGCCTTTTTTTTTCATTATTGGAAGAGAAAGGTTGCCGGATTTTAAAAAGAGCAACACCATGAGAAATGAGCGGCGCCGTTCGGAACTGATCCGGAGCTATAGTTCTTCGATGGCTTTCACGCACCACGCTGCTCTCGCCGCTTCAAAAAAATCGAATTTTCGTTCAACCCTGCCGCGAAGCGCGTGCAACGCTGAAACAACTCAATTACACGGCGCTTTGGAGGCCAAATTGCTCGCGACACATTGCCGAGGTCTGAGAAAACTCTGCGGAGCTTTTTATTTTTTTCCATCTTTTTGCGAGTTTCTTCACGCAGATTATATCGTTTATTCACGATTCCTTTTTCTTAAAGTGCCTTACGCTCAATTAAAGGCCGCAAGGTTAGGGCGGGAAGCAATGACCAAATTTAATTGCTCGAGCGCGTGCACCCACATCACTCGCGTTTCAAAACAGCCATATTTTTGCATATTCCCATCACTCATAGAATTTCTTTTCACTTTTTTTAACACGAAAGTGTTTTATGCCGGGGTCCACCACTGCTCCACTGACGTATTTCCGTCACGGATATGACGTTGTAAAATATGAAGACTAACAGTGGGCAAAGAAAAACACCAGAAGAAAAAATTGGCCGCGTATCTGCGTGCTTTGCTGCAAATGTCGTCTAAAGACGATAGAAGAAGCACTGCATGAGAGATGGACGGCATCTGGCAATACGGCGGGAAACATGAGGGCTGTGTTGCGGGCTGGTAGTCCCGGCGCTGCAGCAGGCGAAGACCGGCGGTGACCAACGCGACCGGCGGGGACGCCAGCCAGCCCGAACACGCGGTTTGGCGCGAAGCGCTGAAGCAGAAGAAACGTCCGCACTCAACGAGTACTCTCCACACACTCTTTTATTTACACTTCGCCTGGGTAAAACAGGAATGCCAGAGCGGCGCCCCATGGCATTCGAAACCGAAACACAACAATGAGCTCGTGCAGAGGACACGGAGGAAGGCAAGTTTCAGGGCAGTCGCATTTTCGGCGTAGCTTAAGAAACTCGGGTCTTTAGAATTACGTATGTATGTATTTTCTATTAAAGGAACACACCACCTAATACTTACCTAGTGATGTTGCGCCTAAGATATGCGTAATGTTTGCTTTTCGATCGACAATGTACACAAGTATGAACCTAGTCAGCCGTTCAAGATGGCTGGCCCTTGGGCAAGTGGTTCAACTTTGGCCGAGTGGCTGAATCGAGGGACGTGCCGACAAACAGAAAGACAGACAGACCAAAATTTCTCCGTTTAAGTATCCCAAGAAAGACTATCGTCTTTAAAAGTTCCGTCACCGGGAATCGAACTTACGACCCCTCGCTCTGCAGCGCGCAGCGCGAAACGATTCGGCCACGGACGGCACGTTCCTCGCTACACTCTAAGCCGAAAAGGACTAAAATGGGGTATGACATTGGTCCTTCAGGGGTCTAAATGGGCTGCCACAGATTTTGAACCATTTTTGGACCAACTGCGGGAGTAACTACAGGGGTTCAACTTTTACTCTCTAGCACTTACTCCAGTCGGTTTAAACGTTGGTCCTCGCAGAATGCTCCCGAGGGTCTAACAGTTGAACCGTCGGGACTAACCTAGAAAAAAAAAAGATGGCGATTCTTCGCTATGTCGGCGTAATTCTTGTTATTTCCAACTGAATCAGCATTGAATGATGCAGTGTTTGCGGCACGTGTACAAACATACAACAGCACACAACCATTGCAATCTAACCACCACACGCACCTACCATGCGCCTACCGCCCGCGCTACACAGGCGAAAACCAACCATCGGCTATATATAGGCACAGTATCTTGACCTCCCATGTTGTGCCGGTGGCAGACTTCTGTTCGGCATAATAAAACAATAAGCATTCGCAGCGTACGTGTAACCTTACGTGGGCTCAATATTAGAACCGCAACACATCGATCTTTTAATATGAACCCGCCGGATTTTTAACGCTCTTTCAGTGAGCGAATTCGAATTATCAGCTGGTACTCTATCGTGTCGGCCGTACCAGCCTTAGTAATGCTGGTGCACAAGTCCGTAAAATCCACTAAGTGTATGCACACACAAACATAGAAGCGACACATATGCAGGAACGCCGGCGAAGCAGTGAGGCGCCCCGCCGATGCGGGCTTCTTGCCGACAACGTCGTTAGGCCTTTACGAGGAGCACGGCTGAGTTGAACGACCGCTGGCGATCACAACATGCGTCTCCTGTGCAGTTTTCGTCGTCGTTCTTTTACATACAAATGAAAAATAGATGTCCGCTGTCCGCGACGTCTCACGGAGTGATGTAGATATATGTATGCCTACAACGACGAGACGGCGCGCAGGCACGGTTCTTTCACCGTGCTTGCAAGTCACTCGCTGTACACCGCCGGCCGCACGTTGATTCGTATCGGCGCTCGCCTTCACGCTAGACGTTTGACAACAGTTGTCGCATGAAGAGAAAGACACAGATTGAACTGTACTTTATTCCAGAAGACATTATTCTCTGTGAAACAAATTCTACGCAACGTTTCTTTCACCTGCACCGGCAACGAACTCGCACCGGCCGCCGGTCGGCTTGGTGCCGACGACGTAGCGAAGCCTACTTCGTATACTACTTCGTAGTTGTAGCCGGTGACTCTGCGGGAATACAACCGCTGACGAACCGCTTACTTTTGTTAGCGCTGGCAGTGTTCTTCGTAGTTCTTCCTAATTCGGCACATTGAAGAGAGAGATCCGCGGTTTCCGGACTCGAAGGCTTGCACTTGTTTGGGTCCGGATAGGGAAGAAACGTGGATGAGCGCGCTCGCTCGCTGTGTGCGCCGGCGCGAGTCGACTCTCATAACTGCTTCTATTCGTTGTAATAGTGCTTCGCTTTCACTCTGGCGTGTAAGCCACGTAACTCGTAATCGTGCTAGCCGACAGGACCGAGAAGTGCAGCGCGGCAGCGGGCGATCGGCGTGCAGTTACACCCCCCGTTGGTCCCCTTCTTGCCGGGCGTTTGCGCACGACACGCACTGTCTCGAATTTAAACCGTATTGGACGAACCGTTGATCCTTTGGTTTAACGACTGCCGTTAGTCCAATTTTGCCCAGTTTCGGCTTAGAGTGTAGGCTAACTGCGAGCTATTTATATACACCATTTGCCGGTGGCTGTACTCAGAGATCTGTGTTACAGCGTGTTTTCGTCATCACTAGCGAGATGGCGCGAAGGGCTCGAAGAGCGCATAAGAAGAGCGCGCTTGAATGGTCTGAGAAAACTCTGCGTCTGTGAAGACACGTTACGTCTGTAGACGCGGTCGTCGCCGTTGCTTCGAGCGCCCGCGTCTCGCTCTCATCCTGTCTATGTTCGTTCCGTGCGTCCTTTCTGCTTGAGCAGCGCGTTGTAAGTTTCGAGCTGCTTGCCATTCTTCGCGTGACATTACAATTTGTTGCTGTATAGCATTCATTCCTTCGCCCTTGGGGCGAAATAATGCGCAACAAACGCTCAACTACGTCTGTGAAGACACGTTTCACTTTCGTGTTATACCGATTCCTATGATAGAGGGATCACCCATGTTTTTTCTTATCCTTACCAGTTGTAAGGCTAGCAGCCTGTAAAAATTACCGACTGTGCAACGAAAGTTCAAAAGATCTCTTGTATGCTCCCCAGGGTGAGTTAGAAGCGGCTTGTGCAGCAAGATTTGCAAGCCGGTATTGCAGAACCAGTAGAACGCAGCAGGATAGATTCAAACTATCGTTTTGACACGCCGGATCTGGACGGCGCTTTTGAATATTAAGTAGGTAAAATGAGAGGGCTTAGGAAGTTTATTTTCTATAATGTACAGTCCCTACTTCATTTTGAGTTCTGTTAAACAAGTTCGTTTCATTTTTGATTTTGTTATTGTGTTATCTTTATTCTGTGTCTTTATGTTTGTGTTAGAGAAGTTTGTGTAATCTTTTTTTCAATATTGCAATGTATCGTTGCTTGTACCTTACTGTATTCCAAGAACAAACATTGTAGACCGTACGCTATGTGCAATGTATCCATCATATATTATCTACGTGCTCTGCCATGCCAAGAACAAAGGAGGCAGGGTCCTCTGTCAAGCCGTACTCGCGGCCGCCTCCTCTCTCAAAGGAAATAAAGCTTGATTTGATTGGATCATACCAAGCCGTGCCTTTCGCTCTGACGTCATCTTTTGCCTAAAGCCGTGTTCTTTTCTTCTTTCTTTCTTTCTTTCTTTCTTAGAACAGAAAATCGAGCAAAGGCAAAAAGCGACAACACCCGACAAAGACCTACAGCGCTTGTCGTGTGCACTTCTTCTGTCCCTTGTCCATTTTTGTGAGCGCTGCACAGTCCTAAGTATGAACCTGACAAAGGCATTTCAATGCCCGATACCGGCGATCCATCCCTTCCATGTCATAGAACGTGGACTCTTTCCAGCCACTGCGTTGCAAAGCATCCATGGAACTGAACCGCGAACTAAATGTACCGTTCAATGACCCTTACGCACAATAGTTTACCAACATTTCCATTTGGGGGTGACGGGGAAGGGGGAGGGGGGCATGTGTACAACTCTCTGCATAGGCACAACACAGCTGACGCTGACGTTTCGAACAAACGTTCCATGAGATATTTTATAGCAGTTGCAAAAATATTTTCCGAGTGACACCCATGATGTTAATCGGCGAGATCTGTACATTTTATTGACACAAGTCGGTATGACACTCCGGTTTGGTAGTAGGGTACTGAATCGTGGTTGCTTGGACTCGTCGAAACGTTAAACCCCAAATATTATTATTATGGACTCGTCGAAACGGAACGTGAAACGGGGGCAACAGTCACGAGGCTCGTCCGTGTGCATAGTTCAGGAGACCGACAGGAAATAAACTGCTGCCTGTAACAAATATCCCAGACTGACGAGTGGCACCTTTTTTTTTCAGAAATAAAGACTATTTTAAGGATAGGTTTAGGTGCCGCCACATTGGGCTTCAGCCTTGCCGTTTCTTTTTTAACTTTTAGAAACTAAACGAACAGTACTGCGGCAGAGGCTTATGCATGAAAACGGATGTGTTGGCGCGCTCGACGTTTCACGACCTTATCAATTCACGTCGCAATATACAAAAATAAGAAAGCATTCGTTTAACAGACCAAGGTGGCGGCGCCCATGTTTCGAATGTAAAACTCACGGTGTCCATTCACCTAAGACCACTCGAAGACGAAAGCCATCTTCTTTTTCTTCTCAGTCGATGTACTGGTCCTGCCCTGTCAACCTCCGAAAGCTTTCTGCACCTAGCGTGGTTTTGCACTGCCTCCAGGATCGGTGGCACCTCACCTGGCTTTGCATTGCTTCCATGATCGGCCCACCTTAGACCAAGCTACGATGCCATGTGACGTCACCTCACGTGACGTCACGCCAAAGCTTGTGATGCCGTGATGACGTCACAAATTTTGTCGATCCGTGGCATCATGATGACGTCATATGGTGACGTCATCGCGTGATGATGATCTTTTGCATCACTTGTGTGGTCCCCGACGCCGCGGGACGCCGACGGTCAATTTTCGCGTTTGATGAGGCATCTAAGGCTTTCACCTTAAAATTGTCTATAATTTCAAGAACTTAGCGCAACTCTCGCCCTCTCTGAGCCCACAAAAAGCGCCTTAGAACACGTTAGACTACGAGAAATCGATACGACGCCGCCACACGAAAGGTAAGCAATGTTCTAACTTTCGCTTCTATTCTGACAATTACAAGCCGATCGCTCCCGTCGAGTTAGTCAAGAGAAGGTTTCAAATTAGCAATCTGTCCAGTTCCAGTCCGACTTACTTATCTCTAAGATATCATTAGCGTGCCCTCAGCGACGCCTAAAAGCGATAAGAACAGATAGCATGACGAGCGAACATACAACAGAGAGGCCGCTATCAGCGCGCTACAAATGAGCCAACCATTCCGTCAGGACGAATTGGAAGAAGTAGTGAGCATTCTCACTGAGTAGGGCATGGAAAGGGAAGGAAGACGCACGCGACTAGCCGAGCAGAGCGGTGTCCCTTGCCATCGGCCCAAGAGACCCGCTTGCTATCAATCAGGCTGGGCGGCCGCAAATCCGCACTAATCTCCTCGGGCGACACACGGGGACGGGGGACGACCTCGACTGCTAGAGGGACGGATTAGCCGTCGCGCAAACGTTTTTCTTCTTTCCCCACTCTGGCCATACCAGTGTCCTTCAGCAGTTGCTTAAGCCTACATCTCGGCAAAAGGAGTCGCCAGAAGGCACGACCGATTTAGAGTGAGACCGGCTCTCTATGTCGGCAGAGAGCGAGATAGACCCGTGCGCCGATTACTCCCGTTTTGGCTGCTTTTGTGCAAACACGACGCGTTGTGGAGATTGTTTGTCTGCTTTCTTCGTTTTCGCTTGTTCGCGCCACTTCGTGTTCGGATGAGTACACGCGGCAGAAAACACGCCAGAATTAAGCCTCGGCCTTTGTCCTTTCGACTGATTGAACCGTCTTGTTCTCTCGGATGTTCCGTGAGGCCCGTCTCGAACAAAACCGCGGGACAGGCCCAATATGTCGGAGGCCACGACCTTGACGAAGTACATGTCCTTCCGCAAATAGACAGCGTTAGTGTAACCAGAGTCATTCAATTCTCTTTATGGTCACGAAACTGCGCCGTCACGCTATGGGCGAGCTTCATACGCTGCTCGAAAATGCCGCGACGCGCCGCCGCTGCGCCACAGAGGCGATCGTCTGCGCCGTCCGCGTATTGAAATGCTCGCGCAGTGCGAAACAAGCTGCTGGATATCATGTTTAAGTTAGCGGAAACGCTGTCTCAGGATTAGGATGCCTAACAGATGTTGCGTGCCGGCGTGCTATTCCGGCTACAAGGGAACCGAAAAGGTGTCGTTGTTTTCTTTACCATTAGACAAGCAGCAGCGCGAGAAAGGTAAGCGGGCCATACCGCGGCAGGAAAGTGGCGATCTTAACTATGAGTCGAAGTACACACGTGTATGTGCGAACCATTTCGACGCCTCGTACATTGTCACTGCGTATGACTTTAACATCAACGGCGACGCCGTGTCCCTGAAACTCCACAAACCAACGCCGAAGGCTGACGCCGTTCCGGGGATTTTTGAAGGACTTCCTTCGTATCTCACGAAGCGCAAACCTCGATCTCACTCATCGACATTGCGACCACCATGCAAACGACCACGTGAGTCGTCGTGTGAAGAGCTCCGAGCATCGCGGACACCCTTTTTAGACCGCACCGTAGCCACATGAATGGGCGTGTAACAGCTCGTATTTTTGCCTGTTTGCAACTGGCACCGCTGGCACCTTTCTGCGAATGTATGGTGTTTAATTTGTCGGAAATGTTAAAAAGCTGTACCTATCGTAGTGTCGTAGTATTGAGACGAAAGGAGCTTGCGAGGCCGCAGTGGCCGCATTTCGATGGGGTCGACATGCAACAACACCGGTGCGCTGAGAATTAGGTACATCTAAAAGGACCCTAGGTGGCAAAAATAATTGAGAAGTCCCCCGCTATGGTGTTCGTAATTATTTCTTGGTATTCTTTCGTTAGTAACCGAATGTTCGTATTTTTTCGGCTGATACCACCGCGACATGCATGTCTTGAGCTGAAGGAAAGAAGATTACTTTTAAGGGCTCGTTTTTCTTTGTTAGACACAATATTATTGAGAACTAACAGACAGTAATGCGAACGAAAGTATACGAGATGTTATTCGTAATAATTGGGATATAAATGTGAAGAAAGTAAAGTGGACGAAAAGATAACTTGCCGCCGGCAGGGAACGAACGTGCGACCTTCGAATAACGTGTCCGATGCTGTTTTTTTTTTCCTCCGGAGTGCTCATTTTAAAACAGAAAACGCGTTCAGGAACGTATTTATGCATGCTGAGTGCTAAAAGTAAAAGCGTGAAATCAAAGCGACCGTTGCGCAAATTTAGAAAGCTAAAACACCGAGGCTGTCCCGCACACAACCCCAGCGATAGCAGCGTTCGCATCGCCTCTCAAGCACAGCTGCGCCTCTGGCGGCGGCCGCTGGCTCCGTAAGAAACTGACGCGGCAGTTTCGTGACCATAAGAAGCATTGAATGACTCTGGTGTAACTCTTGAATAATCCGGGCCAACGTACACAGCGTGTACAGGGGGGATCTGATCTTGCTGGCAATAAAATGATGTCAGATAGTTCTTGCTTGTATCAAGGATGACTCTAGTGTCTTTTCATCGCCATCTAGGCTACAACTGCTTGAAAATAAATGCGAAACAGCCGAGAATGTAGATGCCGCATGTTCGCATTTTTCTGTATCCCCACTGTACATGTCAGTACGCGCAGGCATTTACTGTTAATTCAGTGAGACGGATCCTGCTTGCTTTGCCTGAATGCGGCGTTGGTCTCGATGCCAGCATCAAATAATTAATTTTCACTAATTATTCTCACAGCTCATTGACCCTTATCTCAAGTAAACATATGATCCGGTATCATATGTGCCCAACATAATAACTTAACTTGAGCCAGAACTATCGATGTCTATATTTACAACCAGGAAGTGCTTTGAAGAGGAACAAGAGTTGGACTCGGTGCCTTTCCCACCAAAAACATGGATGCTCGACGACCGGCGCTATCACATAATACGCGCGCACTGAGAAAGCACGGAAACGCTACGACCTCAGGTGAATCGCGCGTACGGGCACAGAAATAATTAAATAAAAACAGGAAAAGACTGTGGTGCGCTGCTCCTTTGAAGAGACGCACCGCGGAGCCCACACGGTCGATGAGCACGCATGTAGTTGCGACACTAGCGCCTCGACAATACCCTCGACGACGCGTATCCAAAGTTCAGCGAGCACGCGTGAACAAAAACGCGCGTAGTACGCAAAAAAAAAGAAAAAAAAGAAAGGCGCCCACGGAAGCCTGCATATAATAGGACTGTTTTCCTTTATATTTACAACGGTCCGCGTGTCGCTCGTATAACGGGAAGAATGATTTTTTTATTCCTTTTTTTACAGCTCCCGGAGTGTATGGCTGCGTTTCGGAAACGCATCAGCGACCTCCTGTTACTCCCAGTTTCCGATAGGTGACGCTTCCTGGTCTGAGCTCGACACAAAGCCGTGCGTGCCTGAGCGTTTCGAGGCACGTCTTTTGTGATAAAGACGCGGTGCGGGACAGTTAAGCACGCACCTTGCTCGTGTTTACTGTTACTATTACTACTACTTCTGATGATGTGCAAAGGAGGAGACGGTCCTTGATTTTTTTTTATTATTATTCTGTTCCACCGTGCTCTGAGAAACTTCATACCGGTTCACATATACATGCTCAAGAAGCGTCATGAAGAAGCACGTCATCGTTGTCCAGCTGGACTTGCATGACGAACGGCCATTAAGGAGTCAGTACAAGAAAGAACAGTCAAATACACTAAGGTGACGCGAAGAGGACTCGGCGATATCGGGTTCAATGACCGAGTAGCACCTACGGAGTGCGCGCAGTCTGTTTTCGATTCGTCGTGCAGAAGCTAAAACCAATAACGGCCGCCTGCTTCATCGTTGTTCGGAAATCCGTGAAAATTTAAAGCGACTCCGCTCCCTTTTTATAAATTGTTCCGCATTCCTCCCTTCTTCCCGGAACGACGCATAAATATGCGATCAATCACAAGCCTGCCGCCCCGACATTTCAATTGAAATTTTCGTTTCAGGCGATGGAAATTATTTTGAAAAAGGGAGACAGCCGTGATTGTCTTTCCTGTGGTGGACACATCGACAGCGTTGCACTAGGAAGGGATTCCTAGTGTAACTGTAATAAAATATTACACATGAGAAAAGGACAACTCCAAATGCTCGCAAGGGCTTTCACGTTTCACGTATAAGCGGGTTAGCTTCCAAATTGTTTTAATTTTTCTTTAGCTATTCGGCAAGCAAGATCTCCAAAGTGGAGCTATCAAGTTGTCCGTGATGGACAGCAGTAGTTTTAAAAAAAACATGGTTGATCCCTACGTCATAGGAATCGGAATAACACGAAAGTAAAACGTGCCCTTATAGAAGTAACCGAAGGTTTACTGCACATTGATATAAGAGAGTTTGCACAATGTACATTGATGTCTGGCAGCTATAGCACCCTTTAACGTGGATGCGCCCACTTTGATGATTGGTGGTACATCTCCATCCCGACGACCAACGGCCATGTTAAATGATTAAACAAACCCTTGTGGTAGTTATGGTAATTAACGGTGAAATCGTAATCAGAGAACCAGGTGTGTTAGCCAGAAAAGCGTCGCATATTAGACGTAGAACTTGGTCGCCATCCTGCGGCATGTTAAAATGTGATTGAACACCACGGCCGCACTACAGGGAAACGCAAAGCGCGTCGTGCCACCTCGGTAGCCTGGCCGCAATTTTTCTCGGGGCGAGCGCGTATGCGGGGAACGCGATGTTACAGCCAGGTGAGGCAGGCGCGCGTCGCAGAGCTATTTTTGGTTTGATTAGCGTGATGCTATGAGCGAGGCCGACGCTTTTACGACGCTTCGGTTAAGGTCGCCACCCCGCGATGTGTTAACGCATTGACAAAATTACATTTCTATTGAAAACACGCCGACTGGGACGAACGTGTAACGCGTTACAGGTACTAATCGCGGAGGCCACAGTTATCATGAATTCCTTTACTTTGTCGCTTCCAGAGGGCAACACCACCCCGCCGACCGGGAGAGTAGTAGATATAAAAGGCGCGTTTGTAAAGCCTTTGGAGTCTGTGACCGTGGCGCAGTCAATAAAGAAAAAAAAAAGAAAAAAAAGTGACCGTGGCGCAGTGGATAGCGCACCCGGCGTCTGTTGTTGCGAACCGAGCGGTCGTGGGTTCGAGGCCCGTAGACGGAACCTTTTTTCTTTGCCATCTGATCGTGTACATTTTTTCGACGTCATTTCCGTGACGGAAATACGTCACTAAATTCTTGGGGGAGCCCGGCATAAAACACTTTCGTGTTAAAAATCGGCGACAGACCTGGTCTCTTAGCTCGCGTTAGCGTGCCAACTGCGCTCTGCCGATATCAGAATACACTTTGCTTCCTCGGCTCTAGCAAAGAGTAATATTTACGTAGACAGTATGTTTACGAAATTTACGAAGTCTTTGGCCTTCAGATCCCAATGGCCAACAAGGCCTTGAGAGATCGCGAGGAGACCCTTCCAGACATTCTGTCTGTCTGATCTCGCTGTATTGTGCAGAAACGATCACTCGCAAGTGCGACCATCTCGCCTTCATGTGAGACCAATTTCAGAGTAGATCATCTTGAAATATCAACCTCAGAAGTGGCCGAAGTTGAGGGCTACGTAAGCCACACTTGCAAGTTTTAGCCACAGACCTGCATAAATGAAATATATATATATATATATATATATATATATATATATATATATATATATATATATATATATATATATATATATCTGGCACTATCTTTCGCACCTTATACATGATAAGCGAGCAAGCACAGCCTTCGACATAGTGACATGTAGCTCTGCGTAAACAGCGCAAGGATCGATTGAGCTGTGCAGAAGAATACAAAGAACACAGAAATGAGCTGAGAAACGCAAACAAACCACCCAAAGAAATGCTATAGGCGCACGCACCTTCCCGGTGCTACAGAAACTTGCGTGAGAGCTCCGATGCGCTTCGCAAGGCGTCAGCGCGGCGGGACGCGGTAAAGCGCCCGCAATCGCCAAGTGGCCAGCCGGCCGTTCACCTCTCGAAACTCAACGATGCGAGCCAGTCGCTCGCTCACACAACACAATGCGCGTCTCTTCATGCCCACGCGTGCAAGCCCACAGAAGGGACGCGCTTTCTTTGTACAATTTCCTGTTTTGTTTGTCCTTTGGGTTGCCCATCTTCAGCGCGACGCTGCCGCATATACTGCGCAGGCGTACCACGACGACAGGAACCGGGACGCGTCGGTCGCACTGAAGACGAGGGAAAAGTAAGAACAACAGTGTTGCGTGCAAACATCTTATGTTCCGCACGGCGCCATTACAGCACACGTGATCTTCAAAACTGACCAAAACTAGCTCGTTAGTGAAGGTGACGGGTCAACCTCCGTTTCCAGAGACTCCTGAGAGCAGCCTGGGGCAATGTCAACTATGAAAGCGTTACGTTGTTAGCGGAGTGCCCGTCGTCGTTCATGCGTCACCGCGCAGGGACAGGCCGAGCGCGTCAAACTGTAAAGCTCGTTCGCCTGGCGTTATTTCCCGATCGTTTCTTGTTGTTTGTTTACTCCCTCGTCTTCGGTGGTTTCTCACTGGCAAAAGAAGCGTGACCTTCACTCCCGCCGCAAAGACGCTAACGGCGTTTCGATGCCGTAAAACAGCGCGCTCGCTCGCCTTTCATCCTTTCAAGCCGGCTGAGTCTTCCTTTTCACCGGCGTCGACCGAGCGTAATCCCCTCGAGATGAACGTTTACGTAAGAGGAAGTGCTTTTCCGCCTTTGTTAAAACGCGCGCACGGGTTGTTAAGAACCTCGAGTGAGACGACGCACGGCTGAGCGCACCGGTGAGGCCACGAGGCGATCTCAAGCGGTAAAAAAAGCGCATCGCCTTGAACTAGCTCAAATCGCCTTTGGGTTTGAGAGCACCGCCACTCGTGGACTTCTGTTGGCTAAACAGCAGCTTGCAAGCACCAGCTTCCGTTACAGTGCACTGCGCTACCGTCCCATCGTAACCAAGTTTTTAAGTGCGTAGCACTTTATGGGCTCGGCCTGTCGCCCATCCATAGATCTCGTGTGGCATGGTCACGCTCACAATCAAGGGCTCAATACAGGACTAAAAAATGGCTAACAATGCTCAAAACCGGGTTGAAATAAATGAAGAAGGTTTAAAATAACATAACTAACAGCAATAACCAAGAAATAACCGCGTTAATAAAATGGCTAAGAATGCTTCGGACACATGCGGTTGACTCTTACGCCGCGTAAGAGAGGGTGCGACCGCCTTGCAGAGAGCACGATTGCTCCTTCCACCGGCGCTTCTCCGGCGCATTCGTCACTACATCTGAAGAGGGAAACAACCTGACGGAAGTCGCTGCAGGCGACACCCATCTCAACTGCCGTAACAAGCAGGAAGTCAACAAAGCGCATCACAAAGTAGTGAGCATGTTGCACACCGCGTTTGCGAATCTCCCTAACAAGATTCTACTCGTGCTGGGGAAACCCTACATGCTTATCTCAAACATTAACGTCATCGACGGTTTGGTGGAAGGAGCAGTGGGAACTCTACGATCGGGAATCGCTGCGTGACCATGCTACGCACTTCTTCAAGTTTCACGATAGTGGAGCTGCATTTGGTTTTTTGATTTGTTTTTAGTAGCAAGAGCACTGAGTCACGCTCGAGTTTTTCTTCCAAGCATTTCCTGTCGAGCACGTACTTTTGGTTTTCCGAAAATTCATAACGAGACAGACAGATTGACAACAATGAAGTTTATTCAAGTTCTGAGGGATGGCTCCGAAGTCCGAAGGGGGGGGGGGGGGGCGTCTTATAAAAAATTGAAATCGGTGGTTCTGGCTCAAGTTATATTGAATACATAAGATATCGCAGCATAACTTAACTTGAGATAAGGGCCAATTAACTGTCAGGATAATTAATAAAAGTTAATAGATTAAGTTAGCTGAAATATTTTGCGCAGCTCGGATCGTTGCGGTACCTACCGGAGCATATATCAACCACGCACTTCTTTTGAAAGTTTCGTTTTTAAATTTCGCGCCAAAATATCCGTGCGTGACGTCATGGCTTTCAAAGTGTTTTTGTCGTATTTCCGCGACATTGGCTCACCGAAATTTCCTGAAGCTTAACATGTCAAGTCTATGGCCCCTTCAGTGCACTATGTACTTCAATTTTAGTGATTAAACGCTACGTAGGCCTTAGTATACGCCATCAAAATCTATGACGTCACGGCGTTTGGTGCTGGAATTTCAAGGTGACGTCGCCACCCGCATTTTCTTTTTCGGGTTTTCTCGCTTACTTCCTTCGTTTCAATGTTATATACAGCACGCCTATAATCATGGCACAGCACGGAGCCAGTAAAGCTTAATGACGTATAAAAGTGTTCTGTAGAGTGGAGGAGGTGTACGCATGAGAGAAATAACGTGTTTTTTTTTAACTAAAGTATACACACGAGACAAATGAAAGCAGAGGAAAACACTACTTCCGCAAGTAGAGGAACGAAACCCAATTACGTGTTGCACGATGTACGCGCGTGTGTGAGAGAGGAGATCCGCGATCTAGTTTGATTAGTCTTGCTGCTCTCCTACTCCATTCAACCGAGCGTGTGTGGCGCCCTCTGTCTAGGTGCAAGTGCGCTAGACAACGAAAACGTTCACAATCTTTGTTGAATGTTTAATCGCCTGCGTTGACCGGCGTAATTGGTTAATGCAATAGTTACCGCTGCCGGACAACGCGGACGCGCACACGATCCTTGATTAAAAGACTACCACACACTGCGTAATGTATGGCGGCGTGCTTTCGCAAGCAATTGAGTGCAACGACTAGCACGAATTCGGTATAGAAAAAGACAGCGAGTCAAAAGAATTCGCTATTTAACTTAGATGGTTGTAGATGCTATTTTGTAGGTTGCAGATAGACATTAAAATGCTTTACCCTGATTGTGACCACATAAAAATAAATAAATATGAGAAATCATGCTTTGTTCTCCCATCATTTGAGATGTACCTGGGCAAAAATATACACAAAGTATATTGACAATCGCGGGCAGCTGGTTTATCGTCATTTCACGTAAGCAGCGTATAGAAAACAAACTCGTACTGAATTCCCGTAAACAGTGGAATGAAATGTGCCAACACACATATCCGTAAATTACCGATGCCACAATATTGCAAGACGCTATTGAAACACACTATTACTTCACACTATTGCAACAACCCTTCCCGCCCTATTACAGGGAATCTGTATAAAACTAGGTCATTCGTAACTAGCAGATGTGTGCCACGGGAATTGGACAAATCTTACTACTCACCACTGGTCTACTAAAAATGACGTTACCCGAGGGCGAAATGAAAATAAATAAATAAATAAATAAATAAATAAATAAATAAATAAATAAATAAATAAATAAATAAATAAATAAATAAATAAATAAATAAACTGCACGCTGCACTTCTGGCCCACGCCAATCGAGGTGGAGGTGCTTTACAAGAGCAAACGCTTAATTCAAGTGGGATTTTTTGTACCTTTCATCAAAATTCTGTGCCTCTCTGTAACATTCATCAAAGCTGTGTGTCACCTCTCTGTTGTGCAATGGCTCGTGAATTTTACTTGTAGAATGAGTTACTATTCGCGTTCTGCGTTTGCAATCCGCCTTTGTCACTTTCCTGTGCTGCCTTCTGCCGTTCTGGTACGGTTCTGGTAGGGGCGGGAACGACCGCTATTGTCAGAACGAAAGCCTCCGAGATCAAGGGGCGTTTCGTGACTTTTCCGCAAGGGGAAGGGCGCATGCGCCGTGGCATCGTGACAAAGGCGGATTCTGTTCACTCCCCGAGCCTGCTTTCTCCACACGACGCGAGCGCTTACAGCTGCCGTCGTCTATTCAGTGCGTTTTCCAGTACAACTGCGCAGCACTGGCTTTCGATTCACTGCACGCAACTTAGTGGTGCCGGTCACACAATATGTAGCCCCAACTCTACGACGGTTGCACGGAGAGCAACAGCGGTAGTGTGTACACTACCGTTATTCGGAAAACTTTCTTCCTCTCTTTAGGTGTACTCCGCTTTTGGTCCGTATACTTCCGAATCTTCCGACTTCCAGTTCTGTTTTTTTTCTTTCTTCGGGTCAAGTAAGTCGCATAAGTGAACCAGACACTGGTCCGGACAAACGGTAAGTGGATTACAAGAGGTGCTCCGTCCTAAATATCAGATGAGTCGTTCGAACTCTTCGAAGCGACAGTCAGTATTGAGAGCTAAGGAGTGTAAGGAGTGCAACCCCCTGTATGCGCGCTTCTGAAACCAGCTCGTTAAAGGGATCCGGCACAAAATTTTTGTGCTCTTTTTTTTTAGGCCGAATGAAAGTATAATCCCTCAAGAAGCTAGAAAATGTGCTGGTAAGCGTGAGCGCACCCTGGACAATTATTTATAATATGCTTTTAAAAGCTAGTTTCGGTTCCTATTGTACCCTGACATCACGACACGCTATGAGCTTCTCGTCACGTGCTCGCCCATGATATCGCGACGCTTCCACGGACGCTCCGCTCCGTTGGTGACGCACGAGCGGCCATTTTGAATGTTTTGGTACCAGACGTAGTCATAACTACCCATAGTGGTGCGTGAAGTCACCAGAATTGAGAGTGACGTCAAAAATAATGTCGATGTCAGTAGCTGCATCATGAGAAAATCGACTTTAATGTAACAGTAAAGCGTATATTAAGCATTTACTGAGCTCAGAGCCGTCTCTGTATTCGGGAGATTTGTAGGGCAGAGTAAACACACCTTCGAAAATTGGCATCAGTCCATTGACAAGTGCATAAATATGTCCATTGACAAGTGGCGCAACGAAATACTCAGTTCCTGACATTACTTCGTTAAAAACCGAAAAGCAATTTTTTTCTCTCTTCTTGAGGCGCAGTTGCTCAGAGCGGAGAGCACAGATGTCATGCTACAATGACCTGTATATGCTCTACAATGGCTGGACAGAACCCGTTAACGATAAAGATATTCCAACATAACTTCTTGGTCAACTTGATGGTCACTAGGCTTGCTGCACATAGCTTGTTTTTGTCGAACCTGTGAGACAAAAGTTGGGGAAACACAATGTGTTCCCTGGCGTGCCCTTTTGTTTTGAACTTTCAGCCCGCCCGAAGTGTTCTAAGGGACAGTAAATCGAGAAACAATGAGGACAATGAGTAAACCACACTAATTCTACGGTACAGTGAAAGAACTATTACTTTGATAAGCGACTTCATGAGTCGTAATAGAAAAAAAAAAGAAAGAAAAGTCGGTGACGTAGAAAAGACTTTGCTTTCTATCACGGAGAATTCCAATACTAAAATTAAAAAGCATTTTCAAGTTACACTGAACAAAAGTATCCCAAATGCAGAAACTTAGTGAAATCTGCGACGTCACAACGACGTGACAGTGACATGCTTTGCACGCAATATTCAGCCAACCGGTCATGGACGTCCATTTTCTATTAGCGCGCCTATTACATCTATATAATGAAAAATTAGTTCCGAAGTAATACGAATTGATGCAGTGTTCAAGTGTTGATTTATAAAAACAAAAACATAGAGGACCGTCATTTCCGTGGATAAGGAATGCGAAAGAGAAATAAAAGACAACATGGTCCCTTATGCATTTCCCTAATACGACTCGAAAGTAAAAGCCGTCCTTTTTTTTTTATTCTCAGTCGATCTACTGATCCTACCCCGCCCCCCTCCGAAAGTGTTCTAGACCTCACCTGGTTTTGCACTGCCTTCGCGATCAGCAAACCTTTGATCAAGGAATGAAGTCATGCGATGGCGTCATCATGTGACCCGACTTCATGGCGTCAAATATTTTGGCCACATGAGACATCATGATGACGTCATATGCTGACGTCATCACGTGATGCTTTTTTTAATCCCTCGCATTGACGCCGCCGACGTGGGACGGACAATTTTCGCGTTTGATGAGGCATCTAAGGCTTTAGCCTTATAAGCTTCGGAGGGACATATATATATATATATATATATATATATATATATATATATATATATATATATATATATATATATATATATATATATATATATATATATATATATATTGCCAAGACGTTTATTAACGGGCACTCAGCGACGGCGCACGGCAGCGACAGTCAAAACGGGGCCGACTCTCTGCACGAGGGGCGTGCTCTCATAGAAGAGAACGACCCACTGGAAGGCGCTCGACAGGACGACCCATTACTGAGTAGGAATGCTTCGCTACTATATATATATATATATATATATTGTAATGATGAAGAACGGCACAGGGCACGGGCGCGCGATCGCCTTGTGCGAGGAAGAGGAGAACGAAGCTGGGAAGAATAAGAACAGCCGGCCTGCATCAAGGGTGCTGTGTCTGTTTCTCTTCACTACAATGGCGCAGTCGTCGAAAACGAAGCCTTAAAGAAGACACCGCCTGTGCTCGTGCGTCGTCGGCCACCCGAACCGCCATCCAAGGAAAGCCGTATACGCCTCCTTGGCTATGGAACCCGCCTACCTGCCACCGCTTCAAGCACAGTTCGGGGACGGTGTCTATGCCTCCTGGGCATCTCATAACCTCCTGGCGCTGCGAACGCCATCCGGGGACGGCGTCCAGGCCTCCTCGACGGCTCGACTTCCGTTCACCGGCGCCGCGGTACCAGTTCACACGAAGACGCCACCGGGGCTCCACTTCTCTGGGAACGCGGTTAACGCTCCCAATGGCATGGATCCCGTGAACAAGACTCTATCATCATGTAAGCCTCTAACGGACGCCGTCCACGCGTCCTTGGTAAGGGATTGTGCCGCCGTGAGTACCGGGGTTGATGTATCCTCCGCAGATGCTAGCCCTGGCTCTGCATGCGAGTCACCCGAGAGCACCGGGGAGATTTTGCGTGCCCTAACGCAACTCTCGCAAGAGCTCCACCGCTTTGCTTCGTTGCGTTGCGGGTTCTTGCCGGCCGCCTTACCATATCCCACGCATTCGGAAGTACCGGTGTTCCGTGGCTTCCAGGATGACGCCGATGTGTGGGTAGCGACCATCAATGCGCTCGGCTTGCGCCACGCCTTGCCCGAAAATAAAAAATGGCTGCTGGCCCTCGACCGCCTTCGCGGTGCTGCCGAGGCATGGCATAAGTACGAGGGTGTCAAGCAACGTTCCTGGACCGAATGGAGTGGCAGGCTCGTTGCTGTTTTCGGCCGCGTTCGCCAGGACACCTGCGTGTTGAACCACACGCATAACGAGGACGCAGCTCATGAGGGGAACCTTCTCGAGACTGCAACTGCACACTGCAACTCATCGACATGCAGCCTGGCAGCCTGCCCACGACCGAACAGCGGACACGGCTTCTCACCGCCATTCCATAGAAAGGACCTCCCGCCGAATTTCGGTGGCCGGATCGACGTTGCACCAGCAGGTGCACGACATGAAGCCACACACCACCAAACGCGGTCGCTTCTAACCGTACAGGTCCACGTCATCGGAATCGGCGAGCTTACGGCTCTTGTGCAAACTGGCGCTCCACGCACGGCGCTGCACCGACGCCATGCCCCAGCGAACCTCCAACCATGGCCTGAGGCACCCCTGCGTGGCTTCGGTGGTTACGCATTACCTGTCGGGGCGCTTGACCTGCAGCTCCAAACCGAAGCCGGGAGCAAGTTCTTCGCCGGCGTTCCCGTCTTCGAGGACCTGCCCGCTGATATGATCCTAGGGGCTGACTACCTCCTCTCTGGCGAAGTTCGCCTCACCGTTGATTCCGCTGAAGTGAACCTCAGCCGCTTGACTCCAAGTACGACATCGGCTCAAAGGTTCCAAGTCGACAGACCGCAACCCGAAGTGTCTGCTGATAACCAAAGCACCTTCTGTGACCAGTCGGACACACATCTGCTGGTATCACAGCCGTCACTGGCCGAGGGTGCGAATGCGTCGCTCAAAGAAGCCAATACGCAGGTCATCGAAGCGACCCGAGCAGACGTAGCCGGCATCGGCCATTCCGGAAGCCTTCCGCTCCAGGTCGACGGAGCCAGTATCGACCATTCCGGCAGCCCCACGTGCGAGTCTGGTGACGACGGCAAGTGCTCTATTCTGACACCTGGTATACCACCTGAGCGCCGCGCGGATCACGACGAAGTGGCTCTCGCCGTCATGGGATCCGTCACTGACCGGTCGGACGGCGACCAGCTCGACCAAAGTAGCGAGATGCTTTCGGAAACCTTCAGGAGTTTCGACGTGGAACGAAGATACGGTGGCGTTCACGTGCACGGGCGCGGTACGGAGGCACCAGAAACCACCTTTTGTCCTTGTTACCGCAGAACTAAAGATTGCAGTGATAGCAACGCAGACGCTGCTACGTCGAATCACGACCACGCTCCGCAGCTTGTCCAAACTTGTAAGCATTCTTCGCTGTGCAAGTATTTGCCTGCTCAGCGCGCAAACGGGGATAAAGACCAGCGCCCCAAACTGCTACAACAAAAGCTAAGCGTGCAGCGACCACTACGGCACAGCCAATGCCACCCCCCGGAGTTGTCTGTTAAAGAACGTCCAGACAGCCTGCATCGTTTGAAAGACCGACCACTGAGGCACAGTCAGTGCAGACCACCAGACATGACGGTGAAGTGTCCAAGACGGCTAAAGACAAGACATTGTGGACAGGATGCCATACTTGCAGCGTGGCCGAGTGTAATGATGAAGAACGGCACAGGGCACGGGCGCGCGATCGGCTTGTGCGAGGAAGAGGAGAACGAAGCTGGGAAGAATAAGAACAGCCGGCCTGCATCAAGGGTGCTGTGTCTGTTTCTCTTCACTACAATATATATATATATATATATATATATATATATATATATATATATATATATATATATATATATATATATATATATATATATATATATATATATATAGTGGCTCGCCAACAGCGAGCCACTCTCCGCAGCGCCGTCTGGTGTACAAAGACACATCCATACTTGCGCAATGCTTCCGTCCACCACTCTAATTCCATTCCAATCTGTTACGCCTACGCAGCTCTGCGTAAGACGATCTGTGCTGCTGAAGTCGGCTTCATTTACCGGACAGGCCAACGCCCTGTTACCGTGTGCTAGCATCGGAGAGACAGAGAGAGGTTGTTTGCTGCCCGTTCTGAGCCGTGCAGCTACGCCCACGCCATGTTCTCTCCGAACGCCGCCATGCGTGCCTCGTCGGCGCGTTTGCATGCGGCGGCACCGTCTGATCGGCAAGCACGTAACCGCGCACGTGAATACAGTCGGGCCAGACCGGATGCCGCCCGTCTGAATGGCCCCTACGCGGATTCGAGAACCAGCTGTTGGTTTTGGGAGCCCTGACCCGCCATGGAGACAGTGGTCGCGACCCCCGAATGAGCCGCCGGATTGTGCGTCGACAAACGAGAGCTTAGAGTACAAACACGAACGAATACTTGCGAATCATGTTGAAGACGTCCCTCAAAACAAAAGTACGTGTTACCTGCCGTTTGCACCGAAGTATGAGCTGCGGGGAGAAGCTGCAGGTAATGGTATAGAATTTTTCGTGCGAGAAAATTCTAGCCAATCCTAACGCTGAAAAGGTAATTAGCAAAGGCAGCTGGCCTACCACACACAAAAAAAAGCTATAGGAACGAAAATCTTTGTGAATTCGCCCCAGAAGCGGTGGAACGTCTCGAGGTCTCCGTCTGGACATCTACCGCTGCAGGAGCCTCGCCATATCCGCATCATGCGAAAACCACGTTCATGGAGCAAGAGTGAGAGAGGAGGATGAAACTTTTTCGTTGGTATTTGGTTGAAGAGGCACGAGATGCGAACTGAGGGCGAATTCCCCTCATTAGCGAAGATCCATTAGTTGACACGCGCCAACGGCTTTGCCCTTAATAACGGATGAGGGTGAAATAAAGAGCGTGAGGAGATGTCTCTCCTCCTCTGATTCTCTCTGGGCTTCAAGCCTGAACGCACCCCGCCGATACCTCTCGCCTTTTCGCCGCCAAACTTCTGGTGGCAGGGCGCGAAGTCGAGACGCGGCAAACAAAAAAAAGTTCGGGTCAGGTAGAGCCCCACAGCATACAAATCTCCCTATATGCAAACACACCGGTGTTGCCAACGCCAAGCAGCGCGGCTGAAGTAAACGCCCTTTGGGTCACATCCGGGTCACATCCGTTGGTGTCTGCACTATTGAGAAAAGGGCAGGTTCTTCCGTCGTCCACAACTAATCTCCCTTCTCTTCAGAGAGAACACAAGTTGAATGTAAGGATCACGGATGGATTAGCAGAGCGTCACAAGGGCAGTCGCGTAGGCAGAAATTTGTTTCAGGGGAGGGGGGGGGGGAGCGCACGCCCTTGATCCGTCGTGGGGTCCGGGCAGGTAAGTGTGGTCTAGTGTCATATTGTGGCCTGCATCCCGTGACAGAAAAAACTTTCGGGGGGGGGGGGGGGGGGGGGCAGGGGCCCGGTGTGCCCCTCCCCTCTGGCTACGCCACTGCACAAGGGGCCTAGTGTCTTTCTATGTATTTTTTTTTTTGAACACTAGCGGCCCATTTTAGTTTCCTGATCAAAGACAACCGAAGCGACTTGAGCGTAGCCTTTCCTGCAATGCACGTCAGCAGCGAGGCGAAGTATGCCCGACCGTCGACGACGCAAATGAAAAGAGAGTGAGAGGGGGGAATCCGGGATGATCGGGTGGAGAGGGTAAAAGAGGCGAACGGGAGCAGAGTGCGCTCCCTAGGCACGCTGGCGCGGTGCATGTTTTCGCAATTCGACATGCAAGGCGCGGAACGGACCAAAAACGCGGCGGCGGAGACAGAGGGGAAAGGGGGAGGGAGGGGGCATATTCTGGATGAAAATCGCAGGAAGCATTCACAGGCCCCGGGGGCATTTCTTCCTGTTGCCAATACCGCGTTTGGTTGTTTGCCGCCATCGTCGGAGAAACAGTGTGGCTAGAGAGCGCGCGGACGTTCAATATGAGCGCACGAGACGTGCACTGTGTGTATAGCCGAGCTAGTAGCGGGAAAGTTCCGAGGAATAGGTTCCTTTCGATTTCTTTTTTTCTTTCATCTTTTCGCCGCGCCAAATATCTCGCCCTTCCGGGAGAAAACCGAAGTGGCGGAGAAATGATGTTTGCTCTGCGCGCTCTTTTTTTTTTTCTTTATGTCCCGACTCCATTTCCTCAAACTCCTTACCAGTTTTCAGTTCGACGTTATATATGCTTACGGCTGCTTGCTTCCGCCACGCTCTATGTGCATAGGTAACACAAGGTTCGTCGGTCCTTCAGGAAAAGTCCTTCTGGATCTATACAAACACTTGCGTTTGAGTGTGTAGAATGTGTGCAGCTTCCTAACCGCGGAAATAAAACACCCCGGAAGAATTACACATACGGAATACTGTAAAGTAGCGTGTTCCAGCGAGATTCAGTTTATTCCACATTTATTTTTATTTTCCTGTGTTCGTATAATTCAACCCACCATGTGATACTGAGATGAAAAATATTGTTGAGTGAAAGAAAGTGTTAATAAACGTTTACAGTCCCTTATAATTATATGTTTTCACGTATGCATTCAATCGAAAAAAAAATGGTTTTCTTGTACGCCTAGTGTGTATAACCCGACAGAACTGCAGGCGCTCATAAACTTGGAGCTGTGCCTTGGAACCGTCTCTGAATGTTCTCAGCGGTCCCGGGAACCTTCCTTATAGCATAACAGCTAGCCCGCCCTTCAACAATGCATCATTTCCGGTATGGCAGTACAAGGGGCATGAATCAGCGCTTTTCTTTCCGTGAAGCAATTGAGAACAATCAACTCACGACTCTTACAGATCACGGGAAACCACCGGACAGCCGTTGAGCATCTGACCTAAACACGACGTCCAGTGGATCCCTCTACAGGCCGTGCTGCATCGGCTCAACAAGAGTGTTTATTGATGAGAAAGCGTGAACTGCGCATTCACGCTTAAATAGCCTCGCCTAGCCAAAAGCACTAAAAAGCTGGGTCTACTATTATGCAAGGTAATTTATTAGGTTTAATATTATGAATGGGTTATAGAGACGAAAAACTGCTCCCAACCATTCACCCTATATCTATGCCCCGTTAATAATAAACATTATGTTGGTAGCCTGTGCTTGTCTCCGTTGGTGTCATCGTCCCTGTTTTATTCTGTGCAGTGTTCCAAGATCACTGCCTCCCGTCCAAATGTTTTCACATATCAAGTGTATAGTTGTTATTTCATCACTAATCACCACAAGCTAGAAATAACCGCTTATATCGTAATTTCCTGTTATCCTACGTATACACCGACCAAGCCGTCCTTATCTGACGTGGCATCTGTTGCAAAATAGTGCGGAAAGGAGCAACTTGGAGCGTGCCGGACTCTATCGAAGACGAGAAAACCGAGGGGGATCGAGGGCGCGTGCACGTGGCCGGTGCAGCAGTTCGCCTTTAGTATTGCCATTAAAGGGACGTCTCTCTTTCACGTCTGGGGAACCAGTCATTTGGTATCATTTGGTGCCGCGAAACCCAGGACTGCCCCTCGAGAGACGCCTTCACGTCACGGCCATGGCGAACTCGGACCAGCTGCGCAAGAAGCGTGGTGCCATAAGGGCTGGCGTCACGAGAGCGCTCACGCTTTTAACGGACCTGCTGCAGCAACAGGATCCTGACGCCTCTCAGATTAGCGGCCACATGGATTACCTCAAGGACAGGGAGGAAGCACTGTCGCAGCTCGACGACGTCATCCTTGCGACCACAGACGAACAGAACCTCGACCAGGAAGTAGGAACGGCGCAGGAATACAACGAAAACATTCTGTACGCAGTATCACGCGCCAAGTTCTGGCTTCAAGAACGTGAGAGGAATGCCGGTACTCAGGCTCGAGCAACTGAACCCGGGCCTAGCTACCTCGGATCTCCGAACTCCGGCGACGCAACAGGCCAGGTGAGAGAGCACCGTCAGCGTTCAGTTCAACTACCGAAGCTACAGATACCGACTTTCGATGGTAGTCTGCGTGGATGGCAGTCTTTTTGGGACCATTTCGACGCCACCATCCACACGAACGCTGAGCTACCGCGAATTGAAAAGTTCAAGTACCTCCTCACCTACTTAACCGGCAGCGCGAAGCGGGCTATCGAAGGCATCCGCTTAGCCGAACAAAACTATGACCTTGCGATCAAGACGCTCACGGACCGCTTCGGACGCCGGGATCTGCTCGTGAACGAACATATCGATCATCTTCTCGCGCTAAGCCCAGTGAAATGCTCATCAGAGGTCCAGAAGCTTCGTCTGCTGCACGACAATGTCCAATTTCACGTCAGCACCTTAGAAGGGCTTGGAGTTTCGCCAGACCAGTACACCGTGGTGTTAAACCGTGTCCTGATGCGATGTCTGCCAGAGGATCTCGCCATCATGTACAGGCAGAAGACCAAGGAAACAAACTGCGCACCCAGTATCGCCGAAACTCCTGAAGACAGAACGCGGCTAGCCAAGGATATGCTAACCTTCCTCCGCATCCAAGTGGAAATCCGGGAGGAAGGCCGGCAGCTGTCGCGTCGTGCACTGCAAGACGAACCCAGGACCCACATGCCTGAAGAAATTTATGGCGCGGAACCTATACCATCAGCGTCAGCTCTAACCGGGTCCACCTTGCCTGTCAGACCAGCGTGTCCGCTATGCCAAAGCAAGGATCATACGATCGCTTTGTGTAACGCTAACTTATCGGCTGAGGAGAAGCGTGCAAGGCTGCAGTACGCTAATTGCTGCTTCCGCTGCGGAACACGCAATCACATCGCCAGATTGTGCAGAAAATCCATCAACCTCAGGTGTGGTACCTGCCATCGACGCCACCTGACGATTCTCTGTGAATTATCGAGGCCAGCCGAAGACCTTCAAACAAGCAGTGGATTCCCGGCATTTCATGAACCACCGCCCCAACCAATGCGAAACGTCACAACCGTCCAGAGTAGTCCCGTCGAATCTACGCCTGTATTGTTGCAGACAGGCCGAGTTTGGGCAGAGTCTGGAGACCGACGACTACTCGTGCGGATACTGCTGGACAGCGGCAGTCAGCGCACATACATTCGTGCAGACGTGGCAAAGATACTTACGTGCTCGGTCGTAGGAAAAGAAGAGCTCTCCATCGTCACATTTGGTGGCTCCAAGTTACCAAGACGAATTTCTGCAGAGCGTGTCAATGTGCGACTCCGCAGCCAGTTCGGCGCCTCGCCAGTAACTCTGGAAGCCTTAACGATTCCTGAAATCTGTTCTGTAACAAGCCCACCGCTCAACCCCAACATTTTGCACCTGCTCGGTGAACGGGAGTACAACGTGGCCGACAGCCTTCAGCCAACCACATGGCAACCAGAAGAAATAAGTGTCCTCATCGGGTCCGACGCCTATTGGCAAGTTACCACAGGGAAAATTGATCGCATCAACGAGAGGCTAACAGCGATCGACACCACCTTTGGATGGATGGTGCAAGGCCCTATTCAGTCCGACATCCACTTCGCATCAAGTGCACTGCTCGTCTCGAGCAGTAATTCTTCTGCAGTGGACCTCGATGTACCTTCGATGTGGTGTCTTGATAACATCGGGATAGATGGAGCGCATTCACGAACCTTAGAGGGCAGCCACCACATGTTTGGATCGGAGCTAGGCATTTCCAAGCGCAACAAGAATCATCCAGTTGACAACGCCGTCACCAGCGGCAAGAAGGTGGAAGAGGGTGAGACGGCAGGCGAGCATGTCGACGCTCATCTTGGCCGCGCGCGTCGTCGTCACTGGTGGCAGAATGGGGGTGACGCCGCACTTGCGCAACTTGTCTCAGATCGGCTACTTTATGTGCGAGCACCACGACGAGGATCGCATCTTGGAAATTTTACACGCCGAGTACATCGTCATCAAGCACGTAAAGAACGCCCTGCACGCCATAAGAGTCGGTCCCAAGGACGGAAAGGGGTGCGACAGCCGCAAATCAATGACCGCAGTGAAGAAGCACTGCCGAAAGCAAAGCAAGCGGCGCGCAGGAATTCGTGCGCTGTCTACCGATTGCGAAAGTCCGCCCAAGAGTGTTTCGACCGCACAACACAGATGGAACGCAAGCAAGGAGTTCATGAATGCAAGGGGCGTAAGAGTTCCTTCGATGGCAACGTCAACGCAATGGAGGACAACTTGGCGCAAGACAATGACCTGGACCACGTGCCTCTCTTTGAGCTTCTGCCAATCAGCGGAGAGGACACGTCCGTGGTTTCGCTGGATGAATCAAATGAGGCTTCTAAGCTTCTCGTTTCAACACTAGGACTGGAAGGGACGTGCATGGAACCTTCGCAACAATCATTCCCGAAAACTACGGAAAGTATCAGCCAACGAAAGCGAATGCCCTTAGAGGAACTGGAATCTGTGGAAAAAATGTTCGACTCAGCGAACCAACCGTTCCATATATTACCCAAGCTAACAGAACCAGGGAACTGCCAAGTACTTCCCAACAAGAACTGCGAGATTGGCATGGACACGAACGCCGTCCACGTTTACGAGAGAAATGAGAATGCGGTTGCTGAGAAGGCCATGAACTCCACATAAGTCAGCCTGCCGCAGTTAATCAACGACGTCAACAACATAGGCCTCATTATCACGGACAGACCGCTTAAATCGTCCCGCTACCACTGGCTCAGTTGGAAGAGCATTAGACCACGAAGACGTCTAGAGAGCAAGCTCGACGAGCTCCAGCAATTGAACCCGTCCCAATTCCTACTGGGAAGTCGACACATCTCGGTGCCACAACGTGCTTCCGCCTCGGGGCTCGCGAATGCACTTCCATTGCAACGCAAGGCTCGTCATCGCCAGCGCCTATCAACTGAACTGCGGAAAAGACGCCGGCGAGTCTACCTATTTCTGTTGCGGCCACGTTATCACAGCTCAAGCTGCACCATGGACGCGTGCGATTCATACTGGCCCCCCTGGGAGGATGTTGCAAAATAGTGCGGAAAGGAGCAACTTGGAGCGTGCCGGACTCTATCGAAGACGAGAAAACCGAGGGGGATCGAGGGCGCGTGCACGTGGCCGGTGCAGCAGTTCGCCTTTAGTATTGCCATTAAAGGGACGTCTCTCTTTCACGTCTGGGGAACCAGTCATTTGGTATCAGCATCTCTGTTCGCGCGAGTGCCTAGCGCTCTGCTGTACTGACCAAGAGATGGCGTCCGCGCCACGCACTTCGGAAGAAGCACCGCTGTCATTTGAATGAACGGAGGAACCTCGTCACACTCACCTGCGGAGAGAGAAAAACAGAATGGAAAATCAAAATTAGCATACGCATCACGAGAATCGTCAAAGTTAAACGGAACAACAGGCGCGTAATAGTGTACTTCCTATATGCAAAAAGCATAAAAAGAGAATGTTGCCGCTCTCAAAAGAAGGATCACAAAACGATGTCACGTGAATGAGTAAATGATATCACGTAAATAATAAACAGCTGAAGCATAAAACGCTCACTCACTCACGTTTCGCTCACTGATCATTCAAGCACGCCACAGTGAATTAGGCAAACACATAGTTGCACTCCCAGTGATGGCGTTAGTACTACAACTGTTTATCAGACGTGAAGACTATCACACGTAGCGTCTGTGCAATGCCACACAAGACGGAAGCTGCATGAACTGATAAATTCGCATACAGCCTACAGCCGCTGAACACTTGCGTAGCTCGTTCGGCGCGCAGACCAAGAAGTCGAATCAGGAGTTAATAAAGTCCCCGTTTTCTTTTAGGAGCGAAGCTCCTCTTAGTCTAACCTTGTCACGTCTCCGTTGTCCGGCGTAACCACCTTTGCAAACTGCCCACTACTTCGTCTTTGCAAACATCCCACTACGACCCATCACCGATCCTTTGCAAACTGCCCACTACTTCGTCTTTGCAAACATCTCACTACGATCCATCACCGATCCATTACTTCACCGACCATAAAGCCGTTATAATGAAGAGGGAACGGAAGCCACCTTTGCAAACATCCCACTACGACCCATCACCGATCCATCACTTCACCGACCATAAAGCCGTTTTAATGAAGGGGGAAGGGAAGCCACGTCTAGATACCACTTACGATTAATAAAATTTCTCGTATAAATATATACAGTGTTTGTCACGTCTTTGATGATGTACTGGGCTATCGCTTTGATTACTGCTGGGCGAAACCACTGAAGATTTCACGGTGTAACCATGATTGCTTCAGGAGCTTCGCCCAAGCTCTTCATCATTCACCTGTGGATATGCTGCGAATTTTTTGTTCTTTTGTTGTTTTGATTTTTCGGCGATGCGCTCAAATAAATAAAAGCGTCGAATTTCCTCCTCGCAAACTCCTGCGCTGCCGCGCTTTGTCTATCGTCATTTTTCCTCGGCCTTGAGCTGAATTTTTTCGTTTGTTTGTTTTCCTTTCTTTCTTTTTTTTCAATGACATGTCGCTGCTTCGGCGTCGGTGGAGCGCCATACTCGGAAGCCAAAAGTCGCAAAGGCGCCGAAACACGATTCGTTGTTCCGGCTAAACGAGATAAAACAAACAGAAAGAGGAAGAAGAAAACGTAAATAATGCACGGAGAAGTCACCAGGGAAGTAGGAAAGTAATTTACGACATGGGAGGGTGATAGCTGTGCAAACCGGGGGACCATGTAGTGCAACAGACAAACACTGCTACGACTTCTGCTCCTCAGCACTCCATTTTCGAGAATACAGCGAGAGACGCAGCTAGGTGACAGAAAGACAAAACGAGGCAGCGAACGAAGTAAGAGCAAAAAACGATGGGTGCAAACAAGAGTGACGCCGCTCCACTCATGTGTACGTATTTACGACCTGCGTAAACAAGTGAAAACAAACACAAACAACGTGACTGAAGGAGAGATAGAGTGTATGTGTCGGGGAAAGAGAAAGTGAGACGGGCGAACGAACGAGCCGAGATACAAACAAGCAAGGAAACGAATGCCCTGCTCGGGCTAACGGGCAACCGCGACGCAGTGACATCCATAAAACGCTCTTAAAGGCAGCGGTCCCATCGCAGAACTCACTCTTTCGTTCATTTATATTTTAGGGCATGCAGGCTGAGTGTGCGCGCAATGCACGAGGCGCGAGGAGGAGAAGGATGTTAAAGAAGAGAGAGAGAGAAAGAAGGAGCTGCATTTTTCAAAATGCGTCGTGCATTATGAAAACGAATGACCCAACCCCGAACGCATCGCGGCGATGCTACATTGTGCACGTATTATACTATACGGTGCAATCACGCGCCTCGCTCGACCTACACAAGCCGGCATCGCGTACGATCATCACTTCACGCGGGCAGCCGGTCTCGCTTGCGCAGGCACGCGTGCACTGAGTAAACAGAGGGGAGCGTCTCCGGTATAATCAGATAAAAGCGGCTACGGCGGCCGCGATGGGGTTCGAATGCGGAGAAGCTTTCGGAGAAGCATTTCTTCGAAATTTCATTTGCGCGATTTTCCAGGCCAAACTTGTATAGCGAGAAAGCTCCGCGGAATGCCAGATTGAAATGATAGCCTGCTGACCCGCAGGTCGCGGGATCGAATCCCGGCCGCGGCGGCCGCATTTTCGATGGAGGCGAAAACGCTCGAGGCCCACGTACTTAGATTTAGGTGCACGTTAAAGAACCCCAGGTGGTCGAAATTACCGGACCCCTCAACTACGGCGTCCCTTATAATCATATCCTGGTTTTGTGACGTTAAACCCCAACAATTATTAATTATATATCATCAGATTGAAAAGAGAAGCTAATCATTTCGAACTTCGTCTCAATATACTCACAGCGTATAATGTCAGGGTGACGTCACAGATCTGAGAACATCGCTTTATACTTCGCCAATTGTGTCTCAGTGAATGTTCTTGACACTACGGATAAGCTCCGCTTCTTTTGAAAGGGCCCCTGCGACGCTTTTCCATGTAATCATCGAATGGTTTCATTAAAGGAGTTTATTGTCTCAGGAATCGACTGTCGCAAAAATATTTAGAACCCGTCAAGTACGAGCGGATTACAGGGATTTGACGCACGTTTCAAGAGCTTTCTCTTTTCTTACCAGCCAACGCGCTGAAAGCTATGCAGGGGGGCTGACAAGGGGCAAGAAGCCACGTCCGTTCGTCAGCGCACGCCATAACCTTGAACCTTCTTTTAGGGGCGTAGCTCCTCTTAGTCTAACCTTGTCACGTCTCCGTTGTCCGGCGTAAACGGCAGATGGCGCTGTCTCATAGAAGTACGTACAAACTGCAGTTCAGGGACGATATTCTAGATGGTGCTGTACACAATCTGTGTCGTCATCACCATTTCTCCTCTCATTTCCTAGATGACGTTGGTCCAATAGAATTGTGTTCAATATGGCGCTTGTGTGAATCGACACTAGATGGCGCTAGAAGTGCCGCTGCTCTTCGATTGGCTGCTGCGCGGGGATGCGCGGGGAGCGAGCGCCTCTCTCATTCTCCTGGATCGTCGCCGTACGTGTCGGATCGTTGTTGGAGCATGGACGATGCGCAGAGGCGGGCGCTCGCTTGGCGGCAGCCAGGTGCATCCCGAGACGGTGCGCGCCAAGGACGCCGCTGCTAAACGGGCTCAACGAGAAGCCGATCCCGAGACCATGATTGCTTCAGGAGCTTCGCCCAAGCTCTTCATCATTCACCCGTGGATATGCTGTAATTTTTTTCTTCTTGGAACGCGCGACTTACTATCTGTGTGATCGCGAGCGAGCGCGATCACGTGGCGGCATCCCGCGGCGGCCGCGGTAACTGCGCAGCTCACGACGCTCAAATCATCCAATGGCCGTGGACTTTTTGGTTTATATGGCGCAGTCATTTCGCTTTATGGCATCATGTGTCGAGAGAAGAGCGAGCTATTTCTAGCTGACTTTCAGAATTAATGGTAAATACCAGGCCGCGTGCTGCGCTATATTGTTTGGCTCACATGTTTCCTGGAACTTCCACTACCGATCGGCAGCGTTTCTGACCATGATCAAAAAAAGTATTGCAGGGCCTCTTTAAATTGAACGAGGTATTGTACATGTGCATTTTATGTTTGCCCTCTTTGCCAGAGCAAAACGCCCACGCCGCCGCATTCTATGGTGTCGCAATGAGAGCTAATGCGAGAATTTCACAGCAATATATATATATATATATATATATATATATATATATATAATCCCCCCATACACAAGTCTCCCGGCTATGCTTATGGCGTCCAGTACAGGAAGGAGACCGGTACAATGACGCGAACACTCCACTTAATTGCAAATCGACTCCTCTTTTAGCCACAGTACACAAACAATAAATGCCACACAGGGCGCAAGCCACCATGCCACCATTAAATGCGGCTAGAATTATCTCAAGTGCAACTAGAACGTCACTGTTTCATTGTAGTTCTCCTTGTCTGAACACATATCACGCATAAAGTTGGGTTGCTGCAAGACCAGCCAAACTGTTCGCATTGCGATAGTGAATTTCGTCGCATGTAGACACCCATGCGGGCTTCGAAGTTCACTTTACTTCCTATAGTTACCTTACTGATTTGTACCAGCACCATCTATCATCTCTATTAACCTCACACTTAGCGATTTTTAACTGCTAACGCAGAGAGCACCTACATGGTAGCTTCAAGCAGGCAACCATTCAGATCCCTTGACGCTGCAAGTAACCTCCTAGCACAGAGATATTACACGCAGAGTTGAGAACTCTTCTTTATCTAGCTTTTTTGCTCTGTCCCTTATTCTCTTGCACCTTCTCGCATGCTTTCCACAAGCTCCTTTTTTTTCCTTTAAAACACCTCGGAGCATTCGGTGTTGGCGGGCATTGTTCGCTTTGGCCCGAGTCCCGCCACCCACCCACAGCACACCCTGACGCGCTCCAAATTCATCTTTCATTTCTTCCCTCAATTTCTTCGCGCTGCACTTCGACGTCCGAAGGGCGCATTTCACGACGCCAGAAACATCAATAAGCCGAGGGAAACCATCGAAAATGGGAGAGGGGGAGAAGGTCAGGGCACCTTGAGGAGGAAGAGGAAAAGAACAATGCGCGGTTTGCGGGCTCTCTCCCTCTCTTAGAGGAATAGAGAGAGAAAGGGAAAGGGACTATGGCTCCTCGTTCTTACTGCCTCTTCGCGCAAAAGGAAGAACCCTCTGGTTGTGGGTCCCGCGAACTAGAGGGAGAGAGAGAAGGAGATAGAAAAATAATAAAAGACCCTCAACTTGACTCAATTTATGGCTCGGAATGATTTGTGGCACGAAATCGCCCTGGCGCACGCCGCTGCCCAAATGCGCTCTCAAAACACATCCCTCCTGCTGAAAAACATTGGAGAGGGCGAAGAGCAGAGGAACGCCGCCAGGAAGAGCGGGAACTAAGGACAGACATAAACAAAACCAAAAATAAAATGATGTTAAGACAGAGCAAAGCTGCATAAATAAATAACTAAAAGCGGAAATGCAAACTGCGCGAGTCGAGAAGGATTTCGAACGAACATATATATGCGGACAAATAAATAAAAAGGGCGTTAAATCAAGACAGGGAATGAAGAAAAGAAATGGCGGTTCTTCAGATCAGAAGTGAAAGAGGCCTTGTTCCACTCTGGCCTCGGCAAGTCATCGATCCCCTCCGCTCCTTCCCTTCCCTCTCCTTCATACGTCGACCCCAACCAGGAAGGTGCTCCCTCGACTTCGTATTGCTTACCAGCTGGGTTGCCCTGTCGAGAGACTGGGGTGCCTCGCTGCGAAGCTCAGATGCCCGAAACTGCGGGCAGCTTAAGAGTTTATACACACAAGAATGGCTCTGCGAGTGCGGCGGTCGGTGTTTATTCTGGTACATATCCGCGAATCGAGAGTTTTCGAAAAGCATTTCGACATGGAAAGAGGGCACTTGCCGTGTGTATAGTACAGTTTCGTGCAGATATTATTTCACCTGCCTCTCCTGTTGGTTCTTCAACACCTGAGCGTGCGTTATCACAAACGGGCAGTGCACCGAAGAAAGTGAAGAACAAGCATGTAAGCTTGTAGTGCTTCTTTTGGAGTACAACCAGTACAACCCTCTCCCCCTCCCCTTCCTGTTCACTCTGGAGGGGGGGGGGCGGTTTATCACACGTTTACAACGCACGATAGAAAATAGGAACACGGATATAGAGTGTGCGCATGCGTGTGGGCGCGTGTTCATTGTTCCCCATTAGACGTTCGGCCATTCCGCTTCGTGAATATTTAATAAATAAATAAATAAGTTGGTAGTTTCGAAAAGGTGAGCCTATACAAAGACTTAGCCCACCGTCAAAGTCGTTGACCTACAAAGGCAGGGGTCGCAGTTAAAAACCCTGCCATGGCGGCCGTATCTCGATGGATGGGCGAAATACAAAAACGTTCGTTATCTAAGGCGCACGTTAAAGAACTCCAGCAGGTCAAAGTTAATCAAGAGTCAGCTGCCATTCGGAATCCAAACAAAGCAGCAGTTTTGGAAAAGGTGGAGGCTTGGCGAGTTGAGCTGTTGGAGAGGAAATGTCGCTGGAGCCAACGCTCCGACAAGAGGACTAGTCTTTGTCATAGCAGCAACTGTCTTCCAAAGCAACTTTTTTTTTAGTTTTTTTAGAGCTAAAGGACAACTCCTACAGAAAACACCTGGTTCCACAAATCTGACCTTCAAGCTACGCTAAGGTTATGCTGCAAGGTCTCTGAGTTGGATCACTGCCGCAAGAAAAAAATATATATTGTTGACATATTGCCCCCGAGATGGCTCAATGTTCTGGCCGATAGCCGATGATAGTGTGCCTTGATGCGCGCGCACGCATCGAGGCACACTAGCCGATGAATTCGCGCCGGCGTTTCTCCCAGGCATCAGCGCGTTAATCACGTGCCTCGTTGCAGGCGCATCACATGTCGTCGAAACAGCGGCCAAGGAGCTTCAGGAAAATGCTAGTGCGGTGCGTCCACGAAAACGAACAGCGGCTCAAGGTCAGTCTTTCGTGTTGCCGCTGCCAGAGCCGCTGGCTGCACACTGCGCGTTCGCAGCTACAGCGTCGACTGCGTCGAGCAGCGTCTGTCTGTCGTTGTCTTGCAATGTAATTGCAGATGCGGCAGTTGCTGCTACAACAGCTATCCGGCAGCCGCTTCGCCACAGCCAGGCATGGAGGACTGGAGGAGGAAGGAGGAGTGGGGTCGTCGATCGGTATTGGCCTCGAGGAGTTACGGAGTCGCCCTCTATCGGACGCGCCTCGATTGCGTGCTAGGCAGGATACCGCCGGCGCGCTCCCCATAGGTTTTGCTGTCGGCGCTCTACGAAAACACCTCGCGGAAGCCCTCCAGGGCATTTCTGTAAGTACTTTCGAAATGAACTGTGTTCTTTAATGTCAAAATAATCATTTTCGACGAACTGAAAGCACAAGATAGTGTACAGTCGCTGTCTCTTTGCGGAAAACCGAGCACCCGCTTCACGCTGTCACCGCGTTGGAGACCCCTGAACCGGCTTCTTGCGTGAAAGGTAGTCACTCGCTGAGTGCAAACTATGTGAAATATCTCGTTAGAGTAGACTGTCTGTATAACCAAACGGAGCATAACAGAAAGAAGCCTCAAGCCAGCGATCGCACGGGTTCGCGACTACGGACGGTGCCGCTGCATCTATGAGCGTCTGCATTGTTACGTTTGGCCTAAAAATTCATCGAGGCCGACGCTATTGAGCGTACAGCTGTCTACCGGAATGCTGTCTTCTCCCCCCGTATCGGCGCTTAGACGGAGGCAGGAATGCCGATTCTTCCTGGAGGAGCTTTTGCCGGGCGAGCGGACATGTCGCCGTAGACGGATTTCCCAGAAAAAGGACGTCGGAATTCGGAGACCCCTTTTTGGCTTGTTGTTCTCTGCGTGAGATAGCACCGCGGGAGAGTTTCTCACCCAGCCACATCTGCCTTCTACCCTACCGCAGCAGGGAAAATTAACCCGTGCAGGAGGGAGCGGTCTGCGTGTTTTCCGGAATTCGACACACCCGCTTTATCGTGCGTTTTGGTCAGCGTGGGACTGCGCCGTTGAAGACGCTCCCATCAACCCAGGTGGGGCCTTCACCCGTGGCAGCCATCATTCAACGCTTCTTCCAAGTATTACTGGCAGGGGAAGCGGAGGTCATCGGCCCTTTCCCCTTTGGACTGAAACTCCTCGCCGACCTTCTCACCTACGAGTCTTCGGGGCGTGGCGAGTGCATTGTGTGACTCTTTGCCTCCTTTCGGGAGGCCGGACGCCAGGACGACAGGTTACCGGATTGGCGGGAGACGCTGACACCGGTTTGCCCGTGCTTCTGCAGTGACGGTCTCGGGGCTATAAAAGCCGAAGACTTTTGACGTTATTTCTCTGCTCTGCTCTCTTTTCACTCCAATCTCTTAACCATGTAAATAAATCTACGTTCCTTCTTGAAAGAACGCGCCTCCTCACTGGAAATCATCGGCTATGGGGACGGACGGCGGGAGCCAGCTACCGTAACGAGACCCGCCGAACCCCACTCCTTACAGCATGTATGTTCGTACTGATGGTTTCGCTTTTGCTACCAGCGCGTTTTGGCACCGCGCTGTGAACTTTAGGCTGCAAAATATGAGAATTTGTGATAAACAAATAACTACTGTTGCGCAGACGCTATCAGAGCAGTTCAAAATCAATTTCCTTACAACTGCGGCTTCGGTGCGCATGTCAACTTTGTGATCTGCCGTCCCGACGATTCAGTGTTTTTTTTTTCTTTTTCGGTCTAAATTCAGGTACGGTTCAATGTCATTTGACAAGTTGTCTCGCACTGCGTATTGATCGGTCTTCTCAGCTGGCAAATGCCGCTGCTTCTGTTTCTTTATTCAGCGCATTCGTTTCGTTTGGTGCTCACATAAAACTTGAGCAAATGCGACGCCTTTTTTTAATGCTCCTTAATTATCATTCCGCTTGCATTCCAGTGAACTTGCCGCTCTCTGTCATCAACAAATTTATAGAAGAAAGCTTCACCACTTCGAGATTGCTGGTGGAAGAAGAACCAGTCTACGAGACCGAGCATGTAGTAGCATGCGACGCCTAGGAAACGAAATAAAATACAGTAACGTTTGCCGGACTTGTTCTGCAAACGTCGGCTGTGAACTAGGACCCACATGAACTTGAAATAGTGATGAATAAAATAGAAGTTATTGCAGCAACCAGCAGCCGCAAAACAGGATAGTAATTATTTGGAGAGTACCCCAGCAATTTTGGCAGCAGTGTCGTGTCTAACGCCAACAGGGTGGCATCTTTCCCACGTAAATAAATGAGGCTCCAAGAAAAAACATGGGGTTGGCCGGTGGGCCGATCACGGAGGCAATGCAAAATTTATGTTGCTTATGAAGCAATGCATGCCTCATCAAATGGGAAGGTTGCCCGTCGGCGTCCCGCGTCGGCGGCGTCAACACGAGTGATGCAAAAAATAATCGTCACGTGATGGTGTCACCATATGACGTCATCGTGACGTCACAGATTGCCAAAATAGTAGCGTCATTGTGACGTCACATGATGACGTATTCACACGCCATGGTCGCTTTGCATTGCCTCCGTGATCGGTCACGGAGGCCGTGCAAAACCACGTTAGGCGCAGAACGCTTTTGGAGGGGGGCGCGGGAGAATCAGTACATCGACTGACAAGAAGAAGATGGCTTTCGCCTTCTAGTCATCTTTAACGAATGCATAAGGGACCCTGTGCGTTTTTTAATTCAACGTATCTAAACAATGACTTGCGCATCTGCAGCCGATTTTGTGGACGCTGAGCACGGGCCCGACGATCAAGAGGTCGCATTGGAGGGTTCTGAGATGGCATCGCACGTGGTAAAAGGTAGCGCTTTTACCGTCCTGTGGCAGATAAGCATCATTTGCCGGCGGGAAGCGCGCGCGAGCCATCGTCTCAGTGTGCGCTGTCTGCTACTCACCGAACATCGCAGGCCCGACGCAGTAACAAAAGTCTTCGTCGCGGAAGTACTTGTTGAACACAAGAGCGGATGGCTACTTGCCGGTTCTTAGCTTTACAACCCATGCTTCAGGCTGTTTCTTGTCCCGCGGTTACCAGTGCAGGCTGACACTGGGCTCCTTTGCGTAAGCGCGGCACTGCGGCACCGAGCGGTAGAGCCCCATGTTCGTCGCCTTCGGAGGCAGCCACTCTATTACAATGGTTTCAATTGAGTAGAAAATGAGAGAAAACTTCCGAATTTGAACAGACCGCAGCGCATGTGGGACTTGAGACTCGTTTTTAAAGCACGCGGCAGTGCGCCACAAGCAGCCGATGCAGCCGCTGAGACCACGTGATCCAGCCAAACACGTCACGCCGACGGTGGCGCCGGCGTTTCCAGTGGTGGGCCTCGAGGCCATATCGGCTGCAGACCCTAAAGTCGCCGGTTCGATCCCGGCCGCGGCGGTCGCGTTTCGATCGAGGCGAAGTGCTGGAGGCTCGTGTACTGTGCGATGTCTGCGCACGTTAAGGAACACCAGATGGTCGAAATTTCCGGAGCTCGCCACTACGGCCTTGCTAATAGCGTGGTTTTCGCCCGCAAAACACCATATATTATTATTGAGCAGTGAGGCTCACAATGAGTACAACATTAAAAAATTCGGCAGATCCCACGTACCTTGGGATTCGATGTTATGCGAAGCATGCGCGGGAAAGTGACTGTGGCATAATTTTTCACATTGAGCGAAACGTGACAGAATGACGCTAGAGAAATGTGCAAATGACATACACGCACACATATAGGTTAAAGAGTCGCACATGTTTACACCAGAGTAGCACCAGTTGTTTACAGTTGCGCAACGATGCCAACAGCAACATGGGTGTTAGCAACACTCAGACACGGAAAGCTGAAATGCAGAGCAAACCAATGGTCTCGACTTTTCCCAAAGCAAGCGACCTTTCCCTGAAGTTTAATTTAACCGCTTTCAACCCCGGCAACTTATGCGTACCTCGCTCACAACGGCCCCAATATCAAAAGTGGAAGAGGAGCGGAGTAAGCTTGCGCGCACATAATCAGACTACGTATTTCGCATGTAAGACGCAGAATTTTATTACTGTTCTTAGTTCAGTCCGGAGGCAGCATCCTCGACAGGCTACTCAATACAGCGGCTTTTCTTAAGCTGTTTTTCCTTTCCTCTTCGGAAAGAGAAAACGATCATTTGATTTGAAATCCTTTCAGCAGACAAGGGATTGACGTCAGACGCGAGGCATGTAGGCTGGAACATTGAGCAATGAAGGCTACGAGACGGTCACGAGCACCAACCTACGCTCGTCACTGCTAGCGGCGTCATCTTTCTAAGAAGCAAGGACGAAGTAAACATTCTAGAAACCTCACAGGATGACCACTTCTCAAAGCGAGGTTCCGGGCAACAGGGCAGGCGAACGTGTCAAGAGAGAAAAAGAAGAGTAAAATAAACCTAACGCCCTAACAAGGTCCCGGAACAAACAACGGCAGCCGGGCGCTGCATGGAGCGGCGCTTTTCAAGAAAAATTGCAGCCGTCAAGCAAACAAGCAAGTAGCGAGACGAGACAAGCCGAGCCGCTGGTTCCATTTCTGCTGCGTCCATCCGATATCTTTGCTCGTCTCGCTCGCTCAGCTGAACTCGCTCTCGGCAGTCTCGGTCGCACTGTGTGGCGGCTACTTGCGTACAGCTGGAACAGATACCATAGCATTGGTGTGCCACGGCCGCTAAATATCCAGTGGCCGTGGGTGTGCACAGTTGTGGAGGGAAGAGGGAGTAAAATTCGATCATTTCCTTGAATAGAGTCGCCTTAGTAAAACGGTGCAAACTCGTTTATTTTTTTTTTCTTTCAATACAGCTTTTAAATGTTACAACTGTACGTAAACGCCCTCACCCGCCGTGGTCGTCTAGTGGTTATGGTGCTCTGCTGACCCGAAGGTCGCGCGATCGAATCCCGGCCGCGGCGGCCGCATTTCGATGGAGGCGAAATGCTATAGACCCGTGTGCTTAGATTCAGGCGCACGTTAAAAACCCCAGGCGGCGGAAATTAGCCAACCTCGGGAACATGGTTGCTGGAGTTTTCCGAGGCTGAATGCAAGAGCTAGTGCGCGTGCCACAACCTGCCATTGTAGCCACCGCAGCCCACCAGTGCTTATCTCTGCCACACAGGACAGGCAGCGGACGGCATCTGTGCCTCTTCTCGACGCATTAGAGCACGCGCCAGTGCCCAACCTAGCGGACAACGCTGATGTTAACTGTCCTCGCCAGCTCGCGACGCGCTGTGTACAGGCGCCGATTAATTCTCCCTTCCGCATTACACACAAGCCCGGAAACAAGGACCTCGTGTTAGTCTTCGCATTAGTCAGCAATTCTCTCGAAATATTCGGTTTTCTTTCTTTGGCTCCTTTATTCTTCCTGCGATAGCCCTATACGTAACAGCACAATGTCTCTTCTTTCTTTTGTCCTCGCACTGTCTTCGCTTTTTAGAAGCTGTCCGCTCTGTCGGTCGGCGTGCAATCATGAACGCGGAGTAAGCCTATGTGACGCCTCGTAGCTTGTAATAGTCAAAACTGATACCTGAAGTAGGTGTATTTTATTGCGATAGCAATTATATGGACAGTCTCGGCTGGATTTTGCCGTCGCCGTCGCCGTCGCCGCCGTCATGCACCGTATATGTATAAGTATGTATATATATATAAAAGCCCCAAAGAAAAATTATTCAGAAAAATGCTTCCGAAGCGCGGAATCGAACCAGGGACCTGTTCCTCCGCAGCGAGTGGCTCTAGCCACTACGCCACGAAACGCAGATCCTCCACGTAGGTAACGGCGAGCTTTATATACACACCGTTTACCGCTGGACGGACTCAGAGACGGCTGCGCTTATAAGCGTTTCTTCATTACCAGCGAGATGGCGTTAGGAGCGCGACAGGCGCATTTAAAAGTCGTCGGCGAGCTCGCTCGCTTCCTATTGGCCGCGAGATCGAGCGGAGTCACCGCCTGGCGGCTTCTGGCTGAACCGCGCCTAGTGTGGATTGCGCCATGCGTCGTCTGCTAGCCACATTGTGTTTGCATGTGCGCGTACGTCATGCAGGTCCTCAAAAAGGCGGTTTGTTCCGTTCCGTTAGTGCAACTTTAATCGCTCGTACGTATGCCTAACACGATGTAAAGAAGCATTTGGCCTTGATAGGTTGTATATCCACTGTAATAAGATCAGTGAGTGCACTTGTCGAGAGTGCTGTGTGTGGTCGTCGTACCATCCGTTTACGAGAGTCATATCAGTGTAGGTGCCGCTCTGTGGTTCAAGCGCATTGCAGAGGGCACTTAGCGTTGTCCTAATGATGAGAAGTATTAAATCTCATGTGAATATAGCCTTTTAGCGGCTCGGTGGTAAAAAAAGGCTCTCATGCACTTGCGCGTTGTGGTTAGGTGTATAACTTCCGGACTGTCGTTTATAGGTTACGCGACGAGCTTTAGTTGCGTACGGTCCTCGCCCCACTACAGAGAAATATTTCTGTCAAGTCACGTCTGACACTTCAGTACTTAAATTGTCCGCTAAAAAGAACAGAAAATTGAATGACACGGAAATCGCAAAACTGAGTTGCCTTGCGCAATTTTAACTTGTGGCGAAATTTATACAAAAAATACCCGTGTACTTAGATTAAGGTACGCGTTAAAGAGCCCTGATGGTCAAAATGAATCCAAACGGCATACTTTACATTTATGCCGTAGTAATTTCACGCGAAACCCCATCTTTTTTTCTTTACATTATCTTGAGCGCTTGCGTTGTGTTGTTATAGATTGACGGAAGGCAGCGGATATTATTAGCATGAAAAAACGTACTTTGGTCCCGTGAAGTAACCGGGCATTTGTTCCATTACTGTAGTGCAAGTAATCGATCGAAGAAAGTTCCGTGATGTACAGTTACCTTTGTGTATTAATACTGGAATAAAAAAAAAAGCGTGTGCGTGTTAAACGTCTCCGTAGCGCTAAAGCACGGTCAGCCACGTAGTTTTCCTCGGTAAGCCTATAAACTGTCCTACATTTCATGGAGAACTGAATAAGGAATGCGGATGAATATTTTAATACGCAGGGCACGAAGTGCTATTTGAACTCAATCGTGCAGGAATACGGGCTTTCTTTTTGTTGTGGGGTATCCAGATGAACAAGAAGTAAATACTTAATTCAGTCGCGCCACAACAGTGCGTAGTAGGTGGAACACAAGCTAAACACGTAAAAACAAAACAAGAAAACGTCCTCCATTGCGAAAACGCCGACTGTTGCCGAAGGTGAGCAACCCCTTCGTTGGCAGGATGCGCTTCTCTCACAAGTAATAATACCGTTCGGCGCGCTTCGTGCATTAATTCGGGAATGAAGAGCGCACATATTACCAGAAAGCTGCAGTCAACGCATTTTGTTTTGCCGGAAATCGGGTCAAATCGCTTACAACGAAGCGCTGTTGTGTGCGCTTGTATACGCGCCGACAACCGCCTATCCACACTAGCGCGGCGACGGTGCTGCCACCTGTAGCCCGATCTCGCGGCGAATACTTGCGCAGGGAGAACCTTGCCCTTCCGCTGTCTGCTCGCGCGGTTTTCTTGTGCTCAGGGGAAGAGGGACGTTTCACGCTTTCACCGTGATGTCCGCGCTCATGTTACGGAGCGTGCCAAAGTCACTCGAGCTCAAGGGACGCCGCTAAACGAACAAACAGAAGATGAGCGCGAACTATCAAGTGTCACAGCTCGACACTTGAAGCACGCTAGTTTCCTTCGCTGCTTCGGCCGCCTTTGCAACAGGAGCGCTGTTCAAACTGAGAGTATCCATTGGCGAGCCTCACTTCATATAGCATTAGTTTCTTGCTATCGCATTCATTGCTTCGGCCTTGCGGCGAAACTGTGAATTTTTTTATACACATGGATCAGTGGATGCAGTTGTTTACTATATATATATATATATATATATATATATATATATATATATATATATATATATATATATATATATATATATATATATATATAAGGAAACAATAATGTAAAGAATACTAGCTTTTTAAAGCTGCTGAGGCCGATGATGCTGTTTAATTCAGCTGAAATAGTGTGCTGTCAGCCAAACAGCAGCCAAGGGGTGAAAGGGGATCGCGAACCCACGTTTTCGCCGCGTTCCACTTCTTATTAGCGGTTACGTAAGCAACGACGCAATGGAAGCGTTCAAACTCAACGCCATCACCATCAACCCATTCGCCAGATGGCTCTCCCACGGTCCTCTTTACGCATGCTTGTGCGGATGTTTGCGATGATACGCAATTTGGGGATATTAGAAAGGCCTGCCGATGTAAGCTGCTTCGAGCTAGAAACGCGGGGAGGCTGCAGTAATCTGCGTACGAGCAAGCACGTGGAGAGCCCATCATCGGTGCCATTATCCAGAAGTAAAGAATCGAAGCTGGGTCAACGGAGGAGCAGAGGATTAGGCAAGCATGCCAGCCAAAACGATGCGTAAAGACCCATTCACACCTGCGATTAGCATCGGTCGCGCGACCATTTGCGACTGGCGATCAAAAAGCGACTCTACGCGACCGATGTCCCCACCTGCGTGCGACATATATGTACCCGTCGGCACACAAAATTCACGTCTGCTTGCACTGCAATTGCCCCGTAACATCGCTGACGTCCTGTTCCTGCACATCTGATTGGTTCTGAGGTTTCGGACTCCAGTCGCACGACTGAAAAATCAAGCACCGAGCGACTGAGGCAAAACAGTCGCTTTGCGACCAAAGCGGCCATTTGCGACCAATCGGTTTGCGACTAACTTGGTCGAGCGAATGATTCTAGCCGCAGCTGTTAACGAGCCTTAAATGTATTTGAAAGGGCTGCGCTCAATGTGGAGTGGGGAATATGCAACGCGGCGATGGAAGCGACCGGGTTTATAAAAAAGTACGGCAGCATATATTACACCCTGCAACACTTAAAGGCGAAAGCACACTTGGTAATGCATTAGGTCATACATTCGGGGACCAAGCTTCATGGAAGACATAACGAGCCACAGTGTCCGAGATATGCATAAAATTACATTGGAGTTCTCCGTCGATTGCATTTTTCCTCCACTGACGCTTTCTGCACCTGTCTTGCTATCGCACTACCTCCGAGATCGGCCCACCTTTGAGAAAGCGAGAATACCATGTAATGGCGTCATCATGTGACCGTGTGTTGACGTAACCATGTGATGCCAGGATGACGCCGTAATGGCGCCACAAATTTATGCGATCTATGACGTCATTACGACGCGTCATGGTGACGTCACTACAGACCGCCATTAGTGACGTAGGGCACGTGCCTGCTTGTACATACGCAGAAAGTTTCGACCTATGCGCGCCGCCGCTTTGCACTTATTCGGAACACAATACAACAGGCCACCGCACAAGCTTCCGCCTGCTGGAATTGAGCGAATAGCTCAGAGCTGAAGCAAATCAAAGCATCGGGAAAACGTAGACTCGCTCCAAGCGGAGAGAGGTCCATGAACTATCATCTAGGTTAATTTTTTCAGGAGCCACCGATACGAAGGGGGCACATCCTGATAGAGCATACACAGCTCTAGCAGGATGTGCTAGAGCTCCTATATTAACAGCTTACGCAGCGATTAGCCCGGAAATAGAAACCTTGGCGGCTCCCACAGTGCTGCTCTCGGACATTTCCCTTCTTGTTCCCTCTCTCCCGTCACGGTAAGTATAGAGACGTCTGGTTCCCGAATGGGGAGTCGATGCAGCCAAGCGGTCGATGACACCATCTGACGTTCCCCACTCATTTGTACACGACGCCTTACGTAAGCCCCCTCTACTGGTCAGAAAAGTTCCTGCGGGGTGGGTTTCCCACCATTGATATGGCCCACTCCCTGTTCAGTTATCCTAGGAACCCCTTTCAGGGCGTCGCGTATTGCCTTTCTTTTATCGGTAAAAGGCGCGCTTTCCCGTCAGCCCTTCCCTAACACACCCCTTCTTCCTCCCTCCTACGACCTGTTCCCCAACACTCTCAATTGCAAGCAGCGTCAAATGGCATGGTGCGCCTGCGCCGTGAAAGGAGCATACGCACCATGTCCTGCTTTTTTGGCCACAACTATTCGCTTGCAAAGATTGCCACGGTCAGCAGCCGAAGATCCTGGGAAGCTCCTTCCCTCCCTCTCCCTCTCTCTCTCTCTCATACACACACGTTTTATATATAAGCCCGGGCGATACGAAGCGCATGTGCTCCAATCTCGTCAATACCACACACTGTAGTACAAGCGGCTTGCACACCACCAAGCATTTTTCTTACACCCTGCGCACCACTAAGGGCGCCCACTGATACACCCTTTCGATTTTTGGTCGCCCCCGGCAACATGTCAATAACGATACGTTTTTTATTTAAGTAAATGTATCACTGCAACAATAGCCATCGAATCGCCCGCAAATTGTACTGTAGCGCCGCGCCAGTGGCAGCCAGCCGGCCGGAGAAAAAGACGACGAGCGCCAGTGGCTCGTGGCGCGAGGCAGTTTGGGACGTTCGGGTGCCTTTCGCTGGCTGGACGCCACGGCCGCAGCTCGGCTTCGGCCTCTCGCTTCCTTCCTCGGCCGTACGCCTTCGTCTTCTCAATAAACAAGTGACGACGGCACGTCTACGTCGAACGCCGTCACGTCGCAAGATTTGGTGACCTCGGACGCAAGGATAAGCGACCGGCACTGCACTGCTGCCACTGAGCTCCGCAGCCATGTTCCAAGCAGCTCAAGCCTGGCAGCCGCAATTCGATCCACCGCTGCCACCATTCCGCACCTCCTGCCTACAGTCATGGTTCGAGGAGTTCGAGGCGGCCTTGGAGCTCCACAACATCTGGCTCCAAGAATTCATGTTCCAGGTACTCGAATACCATCTTCCACATGACCTCAAACGCCACCTCACGTACTTCTGGTGGAGCCATCGCCCTTGATGACCTGCGACACACCGTGCTCCAGTTTTACGGCATTAGACATCGGCCTTTTCCCAAGAGCGACCCTGCGCCACCTGATACGCTTTCATCTACCTGGACGCCTTCCGCACCACGGCCAGTCCAGACCGTTCACCTCCCGACTACCGGCTACACAGGTGACAGAGACCACCCTCCCGTGCCAACCGACCCCTCGACCGAGAGACCCACAATCCTGGAGTCCACGGCTCCTGCCTCCGATGTGCCGGTTCTGCCACCAGAGCCACTGCCACCTCTCTCCATCACGGATTCGACGCCGGTTACTGCACCGCGTACCTTCGCATTTGCTGCAGAATCCTGTGCTGCTCCACTGGCTGCCCGGGGCGATTCGACGGTCACATACGAGACAGCTCATGTGGCTGCAGAGCCCACGCCTGTCCCAATACATGTAGAAGCCCGCGACACCGCTTACACTACGGACGCTGAGCCCGCTTTCGCGTTGCACGCCAGCCGATTTGCCAACAAATCGGCGCCTGCCGCTCAAGTGCTCGTAGACTGTCAACCCGATCACGACCTCTCCTCCAACGTCTTACCTGGCAGCCAGAGTTTTCCACATGTGCCTGCGAGGATTTCCTTTGATGTATCTGAGGAGCCACGCCCCACGCCCAGCGCCCGACTCGTGGTCCGTCCAGACCATACATCGCGCTGTCGACAGGCGCACTGCTGTCGGCGCTCAAGAAGCCGCACCGCGCGATGATTGGCTTTGCGTCGACCAGGGCGTTCGCACTACTTCCACCACCAGCACCTTCAACGCACCTCTCTGCTTTATTCGCTGCTGCTAGCGACGCGCAATCATCGCGGTCCTCGCCCACTGCGTGGTTCCCAGTGCCGCCCGCCGGAACAGCGGGACTCCTTCTGCCTTCTACCCTGACGACACCGATTTCCCAGTGGACATTCTAGGAACTACGGCACATGTACATATTGTATATTAAAGACGATAGTCTTTCTTGGGGAACTTAAACGCAGAAATTTTGGTCTGCCTTTCTGGTTGTCGGCACGTCCCTCGATTCAGCCACTCGGCCAAAGTTGAACCACTCGCCCAAGGGCCAGCCATCGCGAACGGCTGACTAGGTTCATACTTGGGTACATTGTTGATCAAAAACAAACATTACGCATATCTGAGGCGCAGCATCACTAGGTAAGTATTAGGTGGTGTGTTCCTTTAATAGAAAATACATAGATACGTAATTCTAGAGACCCTAGTTTCTTAAGCTGCGGTGAAAATGCAACTGCGCCGAAACTTGGCTTCCTCCGTGCCCTCTGCACGAGCTCATTGTTGTGTTTCGGTTTCGGTTCAGTATTGCACTGTACGAATGCCATGGGGCGCCGCTCTGGCATTCCTGCTTTACCCAGGCGACGTGAATATAAAAGAGTGTGTGGAGAGTACTCGTTGAGTGCGGACGTTTCTTCTGCTTCGGCGCTTCGCGCCAAACTGCGTGTTCGGGCTGGCTGGCGTCCCCGCCGGTCGCGTCGGTCACCGCCGGTCTTCGCCTGCTGCTGCGCCGGGACTACCAGCCCGCAACACAGCATTCACGTTTCCCGACGTATTGCCAGATGGCGTTCATATCTCACGCAGCGCCTCTTCTATCGTCTTTAGACGACATTTGCAGCGAAGCACGCAGATACGCGGCCAATTTTTTGTTCTACCTACCTTTTTTGTAGATATTTTTCTATCGCGCAACGCGCTGGGAGCCCATGTAGCGCCGCGCCAGTGGCAGCCAATCGGCCGGAGAAAAAGACGACGAGCGCCGGTGGCTCGTGGCGCGAGGCAGTTTGTGACGTTCGGGTGCCTTTGGCTGGCTGGACGCCACGGCCGCTGCTCGGCTTCGGACTCGCTTCCTTCCTCGGCCGTACGCCTTCGTCTTCTCAATAAACAAGTGACCACGGCACGTCTACGTTGAACGCCGTCACGTCGCAACAGTACCATACGCGGAGCCGCGATGCTGAGATCGTTAAGCCATAACGGGACTAACTTGTGGTTGATGGATTTCTCCAACGTTTGTCGCTGTGGCTTGAAACTTTATCCTCGTGTTATTCGTTTCTCTTTGACTTTGTAAATGTACACCAAATCGTGTACCTCCTTCGTGTAAACAGGGCAAGTGAAAGCACAATCTGTTGCATCTATAGGGCAATGTTATGTTGAACATGGTCCAGTAACGCTTTCGTTTGGGCTAGTTGGTGTATACGTGGAACATAATGCATGGCTGCGCTTACACCTCTTCCGTGTCCATGTTTCTTTAGTGCAGCCATGCATTACGTTCCATGAATATGGTCGCTTTCACGGCGCATCCAGAAGCCGTTATTAGCTGTAGGACGAATTATAATATGTCCACGCACCACACGTCATTCCCGTGCTTACTAAAACGCTATATTTACAGTTCCCTTGAAACTACATAGTTACCTCTAATAATTGGAGCTTGTTCCTAGCGAAGGTAGGTGCCACGGAAATTGGACAAGCCACACTACCATCACTGCTCTGCTAAAAAGGAAGACGTGTCCGCGGGCAAAAACGTATATCCGACAAAAATCCCTACTACTAATCAATGGTGGACTGAACGGAGAACGCGTTAAAAACATGAATGCTGCTCAAATCCACGGGTACTCAAGATCGCGCACGAAACGCCGTAAGTGCATGCGAAACGCCAGACAAGACGATGCATGTCGCGGCAAAACACGCATGCTGCTCAGATGGAAAAATTTAAAGGAGCACAGGCTGCATTCAAAAGGTATATTCTGTACTATTTCAGGAAAATTAAGTGTCGCTTCTATGCCTCGCAAACTCTGGCACTTCTGAGCTTCGCGTACTCGGTCTCTGACTTGAGGTGAACGACGCGCGTTGTCGCTTCAGCAACGCTGCGCCGATTTACGACGAGAGCAGGTATATAATCCCGTTGCCTTGGTTCCCTATGCGGTCAAATAGAGCGCCATTGGGGCCGATCCACTGCACGAGTGCTTCCTCTTTTTCTTTTTCTTTTTTTTTAGTTTGACCTAGTAGCCAAGCACGAATATAGAAGGGACAAGAAACGCGAGCTTTACTTCGACACTTTCTTCTACAGCTGAATGCGCCACCGCTCTTGAGGGTCACCTCCGCCCACCGCCAGGCATTTTCTACAGTTCAGGAATTTCGCTTTTGCTGCCCTGCTGCCCCACGTTATTTTTTTTTTTTCGGCATACCTCTGTCACTGTGCCGTTCATACCGTTCGCAACACCAGCACAAAAACATACGCACAAACACACACACACGCACGCACACAAACACACACAAAGGATGCCTATGCGTACAGAGCGGGATAAAGGGGACCCCATCATCAATCGTGCACTTCTCCGTCGCGGAGGGGGCTTTTCGGTTCGGGAGGACAGGCGCTGCGGAGTGCCGCGTCCCAGATCGAAGATCGCCGAATGGGTTTCACCCACTTTCTTGGAGATGAGTTCACCCGAATTTCTTTCCCGCGACAGTTTGCGAGATGGCGAGCATCTCTTTGGTTCGGCTCCAACCAAATACGGAGATGGAGAAAAGGAAAACAGGACGTCGCAATACACACTGCGATCGCGGCTTCGAATCGGTATAGCGGAAAAAGAGAGGGTCGCCTGTTAGGAAATGCGCCACTGGAGACACCACCGAAATTGGATCCCGCTTTTCACTGGCAATATCGACGGAGTTCCCGAAGGTAAGCGGAGACTCAGTAAGAGAAAAATTGGAAAAGAAATAGGAGAAACGAGAGCGCCGGAGAAAAATTCGCCAAGGCACACAAAGATGCCACTGACTGCTACCGATAAAGTTATTACAGGAAAATAAAAGTGTTTTTTTTCTTTGTTTTTGTTCACCCTATATGGCGACGGCGAAGCTGAATGCGACAACATATAGTCGCGATAAGCAAGGCGCAGTATCAATGGCAACACGATTACGCTGTACGCTGTACACAGTACACAGACGAACACAGTTACGTAGTTGAAACTACCGCGCGTTGCAGCTAAAGCAATAAAAAAAAGAAAGAAAACCTATGGTGCGCAGGACATAGATGCCGCATTTGAAGGTAACACCGCTGAATCTGACAATGACAAATCACGGAAGAATGCCAATTAGGAGCTATCGTACAAGACGAGCAATACTGACGCGGTGCAAGATATAAATGCACAGAAAAGAAAATGGCCTGCCGAAATCACCGGCAGTCCGCGAGGAATGAAATAATGAACGAAATAAATAACTAAAAAACAAGGAATTAGCGTATTAAAATAAACGATTGAGAGATGGATGAATTAAGGAAGGAAAGAATACGAGTAGAAATCTAGTCTGAAATGAAAGAAAGAAAGAAAGAAAGAAAGAAAGAAAGAAAGAAAGAAAGAAAGAAAGAAAGAAAGAAAGAAAGAAAGAAAGAAAGAAAGAAAGAAAGAAAGAAAGAAAGAAAGAAAGAAAGAAAGAAAGAAAGAAAGAAAGAAAGAAATCCGACAGATCCCACGCAAAAACCGATGCAATGCAAAGCAGTCAACGAGGAGCTGCATACAACCCATTGTTTGGCTTTGAAGCAAAGAAAGGCACTCATATCATGACATGTCGTTCACTGTCGCATCTTTGCCATGCATGCATGTACAGTAGGGTGTATACGATGCTAATGAAACATATATTGTGGTATATACAATGCATGACGTGTCATTCATGTTCATTATACACTCATGTCAGGGCATACCAATCTTCATTTAGGTCAAGTCAATAAAACGGCCGCGCGCACCATTATGTAAATCATAACGTGCACGAAATGCATGTCATATTTTTATGTTACGACCTGTCATTTATCATCGACATGCTTGTACAGCGCATGCTGAACGAGGACAGGCGAGAGGATAAAAACACAGGCGCTGTCATTTATGATTGCCATACACTCATGTCGTAATATAAGCATTTGGTATATCTAAAGTTCACCAAACGGCCATTGCAAGAAAAAGCCGTGGCGGACGGACGGTCGAATTAATGGACACGCTCTCAAAATGCCTTCCGTTAGCCAAGAAATGCTTCGCATTTTGAGGGAAGAAAAGAAAAAGGCGATCGGGCAATTCATTTGGATGCTTCTTCTTCATAAATATAGATCTGACTCCTGCTGTCCCTATTGTCCCCCTACACATGCAGACCTGTCACACTGCCTTCTCTACTGCTCAGCAATCCAGCTCTTATCCTCCCCCTCCCCTTTCCATCACCGCCTGGCTCATCTGAATCGGCGCCGAAGGGAAAGAAGAACAGCGTCGACTGGTCGCGCAGGCGGCCGAAATGCTTGGCCTCTGAATTTGGCTGGATAAAAGACTATTACTACTACTACTACTGCTACTGCTACTAGAGGGAAGAAAGATGTCGCAAGCCACAAATACATCCGCAGAAAACACTTCCTGGAAGAGCCACAATCTCTCCGAAATGAAAGCTGCTATTCGCTCTTGCACCGGTGGCGAGCGGTCGAGCAAAGTACTTCCGTGCCGCCCTTGGCAATTCCAAGGAAGTCTTGAAGAAACGGGAGGCGAAAAGACGAAAATCGAGTGCCGCTAGAAATCGAACCCTGCGGAGCACTTGTGCAACAACGCCCCATACACAAACAGAGGAGACACAAGAAAGCAGCGAAACATACGCGGAGAGAGAGAGGGGGATATAGGGGAGAGGATGTTTATTTGGTTTTCGCTTCAGACGAAGTGCACCCACGAGAGATTTTTGTTTCCGACGACTCTACATGACGCGCGAAAAACCAGAACAATTCACGCTGTTGGTAGGGATGGCAGCACCGAAAATTTACTGTAAGGAACGCGACAAAACGCAGCAGATATCGAGATAGAAAAAGTAAAATAAAATGAGAACTAAGGGTGCGGTATTTCTTGCATTTGTACGTTCCCCCGCTCCTGAAAACGAACATGATTATTCGGCCGGCTTGAACTCAGAAAGTAAACGAAGTCAAGACAAAGCCAAGAAAAGAATTCAGCCGGGAAAGAAAGTATAGCGGAAAGCAGCGGGAAGTACAAACGCAGCCGACTCACAAGAAATATTCAGGGCGCGTCCTCTCGGACGAAAACATAAAACAAAAATGACACGTCATTCTTTTTTTCTTTCCTTTTTTTCCTTCCTCAACGCCTTATATGACGCAAGAAAAAGTGCGATAAAGAGAAAAATAAAAGTGAGGCTTTCCAGTGTCGCCATTTGTCGCCAAATGCACCACCAACACCACCATGTCGCCAGCCGAAGAAATGCGTCTAGCGTGAAGCCCTGATAGCAAGACAGGATACCAGGTACCGGGTTCGAGAAAGAAAGACGGTGTGTGGAAATTCCGAGCGCGATGCGATACGGGCGGGCTCACGATTTCCCAGCCCAGCGCAGCTCGCTCACAACGTCGACGCTGACGAAGAATAGCGCAGGTTCAATCAGAAAGGGGTTGACCGTGCCTGAGTGACTTATACCTTACATACAAAGCGACAATACGGTATGTCACAAATGCGGCTACGCGAATTCTATAGGAAGTTCAATAAAAGAAATCGCCGCGCAAGCACTTCGTACAGATAGATGGTTAACCAGCGACGCTGATACGTGCGGCCCCGGTGTTTAGCAGTGGGTTAATCCCGACGGAACCAAAGTGCCGCTCCAGAAACTCCCGTTGGGCCGGCGAACACGTTCTCGCCATTGTCACGTTGACGCTGCTCTGCCCGCACCGCCGCCTCCTCGGCTCGCCGTTGTCGCTTGCGTTCGATCTCTCGAGTATTCTCCCGCCGCTGGCGTTTGCGTTCCGCTTCGCGATTTAGCGCGGCTTGGCAGGCTGCCGGATCCTCGGTACGCAGTTGCTGTTTGCGCTTGGCCACCCGGGTCTGAAGCTTGTGCCCAGACTACAGCGTCGGCCCGGCGAACACGAGTTCTCTCGCGGTTCTGCTAGCGGCGCTGTTTTTCGAAAGTTGTCGGCTGTTCGGGAGTACGTACGATCCATGGCCTAACCCACGTTGAAGTTGTAATTTGAAACTGCTGCGCGCGAGCTCCGCGGCACGGCTGCGACGCAATGAACGACGTCGTTGACGGCGCAGCCAATGGCGCGCGTGCTTGGGTACGACGTAGAGAGCGACGTCACTGACGGCGCAGCCAATGGAGAAGTTTCCAGCAACATGAGGACATAAGGATTTTCGTTTCACCTACCCATATGCAGCTTCGCCGTAAAGAGCGACCCTAATGCAAGACTTAATTAGGTGCTTTGGAGTGGCACTAGCACCGGTTCCCCCCCTTTTAGATAGGTTTTCGGTGTTCGTGTTTCGCGCGCTACCGAAGCCACGTGGAAGGAAGCGCGTGGTTGAGATCTCATCAGTCAAGTGCCGCAAGGGGCCCGTCCAATGGATCTCTGAGATGCATTTGCTGTTTACACTCATTTCTACTAATTATATGACTCCCACTTTTAACTCATGACATAACTTAATGTCTACTCTTTAATATACAACGCTTAGCTTAAGTCATTCCATGCCTTTTATTTTATTTTTTTTATATTTTTATCGGGGTTTTCGGACAAAACGCACCGGCGCTGGATAGCGTGGGCTGTAAGGTAGCAAAGAGTGTCACTCCGTGCGCGTGCCACTAAAAACAGAGGAGTTCAGAAAAATGAACACAGCGCATGTGTTCGAGCCGTTCACTTCTCTTTATTATCGGTTTTAGCGCTGTTTATGGAAACTTATGCGGTCTTCTCCCAACGAGCCCAATTTTCGAGATATCTCAACAACGCGAACCAACGGAAGCAACGCTCAGCACGCGGACGCGAGCACGTTTTTTGTTTTTTTCGGGGCCTTCTCGGAAAAAGACCCGTCGCCGTCGAGTGGAACGCGATCGGACGTTCTTGTCCTCATTCTAAACGTATACAGTCAACGTCTTGCCGCCCGCCCCCTCCCCTCATGATCTGATCTCGTATTCAGTCGGCAAGCGCCCTTCGCCTCGCCCTCCCCGTCCAACATTCTCGTCATCGCGGTCGTCTAGCTCCTCTGCACACAGTTCGCCAAGGACGCAGTCCTGGTCGTACGACTTCCTCCTCTTCCTCTTCTCGTCTTCCTGCGGCGGAAGAAGTCGGGGCCGGGAGGAAGCGGATCTGCAGATTCGATCGGCGAAAGACAGCGCGGCTACGTCGCATGCTTTCCTTACGCCGTTGATTTTGCGGCCCTCCGCTGGCGGTTGAATGGGAAGAAGCGTGCGCGGACAGGGCGATTTGGTTCTGCTTCGAATGTCGCCGACAGCATACCAATGCTGCCACATTTTGTGGAGGGCGCGGGAATGAACCTTTCTTTACACTTTATCGCAGTTGCAGAGATACAAACGCCGGTAACATGTACTGTCTAATACTTAGAGACATATACATTGTGAGCTTAAAGTCGCAATGAATAGTGCCCATGGGCTGCACGAAGCGCCATTATGGAGAGCTCCGGTTTAATTTTGTTTATATGATGTTTTTCAAACGCATACCTAAAGCGCGCTTCACAGTCATCTTTTTTTTTCTTTCTTTATTGTTTCCCTTCGGCACCCATATTAACACAGCCGAAAATCGAACCTGGATTCCATTATTGTCATGCTGATTGAAGTTACCGTTCTGATTATCCCTCATATCCTCGCTCCCTTAACTATAATGAATTAATTACAAGCGACGTCTACAATACCGTAGCTGTCTATGGCTCAGTGCTCGCCATGGAAGGGTGTCTGCCCAGGCTCCCTCAGTGGCGCAGAAGCAATGGAAATACGGCACATGCTACGCACCATTCAAGCTACACTATAATAAACGTTGGGGTTTTATGTCCCAACACCACGATACAGTTATCAGAGACGCCGTAGCGGAGGGCTCCAGAAATTTCGACCATCTGGGATTTTTTAATTTGCGCCAAAATCTAAGCACACAGTCCTCCGGCATTTCGCTTCCGTCGATTCTATCCCGTAACTTTAGGCTACGCACTGAAGCCCCATAACCACTAGTCCACTGCGGCGGATCAGCGAGTCTATTCCAATGCCATACTTTCTTTTTTGTACTTGTTATCAGTGGCCAGAAGAGCGCTCCGCGCCCGTTCTCACATGGTATCGGTTAGTGGTTAATATTTCATTGATGCTTAATAACTGATAGGAAAGGAACAGACAACAGAGAAATGAATCATTTTTAACAACGGTAAATGTCAGCACACTCGTCGCATTAGATAACGATGCCTAAGTGCTTGTGAGGTACCCGCGCGCGGCCTATTCATTGGTTCGAGTTCGTTCTTCTGGCACAGCCCGGGCTGCTCTCGTTTCCCGCCACAAGCACTCGAGCGAAAAGCCGACACAAGATGCAAGAAAAAAAGGAAAAAAAAAAGACGCTTGATGTCCTCACATAAGCCGGGTGACGAGAGATGAAGGATCTAAAGACAACGAGAGATCAATCCAGCGTGAAAGCCACGGTCGTATAGAATGAGAAAGAAGACAGGGAGAGGGTTGTCGCGTGCACAACGTCTCGCCATATTGCGCATGATCGGGTGCCCCCGAAGTCAGTGGCGCGCGGCGTTACAATTACCATCCGTCAATGCCAAACACCGTATCCCCCTCTCTTTCCTCAGCACGCACATGTTAACGTGCTCTCTCTCTCATCCTCCTCTCCACAAGTGCGATCCGAGAGAAGCAGCCGCAGAAAGAGACGTTCCCGCATTTTCACTCGAGACTGGAGGCGCATTTCCGCGTGCACGCATCATCGGAATCACAGAGCACGATGCGAGCGAGTGCAGAAACAAGTTGCTAGCATCCTTCCTCCACATCCTGCTCTCTCCTCTCACTGCAGCCTTTATTCCCTCCTCCCCTCCCTCCATCTCTTGCTGATATTTCGGCGATTATTGTTTTCAGCCTCACATCTCCTTTCGCTTCCACATCCCCAACGATGACAATACCTTTCCTAGTGCAATATCGCTTCGTCGTTCGCTCGCTCTTTTGTTTCTTGCGAGTTGTGATCGGTGTGTCAGTTCTTTACCAAAAACTGGAAGACGTCAATACACCGCGACAACCTCCTTTCCCTTGTAGACCTTCCTGTGCACCTCAGCAGGCCATCTGTTGCGGTGGTGTGTGATCCGTTATGTTGTCGTCGACGGCAGAAGCGAGCTGCGCACCAGCAGCGTTACACGCTGTGATGGACGCGCCATGCCAAGCCAGATTGAAAACGTTTTTCCTACCACGTTTTTTTTTCTTTAGTTCCTGCTTTTACGGATCCGTCCCTGTTTTCTCTGGCTCCATTTTTCGCGTACGATTACGAGACGAAAATAAGCGGCGACAGGCTCCGGACAGGCAGCTGCGCTCGCGAAATAGAGAGACTGTCTGCCGCACACCTTAATCCGAGTAATAATAATAATACTGTCTGGGGTTTAACGTCCCAAAACCACGATATGATTATGAGAGACGCCGTAGTGGAGGGCTCCGGAAATTTTGACCAACTGGGGTTCTTTAACGTGCAACTAAATCTAAGTACACGGGCCTTAAACATTTTCGCCGCCGCGGACCTTAACCCGAGTAAGCGAGCCATTTCGCAATCAATCCCCAAGCCAACTAACAGTAAATAACGGAAACTATCTATTATGCAGGGCTCAAAATCAATCAATCAATCAATCAATCAATCAATCAATCAATCAATCAATCAATCAATTGGTCAAGTACGCGTATTTACCAACGTGTCTAGGAACAACTATACGGAGCGAGTGCCGGCGTACGCACGCCGTAAAAAGCAATAACAATGATTCGGTACGTTTTGTACATTTATATGGCTCAGAATTCCCCAAAACCCCGTAGGCCAATATATTAATTTAATTTAGTATTTAAGTCTCAGTTCGAAGAGGCGGTTCATATTGCAGGACACTTAGGGTGCAGCACATGCTCAAGTTAACTACCAATTACTTCTAAACAAACGAATACGTGTATTAGAAGAACAATAACTCTTCGCAAAAAGAAATTCTGCAAGCGTGTTATAATAGGCGCACACGTACACAGACAGCCTCCTCAGCAACCTTTCAGTACCTCCGGCGATATGAACGTCGAGAAGCGAAGATGATGAAGAATGGTGGCGCCGCATTCCGAGCGCAGAATGTGCGCACGTCAACTATACCCTTCTTCGCGGCGCAAAAACCATTAGGGTTATCTTTCAGGCCGGCACTCTGCCAGCGACACACTACGCACAGTCTCGATTTTCCTTGCGCCAAGTCATATATATATCCACTGTGCCGCACTACTTCCCCACCAATCTTTATTTCTCTCTTTATTTCTTTCTCTTCCTATTCCTCCATCTTCCTCTTGACCATCCCTTCGGTTCTCCTCGCGGCACCTCACTTTGGTCACTGCAGCCGTCGGCATTTCCTTTCATTCTTTCTTTTCCTTTCATGCACACTTTATACGCCGTCATCCACACTCTCTCTCGCAAAGTTATTATACTGCGTCTCAGCACCTCCATGCAGTGCGAGGAACGCTGCGTGCTGAGTCGGCCAAATGGAAAAGGGAAATGGAAGAAAGCTTACTCCATGGACAACCTCCGATAAGCGCTTACAGGTACATCATAGTGCAGCGGCAAATCAGTTTAGTCTAATAAATCACGTTTTTGGGAACACTGACGCAATTAATTTAGCGGTTATAGACTTACCGTTAGAATTGAAAATTAACATAATGGCTGTCTCGTTTTCTTTTCTCGTTTATTTCACGCCTAAAACACAACGTCGGTGCGTTCGCCTCGGTGGTACAGTGGTTACGGTGCTCGGCTGCTGACTCAAAAGTCGCGGGTTCGATCCCGGCCGCGGCGGTCGCATTTCGATGCAGACGAAATGCTAGACCCCCGTGTTCTTAGTTTCCACCAGGTGGTCGAAATTTTGAGAGCCATCCACTACGGTGTGCTTCACGATCATATCGCGGTTTTTGCACATAATAAATAAGAAGTTAATTAATTACGTCGGTACGAAATGTGACTGCGTGGTTTGCAATCACTTGTGCCTTCTTTCTTTACTATTCTGACCGGCTAGTTCAATAACATTTCCCGAAACTTAATTTGTCATGTGAAGCGCACGAATCTCTTAGTAAACGATGCAATCTGTTTTTACCGATACATAATTATGTCCACGATGCGGAGGTCTGGGAAAACCGTAGCGGTGTCGGGTCAGTGTCGCATGACGTCCTTTCTTTTCTGGTTAATCAGGCGCCTTCTCGAGACGAGATTGGTCTTTTCGGCATTCCTGATGAGTAATTCCTCACACGCGCGAAATCATCTCTTCTTTTTTTTTTTTTTTTCAACCCACGACGCCGACTGAATGCCAGTCTCACAGCAGCAGGGGCAGGGGACAACGACAAAGCCCTTCTAATTGTTAAGCAACGCGCAAGTCGTCTATCATTACTCGGATTCGCTGACACGTGCGCTAGGTTTCACTGCACTGCACGGGTATTGCAAGGCGAAGCGCGCGGCTGTGTCAAAGCTGCTCTTTGTACACTCTTTCTCAACGGGTGAGACTTTTGTTTTCTTTTTTAGCGTCGTTACTTGTATGAATAGTACGCCTTCCAACGCCGCCTTTTCTGTCGTTCAAGTTCCCTGCATCACGACGAGATTTCTCGTACCGTAGTCCTTCCTGTCAACGTCAACCTTAGAATCCCTTCCTCTCCACGGTGTTTCATCGGCGTCGCCGCTACAGCCACAGTCAGGAAGTGTTTCCCTCGTCCCCCGCGTAAACCTTTCGTGTTATTTTCGAGGCTCTCTCCTGGAGCCCAGTGCATCTACTGCCGCGCGCTCTCGACTTTTTTCACGGCAATTGTTGTGTGCGTGTGTGTGTGTGTGTGTGTGCGTGCGTGCGTGCGTGTGTGTGCGTGCGTGTGTGTGTGTGTGTGTGTGTGTGTGTGTGTGTGTGTGTGTGTGTGTGCGTGCGTGCGTGTGTGTGTGCGTGTGTGCGTGCGTGCGTGCGTGCGTGTGTGTGCGTGTGTGTGTGTGTGTGTGTGTGTTTGTGTGTGTGTGTGTGTGTGAGTGAGTGCGCGCGCGCGAATGTTGTCTTTACAGTGACTGCTGCTCTCCTTACAAATAGGTAGCTCTTATATAAGGTGCTGCACAACTGATGCTCTTCAGTAAGATAGCATAAAGACGATGCTGCATTAACGTCTACGCTTCCCCTTTCCCTTCTGAATAACCAGTGTGTCTGAAGAAATCTTGAATAGCTGTCTTAGACGCACTGGTTTCATTGAAATACCTTAGTTCGTCGAGTTTTGGAGCGTGTTATTCGCACGTTCTATATCGGTCATTCACCTCATTCCTCAACATCATGATGGCGCTCGTGTACATTAGCGAAGGCCGGCGGCAAAAGGGGAACACTACACTTAAGAACGAAAAGCGTGGTGAACTCGATCCCAGATGCAACTATAAAGCCAACAGAGAAACACGGGTACGCGAAGAGCAACGCTCCACATGTGAAGCGTTGAGTGATGTACGACCGCAGCAAACCACGTGAGCGAGGCCTGGCCATCCGTGAAAAAGAGATAAGGCGTCTCTTCGCCGACGCAACTAAAGTGGAGTACAACAGCCGATGCCAGTGACGTATGCATTTACAGTGCGGCAAGAATACGCACTATGAAAGATAGGAGCGTTAGCCTCACTTTTTTCTTTTTCTGCCGCCAGAGGAGTGCACCGCTTTCGCAGGTGAACGTCAAGGGCGCATTACGCCAGCCGTAGTCATTCGGACAGTGTACTCACCTGCGAAAAAGAAGAGAACGCGGAATTAGCAATTTTACTCAGCACAAAATTCATTAATCCATTCATTTCACTCATATATTTAGAATAAAACGCGCTAGAACACATATTTTTCATGACAAGTGAGCACTCTGAAGTCCCTGATTAAGAACCACCACGGGGACCTCCTAACAAGTAAGCAGGGGATTTGCATCCGTCAGCAAACAGTGGCGGATTAGCAGCAGGGTATACATAAAAAAGATGCACATAAAAATAACGAACAACGGAACAATAGAGAAAGACGAGAAACCAAGGTCATATTTAGAGTTCTGTATATCTGGTCACGAACGATACCATGCGCAATGATGCAAAAAGAAACACCATTATACAAAATCATAGATTTTCTTACAACAACTTCGCACAGATGTTTATTTGCCGGCTGACGGCCCAAAGAAAGGGTTGGGGGAGGGGGGAAGTGCAATCGTCGTCGTGCAAGACACCAACTTTTTCCTTTCGCAAACATTCTGGTCCAGGCTGAGGTCAGCGCTGATAAGACGTGTGCTGTCGCATATGTCTTCAAATCAATAATATGCAATTGAAGGCACCGTACAACCGCAGATACAAGCGCGCGATCACGTCTGGGAGAAACGACCCCGAAAGACGATTTCTTATTACACGATGGCTTCACTGTGCAAATATTTCCGTTACTCCTTTAATTCATTCTTCCTTTTCTTCAGTTTTCCGTCGAGCTGCTGCTGCTGTTTCACATCACGTGCGTGCGCGCAATTATTCCCGTTGAAGCTTTTGCCTTGTTAATTTCTTTTCGTGGCAGCTGCAATTGCTTTTTCCGCTGTTACCACAGAGCGTTTTGCAGGCGTGCCGCTGTTTGAACGGCAAAACTTCTTCAGCAGCCGCCGCTGGAAACGTAAACATTACCGAGGAATTCCATACGACCGGCTGCAGGCAGCGGGAAAGATAAGGCAACAAGCGCACGAAGGAAACGGGGAGGAAGCGCTAGAAGGTCGGGTGTAATGGTCAAGAAATGGGCCCAATTTACTCCCTGTGCTGCATCGGAGCAGGCGCTGCCGCCCGATCTGCCAGCCATCTCATGCATCTCTCTCTCTAAAACGCTCTCGCCCATTCTATTTCGCACGTAAACCCTCTCTTACTGCTTTCACAAACACACACACACACACACACACACACACACACACACACACACACACACACACACACACACACACACACACACACACACACACACACACACACGCGCGCGCGCGCGCGCGCACGCACGCACGCACGCACGCATAATACCCTTACTTGCGAATACTATTCCATCCTCTCTTTCCTTCGTGATCATTCTGCATAAACCGAACCTTGGAAGCAGCAAACGAAATGAGAAGAACAAAACCAAGGGAAAGAACCAAACTCGAAGACGGAATGAAACGGCTGGAAAACTTCGAGAGCTCGCGTACATTAGACTGGGTTCGGCGAAATTGAAAAGTGAAACCACGAACGGACAAGAAAGAAAACTCTTACATTTGCTATTAAGAAATCAGGGAAGGCGTAATGTGGAAGGAGAAGGCGACCGGAACGGACCGTCGCTCTAACGCTGGGAGGCGCTACGGTGTCTGTGGTGGCGGAGGAAGCGTTAATGTAGAAGCGAAGCAGAACGACGACGACCGGTCGCTATCTCGACTCTGTCCCATTCCGCCATCGTTTTCCACTTCGCCCCTAATTCGTGGCTGCAGCCAACGTGCTTGTTACTCTTTTCCTTCAAAATCGTTCGAACGTCTATATATTTATTGTTTTTTGTACACTTTTCCCTCAGAGTTATTTCGCCTGGCTTATCCGCGTCGTGCCCTCTGTCATACGTTCAACCCTCATTTCAGATGTTCCCGGTTGGTTTTCGTCGTCCAATTTTCGGTTCCTGTTACGAATTTTTCAAAAGGGGCAACAGCTGTAAAGTAAGAAATGCACGTTGTAGGGAGCCTGTGGCAGTGGCTGCCACAAAGTTTTGTTACAAAGTATTGCTCTTATTACACACAAATATTAATGGAAAGGCTGCCCCCTTTAGCTGCACCATCTCCTCATAGAGAAGGCGCGTTCTAGTTTCTATCACGCGATAAGCGGATACGACGAAAATGACGCGCATTCACGTAAGATCCCAGTCGGCAAAAATGAAACTCCTTCATGATCGGGACTATCCTAAAAGCACGATACCCAGGTATAAAGATAAAAAAAAAATGAGGCGCCAAATAGGGCGGTGTGGCGCGAAAGGTTCCACTTCGTCCACCTTAGCTCATCAACCGGCGTTTTAATTTTATAACACAGTACTTAGGCAACAGCCCCGGAAGCCAGCAACAAGTAAAATTAGGAAACGAAGCTTGTAAGAGAGTCCCTGCGTTCATTAGGGCTTCGCATGTAACAGCCGCGAACGGCAGAAATATCTCTGGCGGAGACTCACTAAGAACTAAAAAACAAAAACAAAAAAGCGATCAAAAGACAGCGTGCTTCTCAGAAGGTAATGTAGGTGAGGGGGGGAGAGGAGGGGAGAGGAGGGGGGGGGTGAATGTTGCCCGATATGGCTTCGGAAAAAGCTCCGTGCTCGCCAATCATCCTTTAATGCTCGCACTCGGACGTCCGATGCAGGTCGCGCCGTAAAAGCTTAACGAACGACGGTGAACAACACATCCGCTGCACGTTACGCTGCCGCACGCATGTGTGGCATATAAATATTTATACGCAGTTACCTCGGCTAACCAAGACGAGCGCATTGCATTCGAAACTTCGGTGCAAGCTCGTAAACAAGTTTAGAAAAATGCATTATTCAGAGTACATCGACATTGTGTCGTAGATGCAAAAGCTTGCACTACTGACTAGATTTTTGTATAAAAAACAGCTTCCTGAAAAGACGGTGGGCATACTACCTACATGAATCGGCAGGATACGCCGTACTTGAGGATATAAAATCTGAACATTCGCTCTGATAACGCGCATGAACATAACCTGCTCCGCTCGTACACGGTGCAGATTGTTGACTCATCATGAACAACGTGAATATTCGAAGCTTCCGCCCGCACAAGAAAACGACCTTCAATATATCAGCCTCTTACGCTCTAACGCGGATTCGCCTATGTCACAAACGAGTGCGTCAATAAATCCCGCGCGCGGCCACTTTCAAACGGGAGCGGTATAGCACGGCGCTAGCCGCTCGCCCTAGAAGCGCGAACAACGAAAAAACAAGTATCAAAAGACGCCGACGCGGCGCATCCTTCTCGCCCACTAGCAGTCTCAGATCAAACGCCCGGCAAAGCCTGGAACTTTCTAGAAGGAAAGCATGACGCGACGCCGAGTGACGCTGCCGCGAGTAGAACCGGCGAGAGAAATCTCGATCTTTCCCTAGCCTTGGCTGTGCTGCACGCCGAAGAACCCTCCCGTTGCTGTGGAACCCGGGGGAGAAGAGATAAAGGCGTGCATCGACGACCAGTCAGTCGCTCCGGAGATGGTGAAGCTATGTTGAGTGTGGCTCCGTCAGCCAAAGAAGACGTGTTTATGATGTTGTGCGGTAAGTCGATCGTCGATCTGGAAGAATCGGATGATGACGCCATGTGAGCAGTGACAAGTTACGTGAGTGTTTCCTGGAAGAGAAACATTCGGGACCCGACGACGAAAGAAGGGACCACAACGACGATCAACGCTGGAGTAAGCGTGAGTGTTTCCTGGAAAAGAAGCATTCGAGTACCGTCCAAGAATTGTGGACTGGATACGCTGTTGAATATTAACGACTTCGTTTGTTAACGTTGTTAACTGTTCTTGAATAGTTGTAATGCATGAGATTGTCCTTGTAGCGCGTGATCTGTTTGTTTAGTTCCCGTTGTGTTAACACCATCTGAGTTATATCGTGAGGCTTTAACTGATACCAGCCGAGTGTGCATGTGTTTGTGATGTTTGTACTGCCTTAACTCAGAATATATTTCGTTCGTGTTATCGACTCTCGGCTCTGACTCGGTCTTCGGACCACAACCGGCGTTCGCTGGCGCACTAGAAGGACCAACTCTAAATTGTCCGCGCTTTCGAGGTGCGATTTCAGAGGGCCGAGATGCCAGGCCTTGGAATCCGTCCGGCGATTGCCAACCCGATTAACGGGACAAGTGACAGCCTACAGAGGGAAAGACGGAAAAGAATGATATTACAAAATGTTTGCTCTTTGTTAAATACAACCACACACATTTCGATGAAGGCGAAATGCTAGAGGCCCGAGTACTTGGATTTAGGCGCACGGTAAGAACCCCCGGTGGTTGAAATTTCCGGAGCCCTCCATTAGAGCGTCCCTCATAATCATGTCGTGGTTTCGGGATGTGAAACCCCAACAAGTATTAATATTATATTAAATACGAAAAGCAAACGACAGAGAAGAGCAAAACTAAAGGAGTCATTTCGACTGCAATGTCGGGACGACCACCATTGCGAGAAAAAAAAAAAAGTGCTCCGCGAGTAATGACAATATTGGAAGAGAAATACGAGAAAAGGGGAAAAAACTGCACAGTCGTTTATATCGCGGCCAATATCCCTCTCCCAGCGATATCGCAGCAGTAAACGCACTAAGACGACGGAAAAAAAGAAATGAAGAGCAGAAAAGAGCGGCGATTTTCGGCGCCGATCAGGGAGACGACGGCCTCACGCGCGAAGGACGTGACCGCTCCCTCCCGTCCCGTATAATCTAGGGATTCGCCGAGAGGGAAAGGTGTGAGGGAGAAAGGGAACAGAAGCGAGGGCTGAGCGCGAAGCAGTGGACGACAAAATGGCCGTCGCTCCTTCCTTGCTTCCGTGTCGAGAGTTCGCATTCTTCCCTGTTCTTTCCTCTTATTTTTCATTTTGTTACTTCCACGTTACTGCCACATTCCCTTTCGCTTCCCTCTTTATTTTTATCCCGTCACGGAGGCGGCTGCCATTTTCAGCACGCACCTCAGCGATCCCAACCTGCATAGTCATCGTTGCTGCTTGCTTCTGCTTTTTTTTTTCCTTTCTATCTAAGCCCCCAAGGAGATGCACCAGATTTCAGGTGTTAGAACGGCCCGCAAGGCACGTTCCATGGCGGTGCGTCCCCGAACGGCCACCTGCGTGCTTCTTTTGCAGGTGCTTTATTCTCTGGTCGTCGACTTTACACGATCTCGGAGCCCAAGCCGTGGGAGCATCAGGTGGCTCGCTCGGTAAAGGGAAGCTCCACGTTGTAGACACGTGTCAACCCTGGTTTCCTTTTCCAGTCTCCTTCACTGTGCCCAGCCACTCTACTTCTTTACTCGCCATTGATAATGCTCGACAATACAGATAAAGGGTGTTGTTGAAGCTATATTGTTTGTTTTAAAGCGAAGCTTGTACCGCCTTACAAATGTCGCTGGCGCTGTAGGTGTGACTACACAAAAAAAGAGCAAAAAAAGAAAGAAAATCGGCGCCCGAGAGCGCGAAGAAATGCGACCCTCGAAGATGCGCCGGTGACGTGCGTATTGGTTTGCGCCGTTTTCCGATCATTTATGCCCTCTCAATCGTGTGTGTTTCGCCGATTAGCCATTCCTGATATGACACTCTAATCGTTTATCGAGGTCACTTGTCATTTCAAATGTCATTTCATCGTTGCCTGGATATGAACGCATGACCGTCGTTGTTACCTGTAGCAACCGAACTGTTGCGCTGCTAAACACGTGGATGACTGTCCAGTACCCGGCATGGACGAAGGAAACAGGAGGGAGCGTCGCGCAATGCCGTAGCAACAAATATGAAAGAAAAATAGCAGGTCAGCTTCGCTTGCCCACATTTTCCCGATAGGGGAAGCGCTCCTGAATTTTTTAAGTACTGTAGAATCACTGTAAACACTGGTGACATGAGTATATGAACAACAGTGTCATATTTCTATCACGAGTTCTTTAAGCTCACCTGTAGACGATTTTACGTGGCCCAAAAAATGAGATCTCCGGCATTCCCAACATCCTTACACTCTACACTTCCACGTTGTTTAACATTAATATTCACTCCACTGGACGACAGAACCCGCGTGAAATGGACACATTAGGAAACCTTTTGTTAAAGAGCTCCTTTTGTTAAAGAACTTCGCATTGAAAAAAACATTAGAGATAAATCTGCTTGAAGACAGAGATGTTGACTCGTTGACAGTCCCTGCAACTTTCAAAAGTCAACTCCAGAAGAACAGCTTAGAGGAATCTATACCGTCTTTTAGATTCCACAACTTCCCCCAAAATATTTTGGTCGAAGACTGGCTCTCTTCAACCACACGAGTTTCAAGTCTGTGTTACGTAACTTCGTCAGGAGACACACATAGCCAACTTGGCCTTCACCATTTTTATACAAAGGCGTTTCAAGTATTGGAATTAAAAAACAGAAAATAATATTGTAATGAAGGTAGTGGACATGCGGCTTGCCCTAGGGAGAAGACAAGGACGACGACGAGCGATCGCTACCTGTGCTGATAGTTAGTCCTTGTCGGAGTAAAACCGGTGTCCAGTTGTCGCGACTCCTACGTTTAACACACCCTCGTTTGAATTGGTGGAGGTGCTGGGTAGTGGCTGAGACGGGTAAACTCTGCCAGTAGCTTGGTAGGCGGCAGGGGGCGGCGGAGCACACGCTCGAGCAGCAACGGCAGCATAGGTGAGTGGAGCCGCAACAGGCAACGGAGTCGAACTAGAGGGCAATGCTTCGGCAACTTGCGTCTCGATGACTTGACGAAGAGAAGGCGTCAAGGACGCCATCGGCTCCGATCTGGTCGTGATGATAGAGAGTTGCCGTGCGACTTCCTCACGAATGAACTGCTTTATCTGCGGAAGCAAAGCCGTGTGGTCGGCGCCGTCACGGCGCATGCCCAGAGATGAAAGGTCTGAGATATCTTGAGCAGCGCCACGTGTGGAAGCGCGCTGCCTGCGCAGCTCATCGTAACTCTGGCAGAGCTGTATGACATCGGCAACCGTTCGAGGACTTTTCGCGGCAAGTACCTGGAATGCATCGTCATCAATGCCTTTCAGGATGTGCTTGACCTTGCCTTCTTCGTCCAGGGATGAGTCGACGAGCTTGCAAAGCGAGAGCACATCCTCAATGTAGCTCGTGAACGTTTCACCCTGTCTTTGGAATCTGCCACGCAAGCGCTGTTCAGCTCGAAGCCGACGTACAGCAGGACGTCCAAAGACCTCCGTGAACGTTGTCGTGAAATCGCCGGCAGTTCTGATCTGTCAGCCTGGTCAACGGCGTGCGACGATGCATTTCAACAACTTCGGCGCCTTCTCACTGCCCCGCCAATACTACGACATTTCGATCCGTCAGCACCAACAGAGCTTCACACGGACGCTAGTGGCGTCGGGCTTGGTGCCGTACTTGCCCAACGCAAAGGTGGCTTTGAAGAGTACGTCGTTGCTTACGCCAGCCGCACGCTCACGAAAGCTGAGAAAAACTACTCAGTGACAGAAAAAGAGTGTCTCGCCATTATATGGGCAATTGGAAAATTTCGCCTATACCTGTACGGACGTCCCTTTGACATTGTGACCGATCATCATGCCCTATGCTGGCTATCTTCGCTAAAAGATCCGAATGGTCGGCTCGCTCGCTGGGCATTGCGCCTGCAAGAATTCGACATCCGTGTTATTTACCGTTCTGGTCGGAAGCATTCTGATGCGGATGCCCTATCCCGCTCACCTTTGCTTGCGGAGCCCGTCTGCTCATCTATTTCCGTGGGCGGTGCCTTTGCCATCAACATTTCCGACATGCCTTCCGAGCAACGTAAAGACCCCTGGATCACCTCGCTTCTCGACTTCCTCTCGAAAAAGACGCCTTCTCCTGTCTCTCGGACGCTTCGGCGCCAAGCCCAACACTTCGCCGTTCGAGATAACCTGCTCTACCGCCGCAGCTACAACTCGATTGGCCGAAAGTGGCTGCTTGTTATTCCTCGGCAACTCCGCTCCGACATCTGCGCCACGGTTCACGATGATCCACAATGCGGTCACGCTGGTGTCTCAAAGACATACACACGCCTGCACCTTCGGTACTACTGGCGCGGTATGTACCGTTTCGTTCGCCAGTCCGGTCGTGCCCTCCGGTCGTGCCCTACGTGCCAACGACGCAAGACGCCACCTCAACATATCGCCGGCACGTTACAACCGCTACCGTGTCCAGCCCGACCTTTTGATCGCGTGGGCGTTGACTTATACGGCCCCCTTCCTTACACTCCGAGCGGCAACCGCTGGGTTATAGTAGCCATCGATCACTTGACGCGGTATACTGAAACATCAGCGCTAATTTCTGCTACCGCAAAAGACGTCGCTGGCTTCATACTCCGGAACATTGTCTTAAGGCATGGAGCGCCTCGAGAATTACTCAGCGACCGCGGCCGTGTTTTTCTGTCCGATGCTATTACAGCCTTGCTGAAGCAGTGTCGCATCATACACCGCACTACCACGGCGTATCATCCCCAAACTAATGGGATGACGGAGCGTTTCAACCGCACCCTTGGCGATATGTTGTCCATGTACGCTTCATCGGACCACACCAATTGGGACAGCATACTACCTTTCGTCACGTATGCATACAACACGGCAACACAAAGCACCACCGGATTCTCACCTTTCTTTCTTCTTTATGGACGTGAACCTTCTTCCACAATGGATACAATTCTTCCGTACCGGCCTGACTCCTCCGAGTTCACAACCGTTTCAAGAGCAGCCGCATATGCCGAAGAATGTCGCCAACTTGCTCGTTCATTCACATCGCACGACCAAAGTCGTCAGAAACATCGCCACGATGAATCGACTACTGCGACATACTTTGATCCCGGCACACTGGTATGGTTGTGGGTTCCGCCTACTCCTGCGGGACTCTCCCACAAGCTATCGTCGAAGTACTGCGGCCCTTATCGGGTACTGCAACAAACGTCTGCAGTCAATTACCTCGTGGAGCCGCTCGACGTGTCTTCAGACAAGCGTCGCCGCGGACAAGAAATTGTGCACGTTTCGAGGCTCAAGAAGTACTACGATCCCCTTGTGTGCGCTAGCCCTTAGGTCGCCAGGATGGCTCCCTTATTGCCCGGGAGTGATTGTAATGAAGGTAGTGGACATGCGGCTTGCCCTAGGGAGAAGACAAGGACGACGACGAGCGATCGCTACCTGTGCTGATAGTTAGTCCTTGTCGGAGTAAAACCGGTGTCCAGTTGTCGCGACTCCTACGTTTAACACACCCTCGTTTGAATATTAATAATAATAACAACACCTAGTGTTATACATTCCAAACCCAAGATATGATTGGAACAAGGCACCCGGGCCCGTAGTGGAGGGCTCCGGAAATTTCGACCACGTGGGGTTCTTTAACGTGCACCTAATCTAAGTACACGGGCCTCTAGCATTTTGCTCTATCCAAATGCGACCGCCGCCGCTGGGATCGAATCCGCGGCATTGAGGTCAGCGGCTGGGCGCCGTAACCACTGTACCACCAAGGCGACATAACCAAAACAAAAGGACAGGGTCTAACCAAATCAGATAGCATCCTCGTTGAAGTTCTGCCGACAGTTCCACAGCTTAAGCTTTGGAAGGATGGTCTATCAAAGCATCGTTTTGCTTTATATATTACTTTCTTCTTTCCCTCTTTCTTTTTCTCTTTTTCTTCCTTCTATCTTTATTTATTTCCGTTACAGCGCACTTCACCCTGCTATAACGTCTTCTTTTATATTACTTCTCTGATGGTCCCCTGTCCACAGAAAGTCGCAGTTCCCAGACACAAAAAGCTCGTGAACGTATTCCCTTATGTAGACGGAACCCCTCATCTGCATATAACGGGAGCTGGAGCGCAGCTAGACGAGAACTTCTCGAATAGATCTGCCCAGTCGAGGAGGACACCGCTATCTCCGCAGACAATGAGACCGCATGGACGGCACCGCGTTCCATTCGACCACTGTGGCACAGTCCCCTGACTCGCACAGCAGTGGCGAGGTGCAGCGAAAGGAAGAAGACTCGAACAATCGAACTGCTGCTGCTGGCGATCAGATCGTCGCTCTCCGTTGTGGAGACGTTTCCGTTCTTTGTGTGCATCCAATCCGAAGCTGATATACAATGCCAGTCTCCTTTGTTAACCCCCTAGCGACCCTTAGTTGATTTTATAGTCGATCCCTTTTTCTTGCGCTAACGGAGTTTTGAAAGCCCTGTGTTCGTTCTGGTCGACTTTATATACCGTAATCATCATCAACGCAAAGAATCTATTGAAAAGCGCGTCGGCAAATTGTATATATTCATTTTTACAGCGTAAATAAGGACGGGACAAAAAGAGATAAGTCACAAGAGAAGCGCTGAACGATCAACAGAAAAATTCTGTTGGATCGACAAATATAAATCAGAAGCCGCAAAATCGAACAAATATGTGCAGGCGCACAATATTTACAAAGCGATCTGAGCCAAATAAGAGACCGCATCTCAACGCTTCTACAGGTAAATTGTATCTAGCTAGACACAGGTGCCCGGTTGCGCTCAACGACCCGGAATTCCAACACACACCTATTTCTAAATGCGTGACCGCCGCTTCATGGTCATCGCTTGGCGGCCGGGACACTGAGCTGCTAAGCACGAATATTAGATTCCCGCATTTGAAATAAAATAAAAAGAAAACAAAACGCCCTTAAACATCGCTTGGGGTCTCCATCACCGAATCAATGCTCGCCACAATTAATCCCCCGCTACGGAATGCCTAAAATCATAGCCGCATTTTGACAGGTAAACTTAAACGATAGCCCCTTTATTCCATATCCGTCAGAATGTCACCGCTGAGAATCGAAGCCATGTAACAAGCGTAACAGCAGTTAGAGCACCGCGGCATGTCGTTCGCGCTGCCCCGTTCGCGTTTCATTGGTCCACGCACGCTTAAGATCGACGCGTCCCGCGATGGCTGCACTTTTACCTCCGGTCAAATTCCGACTGACATCGTCCTTTGCTCGGTAATAGTTATCGCTCCACGACCCTATTACTACTACTTTTTGCGCTGTTTCCAAGATGTTCAATAAATATTAACAACTAGCCAAGTTGTCGATTATTCTAACCTACCAGTGCTCGCAGCGTACGGTAGACACCGTCTCACCCCTAATTAAAGAGAGACTTACTAATCGATCTTTCGAGCCGCGAATCTCCGAACTGGACTTGGGATGCCAAATGGTGACTGACCAGTCACAGCAAGCCGCAAGAGCCAGTGGTGCCCTGTACGAGGAGCTCCACCCACACTAACCAAGCAGCCTTGTTTTGATAAAGCTGTTTCTCTCTCTCTCTCTCTCTCTCTTCATATGTGATGTACTTTCTTTCGCAAATTAACGGTTTTCCAGCTCGAACAGCACATTATCCGGGTATCCCGTGCACGCGATCACATTTTCAGCGAGCGAGAGCGACGGCAGCTGCTGCTGTCCCTTCTCTCGGGGGGGGGGGGGGGGGGGGGGGGGGAGTCTTCTACTGTCTTTCATCCTTACAACGGTAGACGAATAAGCGACGCTGGCTGCCAGAACACGAACCATTGCCAACCATAATTAGCGTTTATCCGACGCTCTTCCTGACGAGGTGCTGCATGCAGCCGACAGGGCCGCCATGAAAACGCGAGGCACAGAGCAGGCTGACACTAGCTCTACTGTAGTGCGTTCCCTATCCCGTAAGGAGACATACAAAGCAACAACTCTAGGTGTCAACGACAGCGAACGCCACGTGGTGTAGACACCCCGGCTAAGTATCGGCATCAACGGACGACAGGCGAGTCGGCGCCCGACGACACACGGGCTTCCACAGTTAACTACAGCTCAGAAACAGCGCCTCCTCTCATAACTCTTTGGTATTGTATAGCCCATCTATTTCATTTTATTTTTGGAAAGGGAGGAAGGGACGGCGGCGCAACGCCTATCAGAAATCAGCCATCAAGACAAGCTTGCACAGTGGTTATCAAGCTCAACTATTTATTTATTTATTTATTTATTTATTTATTTATTTATTTATTTATTTATTTATTTATTTATTTATTTATTTACGGAAGCACCACACAGAAGCCGAGTGCACACCAGAATGTTGGTCAAATAGTATGTGTGTGAAGCACACTTGGAAAATAAAGTCAGCTTCTCTTGTTAAACTGCTTCTGCGATGTTCTTGTGATCTTCAAATCAGCGCACATTCAAGGTCAAAATACCCGAAGCCCGCAGACGCCCACGATCACGTGCACACGCAAAATTGAAGTGTCGCTATAGTGCAGAAGGAAGGTAGTGAAATCTATCGCTATAGGGCAAAAAAAAAAAGGCAGGAGATCAGGGGAAGACGCAAACTTGAAGAGATGAAAAATTCGTGGACAAGGGGTTTCGCTGGAGCCAACGTTTCCACTAGCTGACTCGTCTTCTTCAAGACTGCAGTTGCAGCCTTGAAGAAGACAAGTCCGCTAGTCGAAACGTCGGCTCCAGCGACACCTCCTGTTCACGAATTTTTCATCGCTATAAGGCAAAGGAATATACGTGACTTGACAGAAGCCTCATTACACACTCCCGTCTCCTGCATTGTTACGAGCCTACACAGACGGCGGCGAAAGCGGGTGACAAGACGACAATGGGGCCTGCGTCTGAGCGTGCACAGAAAAAAAGGATGCCGACGTCAGGGACAACGCGAGGTGACCGCAAGGTGCGTGGTGCTGAACGGGAAAACGGGGTAGCAGGGAACCGAGGGAAAGGCTGCGGGAAGAATCCTCGGATGTCATACGTGCAATACTCCCATCTCTTTACTTGAACATTCTTCAAACAGCGCAACGACGACGAAGGCGAAGAGAAAATAACCACAAACCACAGCGCTGACTCGCAACTGAATGTTTATTACAAACATTTGAAAGAAGAAAAGGAAAGAAAAAGACTATACACCCCTCAGACCCATGTGACCTCATTTGAGCAAACAAAAACCATTTGAGCAAGCAAAAACTTGAAGAATGTTCAAGTACGGTCACCAACTAGTCTAGCTTTCAATCCTTCTACTCCCATCTCTCCCGTTCTCACCGCATCATATTTCCCTACCGGACTCCCGGCTGCGTGAATGTGTGCCACACGGTGCGAAGAGCAAGAAGCGACCGAAGCAGCCGCGCTCTCTCTATCCCTAATGGGAAATCGATGGTGATTGGTCGCCTGGTTCACGCCACCGAGAGTTGCGGCCCGATTCGGCGCCGAAAGCGGAGGAGGGGACTGGCCGCTTCTTCCATGGGACGCCCAAGGTTGCCTGCCGCCTCTTCTGTGTTCTTTCTCTTGCCCCCACGTGACCACTTTTCTTGAAACAGTTTGTCGAGACGGATGGGTAAAAGCCGAGGCCATCAGCAAGAAATAAGGTCCAGAATGCGAAAGTAGGAACAGAGAGAGAGAAATGAGAAGAAAACAAGGGCGACTCTGTCAGCCGCGGTGTCCGGCCATTTCTTTAAGTTTGTTTTTCTCCAAGTTTTAGTTGGCATCCCGGTTTTCCTATACTGAACAGCCAACCTGTGGTCTTTTACTATTTTCCTGTAAATCGCTGCGCACTGTTCGAGTCAGAAGCTGCACAGAAGAGCTGTAACCCTTCGCACAAAAGGGTGGGTGGTCGCCATCTGGTTCAAGACACGACTGTGGCGAGCATCTGTTGTTGCTGAGAACAAAGCTGAAGGAAGCAGGTGGCGTCGGCGGCGCAAGAAACACAAGCGGCACCGGTATATATACATTTTAGACTGGATTTTAGGTAAATGCCTATTTTGTACGTTGCTTGCATGTCAGGCCCGCCGAGCCGCTATAGCCAGTGGAGCCTTGGAAGAAGGGCCCCACCTGCAATGAACCACTTCAAGGTTTCAAGGTTTATTCAATATTCAATACAGTACAGTGCAAGTAGAAACTTGATATAATACAGAAGGAGGTCCCAAAGTACAAACTGTCAGGGGGACCTCCTGTGAATACATGTAAAAAAATGTAGAAACAAAGATTGGCAACTAAGGAAAAAACAGCAAGCGAATTAAACAAAATGAACGTAATGAAAATTATTCAATCTTATAGCAGTTCAAATATTTACATGTAAGTGATAAAACAGGAGATAACTAATTGGATTAGATGACTATAACATAACACATACTTATCACTAACACACTTTGTCACGTCATAACTTGTATATGCATATATGTATACATATACACATATGCATACATATACATACACATAAATGCATGTATTTATAATTAAACAGATACACATATGTATACACACACATATATTTTCAGGTGTCGCATGTTGTTAGTAAGAACTGTTTTAGATGCCGCCGGAAGCAATGTAATGAAGGGCTTGATTTAATGATTGATGGTAGTGAGTTCCAGGAAGAAATTGCAGAAAACACGGCTGTCGTTTTGCCGTAGTTAGTGCTTACTTTTGGAAGCAGAAGGTTACTATTTTCAGAAAACCGTGTGTTATTAGTATTGTGGAGATGTGTTAGGTGAAGTATGTCAGTGGGAATGCCACCAATTCTGCTCCTGAATAATAAAATTCCAAGTTTGAGTTTAAAGGTGGAAATGAACGGTAGAATTTCGAGAGTGCTAAAGAGGGGTGCTGCTGATGCTGTGTAAGGACTATGTGTGATAATTCGGAGTGCTCTTTTCTGAAGGTGAATGAGGGATGTCAGGTGTGTGGTGTAGGTATTGGCCCAGGATGAAGTGCAGTAAGTAAGGTGACTGTGAATGAAAGCATAGTAAAGTGATTTTAGAATGTGTTGCTGAAAACAATGCCTTGTGCGAATGAGTACGCGGATGCCAAAAGCAGTCTTCTTGATGACAGAATTTACGTGAATGTTATATTTGAGTTGGCTCATTTGAGTTGTTTTTATTATTGCTATTAATAAATATTGTGTGTCTCTCTCTCAACCCTTCTCGACATATCGCAATATCGCAAAGTTTTTCGTTATGTGGACGACTTCTTAGTTCTTTTTAACAAGTGCTCATCCTCGTATGAGCATGCGCAGAAGTGTGTGCTAGAAGATTTTAAACATCATGGGAAAGGGCTAACCTTCACTTTTGAACGTCCGGAAGAAAGTAGGCTTCAGTTTTTAGATTTGCAATTGACGTTCAACGAAAGTCATGTTTGCTGGGCGTACTCTCCGCGTGCACAAAAAGAGCTCCTTCCGTACAATTCAGCTCACTCAAAAACGGTAAAGAGAGGCATCGCTACTCTCTGTTTAGATTCAGCACTTCGGAAGTCGTGCATTCACAAGGTGCAGGATAGTTTTAACCTTCAATTGGGGAGGCTCTTTTCAGCCGGCTTCCCTGGGTCGGTCGTCTTGTCTGTTGCTGAGACGCTGCTTAAGAAGGTGAAGCACCGTTGCTACTCAGATGCCGCGAAGCCCCTGGTGGGCGCCCAGAGGCCAGAAGTGGTGCCGTACATGCATAAGGTCACACATAGCCTGAAAAAAGTGGCTAGCCGGTTCAACGTGCCGTTGGCTTTCTCGGCCCCCCAGAAGCTCGCTCAGCTGAGCCGTCGCACCACCTGTGCGGAGGAAAAGGGAGGCTGCAAAAAGAACCATGAACGACGTTTCGTTCAGTGTGCCAGCAACGTCGTGTACGAGATTCCCCTGACCTGCGGCAAAGTATATATCGGCCAGACGGGGCGCTGCCTCAATGACCGGCTCAGGGAACACGCAAGAAATCTAATTAACAAAGAGCGAAGCCATCTTGTCGACCATTGCATGACATGCCCGAATTGTGAACCACGTTTCCGATGCGCAAAAATTGTAGGTAGAAGCAGACAAAAAACGGCTCGTGAAACGTTAGAAGCGTTTCTAATCAGGAAAGCAGGTGAGGCGTGTGTCAGCGACACTTCCATTGCGCTTTACAAAGCTGAAATTGATTTTCTTTCGCGATATTTTTGATGTTTTCCGAGGATTGTTGTGACGTTGCGCCTGCGCAGCCTGTTGGTATATATGCCTGGAGATCTGCCTTCAATAAATCAGTTGTTAGTTTGCGCCTGTGCTCGTCTGGTCTTCTCTTGTGTTGTGTGGTGTTGCGCCTTTAACGATGGTTCCCATATCGCAATGGACAGTCTTAATAAAGAGTTAAGGTAGATTATTGTCACTTTTTGGGCTAATAACATAAGTGGTTACTCTTAATTATTCATTTGTGCAAATACTCTAAGCAATGGTGAAATACTCTCCTAATGTTTCCATGCGAGCTAAAATGTTTTCAATCAATGCATCGATCACCAATCAACGCAGATGACTTTCGCAGGCGCGCGACACTCGGTCTAATCGAAACACCTTAGATATCAGTCTTACAAACGTGTCAGGGCCAAATGCGATCATCCGGTCATTTGATTTGATTATTATATGTTGTTTGTAGATGTTAGCGCTTTTATTTAGCTCCGGCTACTACTTTGTAAAAACAATACAATACGTAAAAATCACAATGAAAAAAAATTACATAAAAGAGCACCATAAGGAGAGTTCATGTAAGTCCATGTAAATCGGTAATTTCTTAGCCGTCCATCTCGAAAACACGCGAGCATCCGGCGGGAACCGCGGCGCAAACAGATAGACAGTGGACGTAAAAATGGAGAGTGGTCAACACAGCTCCATGAAGAGGGATTCGGCAGAGCGGCAAGACGTTGGCAAGGAGGAGTGGCGATCTTGGACGCCGTCCGCTGTCCCTCTATGCATGCATCTCAAACGCTCGCACACATACACAGACACAAAAGAACGCGGACGTGCGCCCGAGTCTGCCAAATTGGATTAGCAGGGGGACACGCACTCTCTGCTTCGTCGACTCACTGGCGCGCGCTCTTTAATTAATCGCCGCCGCTCGAATGGAGGGGGATCCGGGCCGGCGGCGGTGGAGCCGAGAGCAAGGTTATGATTGTGCGGCTGCCGGTAGAGTGCAGCAGCGTCGGCGAGATCATAGCGCCCTCCCGCACCCACGTCACCTCTACATGCGCGCGTGCGATACCGCCTTCCGTGGCCGTTAGCTCGCGGTGAAGCGCCTTTCTTGAGTGACCTGCGGTGTGTACAGCCAATGGCAGTCTGCACTAACGGCGTGCCCGTGTCAGCATATCCAGTGAAACGGAAAATATCTCGAAAACGTCAATTCATACGAGTTTAAATCACATGGTCGCTTGCCAAGAAACCGCGAAACGAAGTTCTTGTAAGATGACTATATTAATGTTTCCGAGAGAGAGAGAGAGAGAGAGAGAGAGAGAGAGAGTGTGTGTGTGTGTGTGTGTGTGTGTGTGTGTGTGTGTGTGTGTGTGTGTGTGTGTGTGTGTGTGTGTGTGTGTGTGTGTGTGTGTGTGTGTGTGTGTGTGTGTGTGTGTGTGTGTGTGTACGTGCGTGTTAACGAGTCAAGTGTATCGCTCACCTATAGTACGCCCTACCATCTGCCGAAAGCAAGGTCTGTTCTTTTCTCTCTCACACCCGAAGCGGCGCTTACGGAGACGTTCACTTCCTTTACTTTTGCTTGTTTGCTTTAACCTGTATTCGGTCGGAAACAAACCATATCCCTCCTTTTGTCACTCCCTCGTAAAGTCCTCTGTCTTTGTCGCTCTCCTTTCTTAAAAAGCACATAACGACGAAGATTTCCAGGAGGGAAGATGCCAGGGCTTAGTAGCGTTTGCTGTCGGGCTAGTGGGTACATGGCTGAAGTTGAATGGCAGTGCGCTTGTCCGCGTCCCGTGTTCTTCGTCCCTGTCCGAGCATGTGCGCCATCAATTCAACTTCAGGGAAGATGCCAGCAGTTGAGGCCGCGCAATCCCTAAAGACCCTCCTCGCACCAATCGAAGTAAGAGAAGCGGGAAAGAGGAGAGAAAGTGCCTTCCGAGGAATAATTAGCGCGGCGATCAGCCCCCGCGTCGTCGTCCGTTTTAATTAAGAGCGCGCGGGGACCGCGGTCTCACGACGACGGCGATGACCGCTCGAAGAGAACGGCGATCGTCCCCCGAACGATGGAAAGAATCTAGAAAACCTCCCATCACAGCCTCAACCAGGATGAGAAGACGGAGTATAGGTTCAAAAGCTGCAAATAAGGACAAGGCGCTACCTTTGCAGCCCTAGAAAGGTGGAAGGCTCAGCGTCTCTGGGGAAGCCAATGGAAAAAAAGGGAAAGAAGAGGGAGAGGAGAAACGAGGAGGGGAGGGCAGCGTCCACGGTGCGGAACGCGAGGAGCTACCGAGCCCGACAACGACCGAGAAGTCCCGTCCTTTTCTGCCTTCTTACCCTCCTGCTGCAGACACACGTGGAAGAAGCGAGATGAGAATAAGAAATCAAAAGAAACAAGGAGAACTGTGGACTGAGGGGCTCAAGGTAAAGTAACCGGGCCAAAGTAAGAAATAAATCTGCGTGCTTCCACGGAGTTTTCTCTCCACCGTGAGCGCGCATGCCTGAAGGGACGTGTCCGAGGGATTAGCAGAAAGCGGGAAGACGGGAAATGGCTCGCGAGAGGTGCACTTGTCTCAAGAAGACGGGCTGGCAGAGCCCATCATCTGCGCGTTTCATTTACAGGACTCTCTGAGGACTTAGACGCCTCCCTCTCTCTTTCTCCGTCATTTATCTCATGATAAACGAATTCGCCCAGGTTTTCATGCAGAATCTGAGGCAGATGCCGCACGGAAATGTTTAGTTATGTTTTACCGAAAGCACATGTAGAATATGTCAGTGCCGCATGCAAGTGCAACAAGTTACTCATCAGTTTGCGAATATGTGAAATAAGGATTATTATTATTATTATTATTATTATTATTATTATTATTATTATTATTATTATTATTATTATTATTATTATTATTATTATTATTACTTGAATTACATGCAGCTGGTTTAGTGCTAAGTACACTGCGAGCGTGTAACTGACGCCTACAAGATGTGGACACCACGCAACGTTATGCTTAATGGACCTCTTGGCCCGCAGTGTGCTGAAAATTCTTGTTCGGTAGCCGTGACAGTAAGGAAATGACTAAAAGCCTGTATAGCAGATACACAGCAGACAGCTGTATATTATACTCTATTATTATTAGTATAGTAGAGTAGGGTATGTATCAGACCCGTAGCCAGGAATTTTTTTTTTCGCGGGGGGGAGGGGGGGAGGGGGCAAGAAGGTTTCCACCACTTGCTGATAACCTTGGCTATTTGAGAAAAACACCTATTTTCATCATTCATTTTTGGTAAAAAAACGTACTTAAAAATTTCGGAGGGGGGGGGGGCGGTCTAGCCCCCCGCCCCCTCCGCCCGGCTACGGGCCTGCTATGTATATACACGCGTATATAGTACAGTGTACTGACATGAAGACTATAGGCAGGCCAGCCAACACGACCCAGTATATTTTTTTTTCACATTATCATTTTTGGAGACCCTAGAATTTTGTCTAAATGTCCCAAATCAAATTGACCGACTAACGAAGGCGTCCCAATTCGTTCCTGAATATGGCACGAATGTGGAACCACGCCGCATAGGTTGAAGTAACGTTTTTAAAGTTGGTCATTAGGATCTACTCAAGGTACCGACACTTCTACCCTAACTCCACTGAAATTATGTATGAAAGCTTTGAAGAAAAAAAAAACTGCCTCTGATTGATTGATTGATTGATTGATTGATTGAGTGATTGATTGATTGATTGATTGATTGATTGATTGATTGATTGATTGATTGATTGATTGATTGATTGATTGATTGAGTGAGTGAGTGAGTGAGTGAGTGAGTGAGTGAGTGAGTGAGTGAGTGAGTGAGTGAGTGAGTGAGTGAGTGAGTGAGTGAGTGAGTGAGTGAGTGAGTGAGTGAGTGAGTAAGTGAGTGAGTGAGTGAGTGAGTGAGTGAGTGAAACGACACATACAGAGGAACGGAAGGCCGGCACAACTTCAGTCAGTTTAGAAGGATTGAGCGAAGACGTGTAAAAAACAATGCGCAGATAAAGGAGCCGACAATAACGAAGAGCGAACGCAGAGAAATAAAATAAAAAGTAATGTGACGCCAGACGCGTGACGATGGCGGCGGGGAACCGCGGAGGGACGTCGACGCGAACGACCGCAGCCACGAACCCGACGTCGACGTCGTAGCCTGTGGACATCTCACTTTGAAAGGTAAATACAATAGCATCACCATTATTACTTTGTCGATCTCCTAGCCGCAGGGCACGATGGCGCATTTAACGACCGACACGGGAATAGCGATGGTGAAATAGAGAATAGTAAGGATAAGAGAGCGACAATAGAACTACGAGAAGGAGGTCAGATACGAAAAAAAAAAAGGAGAAAGAAGAAAAGAAAATAAAGTGGCCCCAACAGTATCAAAGTCTAAATTTTATTCACGTAGAATGGAAAGCGAAAAAAAAAAGAAGCGAAAAAAAAAAGGTTCCCGGAAGACCAGTCACAATGAGCCTATGATCTTTTTCTCGTATCCTACTAACAGAGTGACGCCGAAATAAAAGGAAGAAATAAAAAAGTGAGATAAGATAACGAAAAAGAAAAAAGAAAATCCATAGCGTCCTTTCTAATGAGTGCCGTCCTCGCATTTTCTCTTCTCTCTTGCCCATTAAGGTTCTACGCTGGCTTCACAAGCCTTACCCGTTGAGAGGAAGAGAGAAGGGGGTGGGGAGTGGGAGAGGAGAAAAGTTTCGGCGCCCACCGAGAAGATAGAGAATAAAGGGGCAAAATGTTGGGAGCCAGCGGGAGACAGCTCGAGCGGCAAATATCAAGCGCACTCTCACTGGTCATGCCCGAATGTTTTCTTTATTCATTACCCTCACTATCCTCTGTTCTTTTCTTTGTCACTTATTCGTGCATTAACACACACACCCCGAGTGGCACAGACGGCATCAGACCTCGGCTCGTTGAGCCCGTCAGAAAGGAACCCTCCAGAGTGCGACGGGCTAGGCAGACTCGCTCGTCGCCACAGGACGCTTTCATGCAGACACGTATTTAGAGAGAGAGAGAGAGAGAGAAAATGAGTCTGTCTGCACGTGCGTGCTTTTCTGATTGCTGTATTGCCTGCACTGTCCTCCTCCTCTCCCTCTTTTTGACATGTTGCTCTAAATAAACAAAGCCCAGATACGGTGCATGTTTAACCGGCATATAGGATACATTGCGGTGAGGGGTGGCCGTCCGATACATTAACAAAATGATCATTACATACCCTTTGAGAAAGCGTACGTTTGAACTCCCATTCGGCGGCAGAAGTTTGAAAGCAACTGCAGTTCACTTACGCTGCTTGAAGTTCCATAAATCGAGAGTCGCTGCAATTTTTAGCTCAGTTCACAGGTTTTTCTCTGCGGATTATCATTGTAACTTTAAGGTGTTCAGAAATAGTTCGATATAAGGAATAATCCGACGCAATTCGATACATTCTGGTTCCACTATACTGGCTTACTACAGTTACATGCAGACTGCTATCGTATAGGTCTCAGCGTGCAATACAGGCATTTCATTCGCACGATCTTGGCGCCACAGTTCACGCATGGGAGACAGAAGTAGCCTTGCACCCGGAGGCCCCATTGGCCCTGCGTTTCGAATAAACGCTGCCATGCGTAACAGTAGAGTCTTTTAGCAAGTTACGGAAATACGGTACGCAAATACGGTAAGGCAGAACGGTACGGCTTCTCCTTTCCCGGTCGTTGAGCGGCCAAAGCACAACCAGCGGGAAAGGAGGAACGCTACCGTACTGCCTTACCGTATTTGCGTACCGTATTTCCGTAACTTGCTAAAAGACTCTAGTGTCTCTCATCCCTGACGCCGCCGGCCATGACCCATGATTTACAGCTGCGAGACGGGCTCGCTTTCCCAGCCATCTGTCAGTCGGTGGACAACGGTTGCACTCTGCCACCATCGAGCAGCAGCCAAGAGGAGGAGCGGAGAGGTCAGCATTCTCGTATAAATCGGTTGCCGGGCGGACATATCGGATGATACAGGACCCCGCATACATCATCGCTGGCCGGCATATATAGTATTCCTGGTCGACGTCTCCTGGCTATACGTACACAGCATGCGTGGGCTTGCGAAGGGCGCATGCGGCAGCGGCATGCGAGACGCGCGGAAGGGCCACCGTTCCCACGGATGCGCGATCTGGCATGCTGGCTGTCAGCGAACACAGAGAAAACAAAAGGACAGCGCCGCAACGCCGTGCGTATTTATACACCGCGCTTCCGGTGCTGCGCCCCTTCCTGATCGCCGGAGCCACCGGCGTCGTTTTTCGGGAGCGGTGACAGTCCCAGCTGACGCCCATGAAACGCACAAACTGCCGCGTCTCCGAAGAAGACCTTCACGAAGTTCTAGCGGCTTGAAATTCGGGCCACTGAGTCGTAAGCGCACCATCCATGTAGTCATCAATGCAGGCCCGTAGCCAGGCGGGGGGGGGGTCTACCCCCCCCCCCCGGACTTCTGGTGAAGTAGGTGTTTTTACAAAAAATAAATAATAAAAATAGGTGTTTTTCTCAAATAGTCAAGGTTTTCAGGAAATGCTTCCCCCCCCCCCCCCCCCCCGAAAAAAATTGCTGGCTACGGGCCTGCATCAATGGAACAACTGTTCGACTTGTATAAGATGACGGGAAATGATGTGAGGGCCGCCTCAATCTTTACGAAGGCGACTCTAAGTTAGCGCGGTTGTATCAGGCTGCCCTCTTCGCCACATTTTTTTTTCCACTACATTTATTTTAATGACAGAGCTCTTGTAGAAGTCTTCATTACTGGAAACACACAGAGGGAGAGCGAGAGAAAGAGCCCACTCGAGCATGGCGCTTCTCGGGACACGTGGGAGATTGACTATAGACGCAACATTCCGGGCAGCCTGCCCTAGAGCAATGTAGGCAATATAGGCAGAAGAAGGAGGGGAAAGACGACTACGAACGACGCGAATCGAAGTCACCCAGGCGCGGACAACATGCGCGAAAGCTTTAACACAGGCGTGCACGTTAGCACGCGGTCCATTGTTCTAAACAACTCGTTCACCCTACAAAGCGCAAGGTCGCGAAAGATGCAAACATTGAAACTCGCGCATAGAGCGAGCGAGCGAACTCGGCCACTGCCTGCCTGTCGTCCACTCCCTCGCGATGGTGGCTGCTCTGCAATGGTGAACAACGCAAACGCTTTCCTCGTGTTTTATTTTTCATCGTCGTGACTCGCCACTCGTGCGCGATGTCGTTACGTATTTTCTTCCTGGCTCGTTTGTTTATTCGCCATTAGGTACGCTCTCGACCTCCCTTCGTCGCAGCATTAGAGTGCGCGTGAGAAAAAGGCGTCCTTATCAACGACCCACAGAGCCTGCTACACGTGGCACATACTACTGTTAGCTGCTTTTTCCAGTGGCGCTGGTATACACCCCGAAAATGTGAGAGGCACGACCAAGAGTTTCGATAAGACACCGCTACGCGCTGCCAACGGCGTTGTGACGTAGCTCAAATAATCGCTAAAGTCGGCCTAAATTATTCGAAAGAATAGCAACAAAGTGATGGATACATACAACGCGAACTTCTCGCGTACACAGCAACAAGCGCTCACGATTTTTTCTGTGTCCGCGTCGAATTTGAGCTTCGCGCAACAATTTCCACTGGAGACGCAGGCTGACGCAAATACGTACATGAGCTAGTTTCGACGGCTGTCCAAAAGTGCGGCTGTCGGTGTCCTAACTATGACGTATTTAAGACAAAATCGACTTAGTAAATAGTCAGTGTGCATGCATATGCACAAGAAAAGGTCGACCACCTACACGAAGCTGTTCCCTCCGGGAGAGAGGAGAGTTGTGACGCCCCCTTCCTTCCACCCCCTTCCTTTCCATCGCCATCTATTCTGGGGGCTAGAAAGGAAGAGTAGCGGGACCGCACGAGACAAACTCCAACAGCAACGTACAAGATGCGTACCGCAAACGGACACGCAGCTCCGAAGCCGCCATATACTGAAGGAAACAAGATGGTCGGAAGGGCTCGCTTTGCAGGGAGCCGGAAGCAGTAAACGTGACGTCAGCAGGCTTGCATTTGGCCGCCACGAGACACAATGCAAGGCCGTGGCTGCATGTTGCACTTGGTCTCGCACTTGCGCGAGAGTAACCAAGGTGCCGGACGGCTTCACAAGGAAGGGAGAAAGCAAAAAGGGAGAAGGCAGGCAGGTTAAAACGAAACATGTCCGGTTGGCTACCCTATGCTGGGGGAATAGAATGATGCGAGAGCGAAGGAAATTAGCAATAAATGCGCTGACCCGTATGTGTTGCACCATCCAATAGTCAAAGGCGTTCACATAGGCCTGTCATCCTCAAGAAGCACGAAAATGCTTTATCTGCCTTGTGCGCCGACGAGCGACGCGGACGGTGCTCCAGCAGCATGGAAAGTTGAAGGGAATTCGGCGGCTGAATAAAACACCCAAATTTACGGATCGAGAGTAAACAAACAAACGTTCCCGGCTTTGCAAAAGCAATGAGACGAAACGCTTACCGCGCTCTGTGTATACTGTTACGTTTGGCCCTGGAATTCATCGTGGCAGGCGCGACTGTGCGTGTACCTGTCACGGCAAGATATAGGTGCACAAGGGCGCTGTGGCGGCAAGACACCGGATTGGCAGGAGCTACTTATGTTTTGCCGCTCATAAGTCGATTGTGCAGAATGGACAGCGCGGCACTGTACGTTATGCAAAGCTTCATTCTCGGCTCTCCCTCTGCATGGTCTTTGACTGTGCACTTATCCCTGGAATGCAAACGGCTTCCTTTTAGCAGCTCGTCTCCTCCGCTGGCTCCCCGTGGCTGCGGTTACGCGACCTTGCTCTGCTTCCCAGAGGCCGGCTCGGAGTCAAGGTCGAGTTGCGGTGACGCGCGGTCCGAACGTGCAACCGTTCGAGGGGACAGTGGCCCTTTGTTCACCATCACTTTAATGGCCGGCACCGTGCTTTCGGCTCGCTGACTGTGCGCTTCAGGGTCGAGTCGCAGCGACGCACGGTCCGAACGCAAGGAAGGCGAGGACAGGCAAACGCCTTTTATTTCCCGGAACCGTTTGAGGGGACAGGGACGCTCTGTTCACCATTTCTTTAACGACCGGCACCGTGGTTTCGACTCGATGAGTGTGGGGAGATGGCGTGAATGCACCAGGGCTACAATATCGATACATCTCGAGCGTGGGAATCCCTGAGAGCGTGGGATGAGGAGAGGGAGAGCCATGATGGGAAAGAGTGCCAAAACGCCTGTCTAAACTGTAAAAACACTGCTGTCGAGATTAGGGACAGCCCAGTAAGGAGTGGCTTAAATTGAGTGGTCAACGGATTGGATAAGAGAATGTTGAGGCGGACTAGCAGTGGCCACCTCCCCTTTTCTTTGTTTACCGCAAAGTACTAAAAACTGGACGGAATTCGCTTCCCTGCAGTGTGGCCTGTAATCACTTAACTGATCGATCAGTAAGACTCCGTATGACGCAACTTTTGTCTGGGCCGTAACCACTCGGTGGTCGAACAGTGAGACTCGGTTCTTCGTATGTAGTAACAGTGTTCTAGGCTCTAACTTAAGAAAAGTTAAGTAGAAGAGTAAGACGCTTTTGATGTCTACGTTATCATCAGTGTGCTTCGGCAAGCTGTACATATGACTGTAAATGCTTCGCTGCACTATACCTTCAAGTTTTTATTACCTCCAACCTGCCTCCTGCTTCATCGACATCGATCATCTCGACGGGACTTCAATCCACATCAAGGAGAACAAACGAATGAGAAAAACATAACTCTACTGACACCGGTTTCCGAGTGCCTCAGTGTTGGTAGACTCGGGGCTACAAAAGCCAAAGACTTTTGTAGTTAAGGCGTTGAGTTGATTCATTCGTTCACCCTCTCACTTGTAACTATGTAAATAAATCTACCTTCATTCTCGTAATAACGTGTCCTCCTCGCTAGAAAACATCTGCTATGCTGACGGACGGCGAAGCCGCCGTGCCCCACTCCTTACAATACATACACCGAGCACTTCGTAAGATGAGCCGACGGCGTCGATTTGCATGCGCTGAAGCAGCTGCGCGGAATTTTCTGGCTGTATAATGCGGCCCGGCGTAAACGGCAAGATGCGAGGGAAGCGTCGGCGACGGTACTCAACGGGAAAGCGCTTGGAGTCCGTGCTCCGAATTGTAAAGAAACGGGAAAACTACAAAAACGGCAGACACGAGGATGCATCCCTTAGAGACGTCTACATCTCCACTTTGCTAACACAGGACATTCAACCTGCACGCTTTCCTTTTTCGGGATAGCACGTATCACGATCTCGTGAGAAGGGGATGAAATAACGTTGCCTCCGTTTTTGTTACCGGGCTGTACCTTTTTACTCCCTCAGTTTACTACCGTCTGTTTGTTGTAGCAGTCGCAAGTAAAGGCTTGCGTTAAAAAAAAAAAACTGGGTAATAAAGGCACGATATACAGTGAGCAGAAATATGGTATTGCTATTGAGGCTATTAATCCTGCTCGTGAGTTTTTTAATGACATGTGAAGATATCTCTTGACTATGTTTTAAATATGAGGTCACGAGTTAAGAGAACATAAGCAATAGACACGCAAAATTCATGTTCAGAAGCCTAGGTATCGGCTGCATGTTCCCTATTGCATACTTTTGCGTTAAACGACATGCCCTTATCAATAGCGACACCGTATTACGCAAAAGCCACAGCGTATACAGCAATATCAAACACGCTATAGAATTATATATATATATATATATATATATATATATATATATATATATATATATATATATATATATATATATATATATATATATATATATATATATATATATATGTGACGTTATGAATGATAGACGGGCCGTGGCTCATACGCCATACTTTTATTCCATTCACGCGCACTTCTTCGTCGTCGGCTTCTACCAGAGATTACTGCCTTTATACGTCACAGGATTCCCCCTCCCCCCGAAAGAATGCCCGAGTTTAACAACAAAACATAAGCAAGCAGAGTGTTAAAGCTGAAACGTCAAAACGCGGAGTAGTTCCATGTCACAAGGGAATTCCGTGAAACTAGCACAAAAAGATTCACAGGGGAGGCCGGGGATATCAAGGAGAGCTCTGGTGGGCGAGGCTGGCTGTTGCGTTCGGGCCAACATAAGCATGCCTTGCGCATTAAGAGTGACGATAACTCGGTTCGTGGACATGTCACAGCTGAGTAATAATGGAACACTCTGAAGGACAGGAAGCTTGAATGTTGTAGGTGTCGGACTCCATGTTGTAACTGGCACACAGGCTGTTCTTTCAGCTTCCGTGCTCCTTGACGGAGACTGATGGGACGACTGCTCTGTCGTTTCGAAATGCAAAGGATACTTTGGTGTCCTTTTCGTCGTTTTCTGTGGTGTCTCACATGTCTTGATTGAACGTGCAGTCTTGATGTCGGACGTTGAAAGGGCGACGTTCCTTTCTGGCGACGCTCTTTTCTGAGAATATGCCTTGAATTTGATGTCTTGTTTGTCTTGGCCGATACATCTGAAGTTTGTTTTCGCTTCGGTTGGCTCGCATTCGAACGTCTTTGCTTAAGCCACGAATGTGTTTCTGATACTTGTAGTTGTCCTTGTCGGAGTGCCTGTTGTCGCTTAATTTGGTCGGCTTGCTTGTGCTGGCTTCGCTGATGATGCTGCAGAAATTGCTGAGGTGGTAGCACTTTTGGAACATGACAATGATTTTCTTGGCAACTTGATGTAGTGTCCACTAGGTAGCTGGTGCTATGCTTTTCGGGCAGTGAAGTTGGTGCGAGCTCTTCAAAGGCTGCTGCAATGCCGTTAATTACAGACGCCTGTGGCAGCCGGCAACGTTCTAGGTTTGATGCCTCTGAACTTTCTGTGTTGTTTTGACTCTCATGTGGGTGTGGACTTGACGGTGATGTCGTAACAGGCGTGGCTTGGTCTGACGCATGAATCTGTACGGAAGGGACGTGGCTTGGTCGAGTATCTTCACAGCTCCTCAGCTCTAACCCGACCGTAGCGAGCTTGTGAGGTATGAGGTGAACGTTGGGAGCAACTGGAGATCCACATGATGCAAAACCAGGTGGTGGTTGAAGTGTGCGATACGGGGAGCAGAGTGCATAAGGTGGTTCAGTTTACATGAGTCCTATGGTTCAATGATGACGTAGAAAAGGCTGATTTTCGTGCAGTAGCAAAGCCCGGTGGAAGATTGAGTCTCCGTGGAAGGTCTCCATGCCTTTCAGTGAGCGGATGCTTTAATCTGTCTGTGGGGAATCGCGAATTCATGCTTGGTTTTCGGATGCGTGAAGACTGCTTTTGACTACGACGACTGAGTGCGATTGTCTCCACATGGTTGTTTATAAGCAAGTCTTTGTCGTAGTCGTTAAAACGGGTAATCATCTCTTCTTTGATCTTTTTCCATGACTCGTTGTTTTGAAATACGTGTGTGAGGTAAAATCGGAATGCCTCACCGGTGACGTAGTCATTGAAGTTGGTGACCATCTCCCGTTCCGACCATGATGCAGCGGTAGCGTGGAGCTCGAATAGGTCGAACCACTCCTGTACGGGTCCATCGTCCGCTGATCCGGTGTACTTGGGGATGTCAAGGTCAGTTGATGGTTCTGTCATGATGCTGGTCGCTGTGTGCAGCAGGCTCTGCTTCGGTGGTCTGCAAGTGGTCAAGGTGTATTGCTGATGGCTTTGCTGGTGATGTGCGGCTGATGAGTCGGCTGCCAGGTCTCCATCCTGTCGACTTGTGTGACGTTATGAATGATAGACGGGCCGTGGCTCATACGCCATACTTTTATTCCATTCACGCGCACTTCTTCGTCGTCGGCTTCTACCAGAGATTACTGCCTTTATACGTCACATATATATATATATATATATATATATATATATATATATATATATATATATATATATATATATATATATATGTATATATATATATATATATATATATATATATATATATATATTATAGAATTATTAAGACGGTGCATGAAATGTTAAGGTAGCATCAGCATGAGGAAATAGTGAGATCGGTCGATAGGAACTCCGACACGTTAGATACAGCACTGCTTTTAGTGAGGATGAATGGCAAGAAACGAAATCGATATTCGTAAGTTTGATTCTTGCTTCCCGCTCGTTCTAAAGTGATTATACGGATTCGTGTAGGGCAGTGACACTATTGCTTATTAGGTATTTCATCGTATTGCATAACAGTAAAAACTCAGGAAAAGACTGGATAACAACAAACGTCGGCAAGCGTTCTTGTATTCTTTTGAGCTTTTGCTCTTATTATATCTGTTCGCGTATGAACACTGAGATGTCGCGATTCTCTCGGTGTTGACACACTTTCTCTGACACAGTTTCGAAACTGAGCATAAGTTCACCTCCGTTTATTTTCACCGTATACAGAGGAAATAGTGTAGTGTCCCGAGCTAGTCGTGGTGGTACCGCGGTGCAGCGAAGTTTAAACAATGATAATGCTGATGACGACATGGCGCGTTAACACCAGAGGGGAAGGATACGGCGTCAGGAGGTAGTTAAACCGACTCTGTGTGCACCGTTTGCACGGATATGCATGTTGCGTAAACGCAAACTAGCAATTTAACCAAAAAAGACGACGCAGTGTACACAAAACAGAAGTAGCCATGCCAACGAGAAAGTAACCACTCCAGCAACGCCCTGTAAGGACAAGACACTTAGCAATACCGCGACACTCGGACTAAATATGCAGAGTGGGAATGTCGCCGCAGTCTCTGGTTTCCATAAGTGAGCGCATTTTCTCGATGTAACGCCGCAAAAAGAAGGCATACCAGACTGGGTCCCCGTTGGGTAATGACGCGAAGAAAAGCAGCGGAAGGAGGGAGAGGGAAGCGAATAAGAAGAGGGTATGTGCTGCTCTCTAGCGGTGCACGGCTATGCATGCAGCCCAAGGAGTGCTCGCTGTCGAAACAACGGCGAGAAATGCACGCGAAAGAGAGAGAGGGCGATTCAGCAATTTGCGTGAACTGGCGCGACTTTCAGGGCATTGTGTGAACATCGTTAAGGGAACAGTGGACTCGACTCGAGCTTGCGACGCAAGTGCTACAACACTGCCCGGAAGGGGCCTCTCAGTCGAGTCGTTGTTTTGGTCCCATTATTTTTAGGAGGAAAGAAAACGAACTTACGCTCCAAGCGCTGTGTGGGCCTCGCTGAAATATTAGGACTTCGCGGACATTCTTGCCGCCGAAACGTGACCCCTTTTTCTATCGTGTAAGGAGGCCGTACGCGTTGGGCGCTGTATCGGAAACGGTTCCCTGGTTGGTTCAAGTATTTTCCACGAGGCGTGGTTAAGCCTGGCAATCTGGGTAGGCAATTGATCCAGTTATTTTTGTCTCTTTCGCTATTTGTTAATGTATTACCTAAAGTCAAGGACGTTAGTTAGTGCCGCGTAAACATTCAAGTACAAGGCCTGAAACATCTTTCAGCACTGTTATCTGTGCATTTGCGTCTGCTGTTGGTTTTCGTGTCACAGATGTATGGTTACCGCTTACATTAAAGAACGCTAGATATTCTGACGCAGAATCATTATTATTCGTTGCTCCCCATTCTAGTGTATTGCCGTCTCTCGGTCACTTCGATCTATGGCTTGTTCTCGAAATAAAATGCACTGGCAGACACATTTACTAATGTGGATAACGACAGATCCGAAAGCTGGCTTTCCCACGGTAAGGCGTTTCTTGCGGGGAAGCCTGCTTTGGTTACTGTTGTATTCGTACACACGGGGAAATTCGTGCGTGTCTATGTTGGAACAAGGAGCACTACTAAGATTCGAAGCTTCATACCGAAAGACTGGTGACGAAAAGCTTCAGAAAAACTTCGAACGTAAGTAACGCGCCCCTTGAATGCAGGTGCGGTTTTTAAACGGCTTGTGAATGACGTCGTGGTTATGTCTCCTCAAAACATCTACTCCTCATTATAAAGCACGTTTTTCTATCTACATACCCCCCCCCCCCCAAAAAAAATAACACTAAGAAGGCTGTACAGTTTTGTAATGAGCACTTACTTTATTATTCCTTTTTTTTTTTCATCGTAGACTTACAACGTTCGCAGCACGATGCCCAACCAACCTGAGTTCCAGAACGCTGCACCGCACATAAGCGTGCGCAGTGTTAACCAATAGGGGGGGGGGGGGGGTTCGATGGTGCACCGCAGTACACCCCCTCCCCCCTCATTCGGCTGAGTCGAAAATGAAACAAAGCTTCGCAATGGGTGCAAAAATAAAACAATGAAGTGAGCAGGTGCTTCTCACAAAGGCCCGTCTTTGTTCCTCTGTTTTCTGGGGGCAAAGGTCGGCAGTAAACCGCTCTTGGTATGCAAGATCCTGGGCTGACATTGTCATCAAGAATAACCTGCATGTCCACAACCATGCACATTAAACAGTCAAGGTGCAAGCCTGCCTCAGTAAAGGTACAGGGCAGACTTGGCGCCCCCTTCGATGATTAAGGGGGACGCACGCCTATGCTGCTCCACCGTGCGACAGGGGACAACGTCGAGGTACTTAATTCGGGCGTTATCAGCTGGTGCGACATAAATTAACAATTATATTGAAAAAAATAATTTAGTTACAGATTTATATTAAAGTAAGACTGTTCTGCGGTCTACTAAACATGCTGCGTACAAGATCGACAGTCGCAAACTCTCGAAAAGAAATGCCAGTTCGATGAAACTGAATTAAAATTCGACGTGCTCTGGGGCTGAATGCCCCCTTTTGCCAACTGTATTCACTACGGACAACGTCGATGATATCCCGAACCAGGGCCAAGCAAACGATTCTTTATGCATGTTCGTGTGTGCGGTCGTATGTGTGCGTGTATATATACACATACCAGGCCCGTAGCCAGGGCGGGGGGGGGGGGGGGGGCGTCCTGGGGCTTCGCTCACCCGAACTTTTGGTGAGATATCTGTTTTTACCAAAAATAAATAATGATGGTAGGTGTGTTTTTCTTTCAAACTGACACGTACACAAGTGAAAATTTTTTCAACGGGGGGCGGGCGGGGGTGGGGTGGCAGGCGTCCGGCTCCTTCAATGACCCGAACTAATGCGGTATCCATCCCTGATTCTGCTATGACGCTCTCGGACTACTTTTGCTAGCCGACGGGGGTCTTGTCTTCGGCACTCCAAAAGCCCACGCCCTTTTTCTTAATTCTGTGCAGCCGGGTACAGAATGTTTATACTGGACGCCGTAACCTCGCGCTGTTTCAACAACGTTGTTTCTTGTATTGCGCATCTCGCTCGTGCTGCATGCAATTAACTATTCGCGGAGTGGTATCGCACGGTACGGCAGGGTTTGACGACCTTCAAACGATTACTTTTTCGTGACTGCTAGCTCAGTTCTGCATGGCACTCAGAGCGAAAACGAGAAGAGTGCTTTCTTTTTTTTTTTACTTCGAGTGCGCAATGGGGCACATCATTGTCGACTACAAGCGCCGCCGTAAGCTATATCCGCGCCGCCATGAAAGATGCCGCCGGCGTCGAAGAAAAAGAAACGACCGCCGTGTCCAATGAGGAGACAAAACATAATAAAAGAACCACCAAGAAGAAGAATAGGACGGTGTAGGAGCACTCGGCGCACGCACCGAGGACCAACGTAGCCGAGGACCATTTCGGGAGAACGGCCCGTTCCGGACGTTGGCACTGGCTCTAATAGACGAGTCGCAAAAACTACAAGGCCGCTTTCCTGCACCAAAAACATTCATGCACAATGGCTGTTCTCCCTACAATTGTTACGTGCAGTGTAGTGCTTCCCGTGTTCGCTCATGGCCGGGATCGAGGGGAGTTTTCCCACCCCTCAATGTGCACTCATGCACAAAGACTGTACCTCCCGTCCTCGCTACACTGCACGTAACAATTCTAGCAAGGAGGGGAGGTACCGCCAACGTGCATGAATTGTTGTTGTTCCTGGCATTTTTTCGCAATTCGTCTATGGCGTCTATGCACGTACGTCCCGGAACACAGCGTCCTCTGCCTTCAACGATGTGGACACGGGACGAAGTCCCCTGCATGAGCCGGAACTTGGTGGAACCATGGCGTTCGTGTGCCCCGCTGTATTCTTAACTGTGTTTCGTCGCACTGCCGAAGCAGATCTCAAAAGCCGCGTAGAATCAAGCGTGTGGTTGAGATCTGCTACGCCAGGTGCTAGCAATCTTTCATAAAGTCAATCAATTTTCATTAACTATACTGATAGCTCATTGGCCCTTATCTTAGGTTATGCACTGATATAATATGTATCCAATATAACACTTAATTTGACCGGAACCATCGATTTCCATTTTTCAGAAGACATTTTATGAGTATTTGGAAAACTTGACGCTAGTGCTCGGACCGGAAGTGCTTGGACGAGAAAGATGAGCGTCATTCGGTGCTCGTGTTACTAGAAAGAAAGCATCCACAACCAGCATGCTGCTCGTGAAGGCCGCTCGCGTGGAGGAGTGGGATCTCCATGTCACCGTACTCCAACGGGAGCCTATTCATCAAGTGCCTATGAAAAAAACTAATGCGTCATCATCAAGCGTCGTTTGTCACCTCGCTTCGCAAGTTGTTTCCTCTTCCGAATCGACAATACCGCAACCTATTACTGATCTTTCTGGTTCGAGAAGTATTTTAGATAACCTTGCGGAGACGAAAACTCCCCAACACCGCTCGTACAGCCGCAGCACGCAACAACGAAAAGTTGGTATAGGGATCTGTGCGTTTTCTTTTTTTCTTTCTTTTGCTTGTTTTTACGCCCTCTTTCTCCACTCCGATCGTTGTGACAACAACACGCAGCTTGTTACGCCCCATTGTTCGCGTCATTTCTTTCTTTCGTTCTTTCTTGACCTCGTTGTCAAGAACGAGAAACGGGCGGCAATAACGAAAAAGCGACGATGCATCGAACTCCTCGTCGCCGATTCCTTGGCCTTCGAGACGAATCCGAGCCACATTCTGCGAACACCGGTTCTTCGTCCCGCTGTCACAAGAGAAGGCAAACACTTCTTCAATGCGACCCTAATGACGCGTGGGGCCCTGGGCCCAACAATACAAGTACTCGCCTGTGGTGCTCTCTCTCGCACTCTCATTCACCTAGACGCCTTCACTCCACTTCTCTCCTCCTCCTCTCTCTCCCACTGCTTCTCATTGTCATTTCGAAGCACGTGCACCGGTGGCAGCAATACTGCTCCTTGGTGGCAAGCCGACATCATTTCCTGCCGTCCGCAACGAGGCTTATTCTTTTTCTTGTTTCGCTGTATTCTCCGTATAAACGTGCACGCTGAATCACTTACCTGTCGCCGTGTCGTCCAATTGCCAGAAACATACAGCGGAAGCGCAACGGAAGCACTGCTTTCTTTCTGTCTATGGTACGCCTTTAAAGGACTATAGTGCACGATTTGTAACTAGCTGAATCAATCGAGACACTAATCGAGCTATCTAAACAAATCAAGACCAATCATCTATGATTGATTGATTGATTGATTGATTGGTTGATTGATTGATTGATTGATTGATTGATTGATTGATTGATTGATTGATTGATTGATTGATTGATTGATTGATTAACCGCACATGAGAGAACGGCAGTGACGATTAGAGCTGAAAAGCCCTATTACACGAAACTCGATAAAGTTCAGCCTAGTTTCATTTAATTTTTTTATATACCTGGTTTTATTTGAACATCTCGCGGTCCTTTCTCCTACTCAAGTCCTCTTTGGGCAGGAAAAGTTGTCAAAACGAAACATTCTAGCTCCATAATTTGCTTACATACAAATGCACTTTGTACTTTCTCGATTCCGTTATTATTTTTCATCCCTCATGAGAAACTGTTCATTAAACCCATAAAAACGTGCAGTGTCAAGGCAGAGTTGGCATCGCCGCCTGCTTTGACCTAACTTGTTCTTTCTCTCTCTATTTCTTCTTTATCTGATTTACAAAGCTCTCCCTCTGAGCAAAAGCGCTTGTTCTGATATACGAAAATAAATACAAATAGGCACACTACCGAAAATTATTGCATTATTTTTTCGTTCATGTGTTTCATAAGTCTAAATCTCATACTCCGAAATTTTTTTATAGCATCCTGAACTTCTTTACGAATGTGGGAAGAATTAAGTATCTCACTTTGAAGATATTGTCCCCCAATCGATACGCTGAAGTAACTTCTTCAGTTATGTTCTCTCTTTTTTTTTTGCATTACATTATTGTTCAAATCAAACAGACTCAATGACTATCAATGCAACAACTTCCTAGTCAGACAGTTTCTCTGTCGCAGTGTATAAGAAAGAACGAGTGAAACTCAACTATATATCCACAACATTTTCATGCAAGCAATCATTGCCGCTTACATCAGGCCACACATCGATCGAGTAGGCAGCCTGTAGGCGAGCCTACTCGGCCGCACTTAATTCCGGAGAAAATCCTCGGGAACAGAGATGCCGGCTTACGCTAAGCTCAACACGTGTATACCCCTCGGGTATACTTACTCGCGGCTTAACAAGGACACCACAAATTGACGGGCGTGGTAGCTCAACACATACATATAGTGTGTTACAATGCCCTGTTAGGCCTCTTATCGGGCATGTCAAAACGGCTTTTCCCATGATACTATGCGGACACACGTATAGGAAGGAAGGAAAACGGGAGAGAGGAGAGACAGGGTTGTTAACCAGTTTGGCATAACCGGTATGCTACCCTGTACAGGGGGAAGGGATGGGGGAGATTGAAAGAAGAGTAAAGAAAGAGAGAAAGAGAGGGGAACATACACGCACACACATAACTTCACAGCGCAGAGCGGCAGTCTTGTGCGGTATGCGGCATCATTAAAAAGTCTACAGCCGCTCGTGTAAGTCTCATAGAGTTTCATAATAATACCCAGGCCCGTAACTAAGGAGGGGGGAGGGGGGGGGGGTTTGAGGGGGTTCTGACACCCCCCGAAATTTTTGCATGCTTTAACCTTTCGGGTGACACTAAAATACTTGCATGCCTTTAGAGCAACCATCATTTGCCAAAGTTAGCCGTTCTACACACCAAACACCCCCCAAAAAAATTCCTGGGTACGGCCTTGAAATACCTTAGGGGAAACCTGGCGCCAGTATCTATGGGAGCTGCAACATATGTATTTTCAGACAGCATGGGAATGATGGATAGTATGCATGAATCTGTCTGCGTTTCCTTCTTGCGGCTCCGTGAGGCTTTTCCACATCTAAAACAGTCAATTATTTCAAAAATTCAGCAGTCCTACTTCACCGTCATGACCCTTTTAGGCTCACGAATCCAATCAGCTCACGAGGTTCAACGAGCCACTGTTTCACCCAATACGAAACCAAAAACACATGGCCACAAGTGCTTTCGAAGCTGCAACCACCCATGGTAGCCACAGAATCGCAGCGTCACAGTTCCCTCCAGTAAATATTGTAAGCACCCTGCGAAGACCGACGGGTTTCTTAAAGCGCTTAGGTTACAACATGTACGCAGAAAAAAGCGCGTAGAAAGTCGCCATACCATAGTGAAACTTTCGGATACACTTGGCGGAAGCGTCTCGAACATCCGTGGTGGAAACTCCGGATGTGTACTGGCTTACTTCCGGTGTCCAATTGCGCCTATTGCATGACACTCTCTTGGCAATGATGTATAAACAGTCCGGTCACGTCCGGCGGATTGTGTCAGACAGGGGATACTCGCGAATAAAACGTCTCGACTTTTGCAGGATTACTCGCGGCGCCGCAAGCGGTAAGCACTGGCTCAGTGACAGCGCTGACAATTTCTTTTTTTTTTTAATTTTATCTTTCGCTTTCCGGTTTGCAGCCTTTCTTTGCAACGTCGACTATAAACCGGCTTTATCAGAAAACAAATACATTCATTACCTCCCATGGCTCATAATAGACTCGTCTTCACACATACAAATTGAATTTCAGACCGACAAGAAGGCAGGCGAATTGTTATACGAAACGCTGCACACATTTGCTGTGTTTGGTAACATTTTCATTTACAGAAGTATTATCTCAACGACAGAATGGTGCCATCGATAGTGACGCCAGTGGTTAAATCTGGGACCGCATGCTACATATTTCACAATCTGCAGCGGATGCGCAGTAGATCGCTGTCGAAAACGTGAAGGCCATGACGTCTTTTCCCGCTCCAGAATCAATACCGGCGCATACATCCTGGAATAAGCACAGCCTTTGGGATCTGTGTAGCAGACGACGCTGGAAGGCGGAGTTTGACTAAACCTATTTAGGTACTTATTTGAGCAAGTTGCTGGCGTTCTACAGGCTCTATACACTTCCTGCGCGAAACCAAGGCGACAAAAGCCACCGGCTATATACAGCGTGTTTTTTCTTTCTTTAGGAAATACAGCTTTTATTTATAAATATGTTATGACAGTCAGGCCCTTGTCGTCGTCGCAAACTCACTCTGCGCCGAGGCGGAAAAACTTTGCCGCATCTAAAGTTACCTTCAAATGAGTAATTAACAAAAATTGTTAATGAACCTTTTAATTAACGCTAGGGCGATTGTTTATAAAGAACAGTTGTAGGACGCGACAATTTTTGACATGCCCATTTTTAAAAAATCGCACGTAATTTGAGATAATAATCACCGAAATTCAAGGCCCCGATCTAGGGGAAACGGAAACTGAGCGTACCGGGCGCGCAGGAAATCCGTCATCCCCGTAACGTCAAACCGGAAGCTCACGACAATTTTTGGAAAAATGCTCGTCGCAGCAGAATATGGACAGGAAAAACGGCAAGCCGTCCCAAATACCCAAATGGACCCCTTATTCTTTGCGTTTGGTGTGTAGGATTCCATGAGCACCTTTTAGTAGCAGCGGAGCCATACAACAGCCCGACCTCAGCAGCTGACAGACAGGTTTGACCGGTTCTCACTCGGAAGTTTTGTATCAACCAACAGCAACGCCTTCTCTCGTGACACTTTTAGGGAGCTTTGTCGACTCCGCTTGAATTGATAAAGGGCGAGTAAAGTGGCAACCCAACTGCCAGTCGCCCTACTGTAGCTACAGCAACACTACTCCTCTTCCAAAGTTACTACCTGATATGTCCTCCGATAACCACCGGGGATATCAATGAGATCATAATAAACGTATACAAACTTACGCCAATGAAGCCAGGCGTCCGTGGTCAGACCCGTTTAAATGTTTTACTACCAAATCAAAACAGTTGGAGGTGTTATTCACAAACCAGGTAGTTCAGCTTTGTCCATTTGAAGCAATATCTTCTTTTCTTTTTTTTTTTTCACCGCGCAAGTCTGCGATGAGTGGGACATTCCGTAGTTCACGCCACTGAAAAAGGCGGAATTATCCAATGTAAACGTCTCTACTAGGAAGCCCTACAATATAACGATCCTGAAACGCACAGGCACACAAAAGGTTCGCGAAACAACGCCATATCATATCTCGTAGATGGATCCCCGGAAATGAGCAGACGACAAATGGAGGCCCGTGACATGCACCGTGTTGTCTGCTTGTATGCTACTCTCCGTCGACGGGAAGAAAGAGGGCGTGACGTCACGGAAACGTCAAGGGGAGACAAACTCGGCCAAAAAACGACGGGACGAGCAACAGAGGCGGGAGATTCCCTTTTTCCTTGCCCACGCACCTTCAGTGCCGAAATCGACCGAGACAAATATGGCGGCCAGGGCACGAGGATCACCATGGCTTTGCGCAGAATCAGCAGCAGATGACGACGATGACGAGAGGAGGAACCAAAAATGGCGGTAATGAACGGCGACGAACCAGCACCGTCCATCAGCGTTCAAATAACGTCTTCGGATGACGGTCGAGCCGGCGACAGTGGGCAGTTATATCGTGTCAGGGGTCGGGCACCATGTAAACGGCCGGGCAGACAAAACAAAAACTAAGGCGAGTCAAGAAAACGAAGCAGCAGACGAAGAAGAAAAGCAGATTACAAGAAAGCGCAACCAAAAGATAACAGGCTAAAAGTAACGGATCTCCATCTATAACGGTTCCGGGGGATCTTCGAGGCTAGCAGGAGGAGGGTATCATTCACTAATGGACGATGGACATCGCCAAGCGCGCTTCCGCAAAGCCTCCCTTCTTTTCCTTCGCCGGCCTAGGCCTCGCCAAAACGATTCCTCGTTGCTCTCTGTCTTCCCGGCTGGATTCGTTCGAGCTGGCTTGCTGCCCGAACCGTGCTCTGTTATTGCGGATGCCAAGGAGAAGCAGTGAGGCCGATAAAATCGGGACACCACTCCTTGTACGGCGGACTAGCGAGTGCGTAGAATGATGACGATGACGCTGCCATGACCGCCGTAACGGTCGCATTTTTCCCAGTTCATTCACGAGACCCGGGACGGAAGAAAGGCGGCGTCGTCTGCTCTCAGCTGGAAAAGGACGCCATAGAGAGCAGACGACGAGATTCGGAGCAGACGAAGCGCGCTGCTGACGTAGGAGAGGCAACCCGCAGTGATCGAGGAACGCCGGAATAAAACGACGCTAAGGAAAAAAAAAGAAAAAAACAACATGCCACCCAACCGGATGCTTTGAGCTTTCGGAGCATCCCGTATCTGAGCGCTCTCCATCCCCTTCGCTGGAGAAGGTGTTACGGTGACTTTCTGTCCCCTCACTTTTGTAGTTATCTCTCCTGTTGTTGCGTTTTCCGAACATGTTTTCTGCGTTTCCTGCTGTTTTAGCAAGCCTCTCGCATTTATAGCCTTTCGTTTTCATTCCCAAATTATATCGGTGGCACCAACCTCGCTTACACGACTTACACCTTTGCATCGCTTCCTTGCGGCTTTCTTTTTCTTCCTTTCTTTGTTTCTTTTTTTGTCCCATGGAATCGGTCATTTGTACACCACTCGACGCAAGTGATCGCCCTCCTACATGCGTCGCATTTATGAAATCAAGTAAGAGACGCAATGCTGGCAGCACCATGATCGAGGTACGTTTACGAAATAAGAAATAAGAAGAGGAATAAAGGAACGAAATGAATTTGCCTCAAGGAAGAATACTCTCCCGGCTCTTCACACTGAAGAAATTTTGACGCTCTGATAGAAACAAAAAAAAAAGACCTAGAGTAAGACGCACCAACTTAAAAAGGAAAAGCAAAAAGAAAAACTTAGAAGATTGAGCGTTTTTTCTTTACGGCGGGCTGCCATCTTCCTTTCTTTTTTATATTCGGCGACAGTTTGAGAGTTTCGACGTGCAGTGCTGAAGCTCACAAACACGCCCAACCTGTTGTCGAGTCGCGAGCGAAGACTGAGTACTGACGCAGGACGGACGAGGCGCAAGAGCAAAATATTACTACTGAGGTTTTTTTCTCTCGCAATCCCTCAGCCTCTCTAGCCCTCTCACTCTCTCTCCCTCTCACACGCCGACACAAAAACACACTGTCTCCCTTTTATTGCGATAGCAATTATATGGACACTCTCGGCGGGTTTTTGCCATCGCCGTTGCCGTCGCCGTCATGTCCCGAATATGTATATGTACAAAACTCACGGATTGAAAAAAGGACAATTTGGGGCAAAGTAACGCCCACACTTTCGTGTTCACCGTCTTCAGTTCGAGTCATATCGGCGTAATTTCTACTCGATCGCATAGATCAGAGCCAGCCCTATCGTTAGAGACCAGATCAGTCACGGCATGACATGATTATCTCGAGCAATTTGCTAAAAAAATTCAAGTCTCGTTTGAATTCGTGAGTACTGTACGCACATATAAACAAAAGCCACAAAGAAAAATAAATCAGAAGAAAAAATTTCCGAAGCGAGCCACCGGGATTCGAACCTGCGACCCCTCGCTCCGCAGCGCGTTAGTCAACTAGGCCACGCGCCATCCATTCTTTGGAATACTAACGGCGAGCTATTTATATACGCCATTTACCGCTGGCGGTGCACTTTTCGAGCGTCCTTCCTTTTTTGTTTGAGCAGCGCGCTGCAGGTGTCAAGCTGTGACATTTGTTTGTTCGCGTTCGTCCTGTGTGCGTTCTCTCCCTGTGTCTTTTCGTTTGAGCGGTGCGCTGCAAGTATCGAGGTGCTTGCCGTTCTTCGTGTGACGTTCTCATTTGTTGCTATCGCAGTCATTGCATCGCCCTTGCGGCGAAACTGTGACTTTTTTTTAATATTTGACAGACGGTGACATATATCGGACATCTCGATAGCTTTAGCTCGTAGTCGTCATCATTTTACACATTCTTATAACCTGCCCAAATTCTCGAGTACTAATATCGCGTCATCGGTGAGCGCCTTCGAGAAAGGTACGCTGAAATGGCGCAGTGTAGGCGAGGGAGAAATAGTCTCGTCGCTTACGCACTGCGCATGCGCCGAGCCTCGCGTAGGTGCAGGTAGGCAACGCCGATAGCACCGTGCGGCGCGCGCTCCCGTGCTTAAAGGAGTACTAACACGATTTTGAAGTGCAGCAGAACGGACGTTTTTGGTTTCCTTGGCATGTAGTGTTAACGCTCTCCCAACACCGCATCCGGGAAACACGTATAAATGTTTAAGTTTGATTTTAAAGTTTTCATCTCCCGGCATCTGCAAGGCAGCTTCACCGCATGGAGAGCCCTATGACGTTTCAAGTCAGCTCACTTGGTTTGCGAAGTCTGGGTTCTGCATGCAGCCTAAATCACAGAAATCGCTGTCGGAGGCACTGGACGACAGTTCACTCATCATGAACCACGTTCGACTGACAGCAAAGGACAGCAGGTGCATATTTCGTGGGTTGCAGTCTGCCCGTGACGTCACGGGAAGACTTGACACGTCACTATGAAGCCGCCCTCTCGAAACCGAAACCGAAACTGCTGGTTGAAAGAAGCGGTACTAAAAATATATGCAATGCATCCCCAGGCACCACGACACTCTTTTCAGGGTTCTCGACACCCGTGCTTTCATTTAGAGCAACAACCCGAAAATTTTTAAAATTCATGTCAGTACTCCTTTAAGCTAAACGTGCTAACGACTCGCATACGATCATCGCGTCATCAATGACCTACATTCCATAAAAAAAAGTCATTTGGCTCTTTTTTCTGTGTTCTGACATGCCACATATATGGCTCTCTTTAAAGAGACACTTCAACTCTCTTTCGCGTCCCACGACTTACCGACGAGAATATAATGGTCTCCTAAGTGAGTTCACGTGCCTCTTTAAGTACACCCATATACGTCGCAAGTCAGAACACACAAAAAAGAGCCAATGGACCGCTTTTTTTTTTCTTAGAGTGTAGCGAAGTGCGGCTCAGGCTGCTAACGGTCAACCTGGACGACAGGACAGTCCAGACGGAGGAGCGTCACTGGCAATGACCGACGCATCCGTGGCCGGAGGCGTGTGCTAGGAGCGTCACGCCCTGCTGCCTACCTAATACGCAGCTCGAAGAAGTTATGCAAAATGGGAATGGCGAAGACAAAAGAAGAGTGCCGTGACAGACACCCAGTCCTGGCTCGGTCAACACAGCATTGTTATTCCAGGTCAGCAGTCGACGGTCGACGACAGTGCCTCCAGTTCGGAGGAAATGGCACCAGTGAGCGAGGAATGAAAGCCGCTGCACTACTTCGTGTTAGTATTTTTGCTTCCTTTTTTTGTTTCATTCCTTTTCTCATTATCTCTGATTTTTATCAATTTGGGGTGCAGGTAGGAGAGAGAGAGAGGTTTATTTATAGAAAGGCAGAGAGGTCGGCCTGAGCGATAGTATGCTCTAGCCTGCTACTCTACACCGGGGGTGGGGAAAGGGGAGAAAATAGAGTGATGGATGACGATGGTAAGTAAGGGAGGTGAGTATGTACAGTCCCGTCTAGGTGGTGCTGTGCTATAGCCGCGCATCCAGTCCAGTGGCTTGTAGGAAAGCTGCGACCGCTGCAGGTAGGAAGACAGTCATGTGCACACTGGGCCTCTTCGATTATCCACAGTTCAAGAAAAAGAAAGCGGAAGAGAAAGAAGGCAATGTCCAACAACTATACGCACACAACTGCTGTGTCGTCGCAGACTGGCATAGTTGTCAAAAGGTCGTTTATTAGAAGTGCGGGGCAGCACAGAGCACTAGCGCCGATGCGTCAGCGAGCGCGCAAGCCCGCTACAATTGTTGCGCTCAATTTTTCCATGCGGAAACGACGCCTGCGCCCAGCAGATAGAGACGCCACGCGCGAGTCGACCGCTGTCCCGCGCGTAAAGAGCGAGGAATAAAACGATGGCAATGCAGGAAGCAGCGTCGAAAGGCACTAACCCAAATCGAGTGTTATATCGGATACGTACGATCAAGGGCGTATAGACTTCCGAGTCCTCGCTATGCTGGCATCATCAATGAGATCGATGGGCACACTCCTCAACACAATGCAAACTCTATGAGCTCGAAGCGCTCAAGTTCTGGATACATTGTGACCGCCGTTTGTGAGCCTTCATTTTAACATCAGCAAATGTACTCCATGTTCCTTACGACTATCGCAGAGGGACATTACTGTACCCACGAGGCAGATGCGGCACACCAGACAAAAATACAAATGACAGGAAAGACTACTAAACGAAAAAAAAGACCACGAGACAAGAGCATACACGCAGTGACGGAGGACATAGCGAACATGCAGCTCGCGTGAGGCCAGCCGGCCTATGAATTATATGCAGCGCCGCTGTGCGTGCGCTTATACTTACGCGTATAGTAGACGCAGTAATGCAATGTATTGTAGAAGGTTGAGGCACAACTGCCGCACACTGTGTGTATAGCCTGCATTGCATACAGACATCCCATCTACTACCGATCATACATACGGGGGCGCCTATGAGTGCGCCTCAAGTGTTTTATTGTGGACGGGCCGCGGCAGCTGTGCCGACGGGCCATCATCTTAGACGCGTTCAATCTTCGGGTAAGCGAGAGGAAGAACAGCTCTATACACACCATCGAAAATAGTGCTTTTCCGTCCTTGCTATCTTTTTGCAGGTCTTGTCGCATATTTTGTTTTCCGTCATCTTTTTCTCAACACGCGACGCCTAGAGGAGTGCGGTTTTGCAGTGATTCACTACATTCGGGGACCGGGTGAATCTTCCGACACCTGACACTAGGATATCAAGACGAGGTCGACTACATCAGCGTACGCTGATTTGGACAATGGACATGTGGCTCGACGGCGTGGAAGGCAACGCAAGCGTTACTGGTATATACTTAATGTCGTATGGTTAGTGCGACCACGCGCCTGCAGAGTCGATGTGCCGCGCCATGTGCGTGCGCGATTCTGTCAATATTTCTCGTTCCTTCAGTCTCTCTTCTCGCGCACCTCTATGTCGTCTCTCAGTGCAGTGTAGCAAACCGAACGTAGTCTGGTCAACCTCCCTGGCTTTCCTTCCTTCACTCTCTCTCTTTCTGTCTTTCCTCCCGCAGCAGTCGTGTATAGTTTTGTGCGAACGACGACACCGCACTGACTCCTTCCCATAAGCCCCGATAGAAGTCCGTATTGACCTAATGAAATGCGAAGCATTAAGCGTGTCATGGCTGACAAGGAAGTGAATCCGCGTAGGGTCTTCTCCGCAAACACTTTCTTATGACGAAAAAGCGTGTTTTCAGTGGCTCATTTTTTTATTGCGTACGAAGTATGAGTCTAAATACTTCAAAAAAAAAAAGAAACGGCGCGAGAGCGACGGAGAACACACACGAAAAAAGAAGCTCACAGGGCTAAGGAACTCGCGGAAGCCTTCTTCGTCAAGATTATGCGTGATTGTATATCTGAACCTTCCGTTTGCTCGCTAGATTGCGAGGTACGCATGCGTAGCGAATTTTTCCACGTGACCTAAAATCATGCGCATGCATGGTGTTGGTTTACCGTATGTTCAGCCTTGTTTAATAAATTTCCGTTGTTAGACAGGGCCTCGTCCTGTGTCCTTCTTTCCCTGTGTGTTATTCATTGTTTTAGCGCTGGTTTTATCAAGTATGCATCCTACTCGCCCACCTTTCTACCTTAGTGCTTTGAGTGTGAAAGTTGAAAAGGCTGTACGCAGGTGAATGAGGCGCAGCCGGTTCGATGACCTTAGAGGAGACAAAAACGAGAATGCTATTTGATGGTTGCTTAAGTCCGCCGCCGTTGTGTAGCGGTTGGTGCTCGGCTGCTGACCCACAGTCCGCCGGTTCGATCTCGGCCGCGGCGGTCGCATTTCGGTGGAGGCGAAATGTTAGAGGCCAGTGTATTGTGCGATGTTAGCGCACGTTAAAGAACACTGGATGGTCAAACATTCCGGAGCCCTCCACTACAGCGTGGCTCATAGTCATATCGTGGTTTGGTAAGTAAAACCACAGATATTATTAGGTTTGCTTAAGTATGATTACACGCCTTAACTCAGATTCCAACTTGCGCAGCATCTCGCAGCAACCAACTCAGCAAGCACACAGGTAGCGTACATTCATCCACGAGGTGGCGCTGTATGCACAGTATACGCGAACTCTATTAGCCACAAGCCCGGGGAATACACTTTCATCTCATATGTCTTTGAAAACGCTCCTCCACCACAACGCTGCGTGCATATGCTCTCGGCCTTGTCTCTTCAGCCATTTCTTGCGCACGATCTCCCAGTGGCAGGAATAGTTTGCTCCTCCTCCCCCATTTCATTGCCCCATTTTCTTCTTTCATCACAGCTAAAAAGGCGTCGACCCTGCACAGTCTAAGGATGCGGCGCACTGGAAGCGCGAGCTGTATGCCGACCGAGGAAAAGGTGGGGGAACAAGGAACGACAGGAAGGAAGGCGCGTACTTCCTGTTCCCCGGGAACCAAGGAAAGAACGCGCATGTTTATTTTATTTCTGGTACACAGGTAAAAGCAGCGGCGGCGCAAGAAAGAACAAGCACACCGACAAGCGGGCGGCGTCTAGATTATCGCGCGCGAGCGAAATCTGGAGAATGCGAGCGCGCGCGAACTTGCGGCAATGGGTGAGTGCGAGGAGGCGGCGCCGGGCACGCATTACCTTAATAAGACGCAACGGTCGGCGCCAAACACAAACACGTAACGCAGCGTAACACACTGAGGCCCTCCGGTGGCACAGCATCTAGATGGCGAAGAGGGAAAGCGCAGGCAGCGGCGAGAGAAAAATAAGGCTGAAGTCCTTTTTTTTTTCTTCGGCAAAATGGTGGATCCACCATTGCTGCCGCACAAAAAGGACCCGAGAATGAAGCGAGCACCATGATACCGGGAGCCTGGCAAAGTCTTGCAGCGCCGCCGACTGTAACGCGGCATGCCGCACGGAATCTTGTCTGGGAGATGTGTTTTTGCGTGCGTAAGATGTGTGCACGTGGACGATGCCCTTTGCTTGATATTCTTGGTTGTGTGCATATGACTGCGTGTGTCTGCACGTACGTATCACCGCTGGAGCCATCGCAGCAACGCTTTTGATGAGCATCCACACTAGAAAGACACTGTGCGTTCCAGAAAGAGGTAGTTTTTTGAACGAGTCGGTGAGCGTTCCATTCGTGAGACCGTGCGGCTGGAAAGAGAAGCCACAAAAAGTAACGATCGTCATAATGTAGCGAAGTAGGGGCGTAGTCAGGGGGGGGGGATTCAATCCCCCTCCCCCAATTTTAAATGCGAAGCATTTCTTAGCGAACTTCTGCGACTTTGAGCGTATCTATCTATCTATCTATCTATCTAGCCGCCTACGACTTTGTGCTCTCCTGGTCACTTGGTTAATCGAATGTGCACCAAAGTTGGTATGGTGTAACATGACTGTATGGCGAACATAAATCACAAGTCATAACATGAAAATCATGACACGCGTGTCATGTACCGCATGATTTACATGCCACGCTCATGGTGCGATGGCGGACGTTTCGCTAGCTTGATATACGCCAAAATTGGTATTGCGCGACGTGACTGTGTGACGAACATAAATACACGAGTTAACACGAAAATCATGACACGCATGTCATGTACAGCATGACTTACGTGCCACGCTCATGGGGCGCTGGCGGCCGTTTCGCTAGCTTGATCTACCCCGAAATTGGTATTGCGCGTCATGACTGTGTGACGAACATAAATACACGAGTTAACACGAAAATCATGACACGTATGTCATGTAAAGCATGACTTACGTGCCGCGCTCATGGGGCGCTGGCGGTCGTTTCGCTAGCTTGATCTACCCCGAAATTGGTATTGCGCGTCATGACTGTGTGACGAACATAAATACACGAGTTAACACGAAAATCATGACACGTATGTCATGTACAGCATGACTTACGTGCCGCGCTCATGGGGCGCTGGTGTTCGTTTCGCTAGCTTGATCTACCCCGAAATTGGTATTGCGCGACGTGACTGTGTGACGAACATAACTAACATGAGTTAACACGAAAATCATGACACGCATGTCATGTACAGCATGACTTACGTGCCACGCTAATGGGGCGCTGCCGGTCGTTTCGCTAGCTTGATCTACCCCGAAATTATTATTGCGCGACGTGACTGTGTGACGAACATAAATAACATGAGTTAACACGAAAATCATGACACGCGTGTCATGTACAGCATGACTAACGTGCCACGCTCATGGGGCGCTGGCGGCCGTTTCGCTAGCTTGATATACACCAAAATTGGTATTGCGCGACGTGACTGTGTGACGAACATAAATAACAGGAGCTAACACGAAAATCATGACACGCATGTCATGTACAGCATGACTAACGTGCCACGCTCATGGGGCGCTGGCGGCCGTTTCGCTAGCTTGATCTACCCTGAAATTGGTATTGCGCGTCATGACTGTGTGACGAACATAAATACACGAGTTAACATGAATATCATGACACGCATGTCATGTACAGCATGACTTACGTGCCACGCTCATGGGGCGCTGGTGTTCGTTTCGCTAGCTTGATCTACCCCGAAATTGGTATTGCGCGACGTGACTGTGTGACGAACATAAATAACACGAGTTAACACGAAAATCATGACACGCATGTCATGTACAGCATGACTAACGTGCCACGCTCATGGGGCGCTGGCGGCCGTTTCGCTAGCTTGATCTACCCCGAAATTGGTATTGCGCGACGTGACTGTGTGACGAACATAACTAACATGAGTTAACACGAAAATCATGACACGCATGTCATGTACAGCATGACTTACGTGCCACGCTAATGGGGCGCTGGCGGCCGTTTCGCTAGCTTGATCTACCCCGAAATTGGTATTGCGCGACGTGACTGTGTGACGAACATAACTAACATGAGTTAACACGAAAATCATGACACGCATGTCATGTACAGCATGACTTACGTGCCACGCTCATGGGGCGCTGGTGGTCGTTTCGCTAGCTTGATCTACCACGAAATTGGTATTGCGCGACGTGACTGTGTGACGAACATAAATAACACGAGTTAACACGAAAATCATGACACGCATGTCATGTACAGCATGACTAACGTGCCACGCTCATGGGGCGCTGGTGGTCGTTTCGCTAGCTTGATCTACCACGAAATTGGTATTGCGCGACGTGACTGTGTGACGAACATAAATAACACGAGTTAACACGAAAATCATGACACGCATGTCATGTACAGCATGACTTACGTGCCACGCTCATGGGGCGCTGGCGGCCGTTTCGCTAGCTTGATCTACCCGAAATTGGTATTGCGCGACTAGACTGTGTGACGAATATAAATAACACGAGTTAACACGAAAATCATGACACACATGTCATGTACAGCACGACTTACGTGCCACGCTCATGGGGCGCTGGCGGTCGTTTCGCTAGCTTGATCTACCCGAAATTGGTATTGCGCGACGTGACTGTGTGACGAACATAAAAACACGAGTTAACATGAATATCATGACACGCATGTCATGTACAGCATGACTTACGTGCCACGCTCATGGGGCGCTGGTGGTCGTTTCGCTAGCTTGATCTACCACGAAATTGGTATTGCGCGACGTGACTGTGTGACGAACATAAATAACACGAGTTAACACGAAAATCATGACACGCATGTCATGTACAGCATGACTAACGTGCCACGCTCATGGGGCGCTGGCGGCCGTTTCGCTAGCTTGATCTACCCCGAAATTGGTATTGCGCGACGTGACTGTGTGACGAACATAACTAACATGAGTTAACACGAAAATCATGACACGCATGTCATGTACAGCATGACTTACGTGCCACGCTCATGGGGCGCTGGTGGTCGTTTCGCTAGCTTGATCTACCCCGAAATTGGTATTGCGCGACGTGACTGTGTGACGAACATAAATAACACGAGTTAACACGAAAATCATGACGCGCATGTCATGTACAGCATGACTTACGTGCCACGCTCATGGGGCGCTGGCGCCCGTTTCGCTAGCTTGATATACACCAAAATTGGTATCTTGCGACATGACTGTGTGACAAACATAAATAACACGAGTTAACACGAAAGTCATGACACACATGTCATGTACAGCATGACTTACGTGCCAGGCTCATGGTGCGCTGGCGGCTGTTTCGCTAGCTTGATCTACCCCGAAGTTGGTATTGTGCGACGTTACTCTGTACGAACATAAATAATAGGAGTTAACATGAAAACCATGACACGCATTTTGCTAAACGACATACAAGACGATGTATGCAGCTCTTTGCTGGCTGCTTCGCATTATATCGATTCCCACAATGCGTGGGATCTGCCGGCTTTTTTTCAGTTTTTTTTGGCGTATATATATACGCACACACACAAACGCACGCACGAACATACATAAAGTATGGTTGAACCCCCCCCCCCGGAAGCAATTTCTGGCTACGCCCCTGAAAAGAAGTTATTCACGATTCACGAAAAGATATGAAACAAGGCGGCGCTGTGTCCAATTACCGTGTCAAAAGTTCTGGTCGTTGTTGTTTCAGCGAAACGAGAATGAAAACATTCAACGAAGGTAAACACTCTGTGGAGAAAACATAGTTCACAGTTTTTTTGCACCCCCCCCCCCCCAAAAAAAAGGGATGGGGGACGAGAAAGTAGAGGGGAGTGATGGTTTTCGGCTGAAGAAACATCTAAACGGTGCGGCGCATGGCCATCGGCCCTTGTTTACAGCGCGAGAGAGCCATTCTTTGCCGTTTGCCCTTTTACAAGAAGACGTCCGATGGCCAGGGAAACTAAAAATATGAAGATAGTTTTTCTCAGAGCTCCGCTGCGCAAAAGCAATATCAAAAGAAGAAAAAGATAAGTATGATCCAAGCACTTATAAAATTTAGAATCAAGACGATTGCCAGGGAATCTGGGTGTATGTGACGGGATATCAGGAAGGCGACCCTGAGTAAGAGAGAGAGAGAACAGACTTTACGAGGCCGGCGCTAAATTTGAAGGAACGTAAACCGGAACGGGAGGCGACTGTGCGAAACAGCCGGAAAGGTCGGCGGGAAACAGTCCGAGCGCCGGATTATATATCGGCCGTAGAGGATTACATGCGCTTGAGAGCACAGCTCGGCGAGAGCAGAACACGCGTGCAAGAAAAATAAAATAAGAAAAGAACTTAGAGATGGTGGATAACGAAGAGCACCACGCACCTACAATAACAAGAACAAAGGCGGAAAGTTGTTAAGTCTCATGCCAGCGCAGCGCAGAAACTTTTTTTTTTTTGTCTGTCGGAGGAAGAGAAAGCAGGATGTTCACGCAAGAGCGAAAGGAAATGGCATAAATAAAAAATAAGGCGGAATTCCAAGCTGCTATGACAAATAAACGAACAAAAGAAAAACAAAAGGATACGCAGCCCGAACCATGCATGTGCACTGCACAGATTTACTGAGCACTTTGCTAAACAGGCTTTCCACTATGTGTGCTGCGATCCGAGAAACTTTTCTCAACTTCTGTGTGTACTTACGCGTTCCCTATACACAGGCCGACCTGGTGCGCTTCTGTTGAATGTGCTAGGTAATGTAAAAATATGAGCGGTTTTCAGGCAGCAAACAGAGACCTACGTCCTGCCTCGCCATACGCTCTAGCCATAAAACTGATCCTACTCTTACAACTACAAAAAGAGAACGACGTTAGACTAGTTGGTGTTGCATGGTCTGAAGTGAGCCACGGCGCATACGACACGCACAAAGAGAAAACGACAACACGATCGCTCACTAACAACGGTTTTCTTTATTGCACCAACTCAAATGTATAGAAACAAGAACATCCTCCACGAATGCGCCGAGACCACAAAATGAAAAATATCGACAAACGGGATGAAAGCATCTTTTTAGTCGTGATTAAAAACCTCTATAATCTCGGGACACGCCTAAGAAGCCAATTCTAAGTTCAATTACTTCCATTTTGCCTAGAGATATACAAGCCATGCTGACACATGAACGCTTTTTGTGAATTCGTATGCTTCCACTATCAACCCTTAGCGGTGTCTGCCCAAAACCCAACATACGCGAACGTCTGGTGAATATGAGTACTTAACACCGTCTCCGATGGGCAGCGATTCGCTCCACTCCACAGAAATTCTCGCTTTACCTGAAGGGAATCACACAGGCAAATTAACACGGACGTGAGATCTTTCTTATGCTCTCGTCCATTTTAGGGTATGCTTACTTCTGGTGACACCCGCACCGATCAGAAACCGACCGCGTCCCCTAGGTTCACCTTCTTCCCTCACATACAACCCTCAGAGGTACGTGCTCGTCGAAGCTGGCTTTCCCGCAGCATTACTTTCTATGCGGAGAAACCGACTATCAGTACAGCGTGGCACAAAGAACGTACTGGATACAAACACGCATGTGCGTGCGACCGAGAACGTCACCGTGACAACGGTAGGCGCCTTTATAAATTGGCGAGGCAATATAGGCTTCGAAAGCAACGTCGAGCGGCGCCACTGCTCTTATCGAACTGGGAATATCCACGGTGCGTCTCCTTTCGTCACACAATACTGCGCCCCCGCTTCCGCGCACGCGCGGAGCTCTCAGATTGCATCTGTGGCGAGTCACAATGTAACTATTGCAGACTAGCCGAGCTCCGGGCCGAATGAGGAGCGCATGCGCGCACGTGTACTTGCCACCGCCGCTGCTAAATCCGGCGACAAACCACCTTGGCAGGCAGGGTCTATCCCCAGTAACGCATAGCTCGGCCGCGCGAGCGTAGCGCCCAAACTTGAGCTTGGGTTTCCCCATATCCCGGCATCGATAGATCAGCGCTTCTTTGCAGCTGCAAGATACTGATCTTAACAAGGCATGCAGATTTCCAATAGGGAAAGCTACTGCACTTCGAAAGTTTGCCTCTTCGTACTTACAAACTTGTTCGTTATTATTTTTTACCACTCCCCTCTGTAATGTCTGTTGACCCTGAGGGTAAAATAAATAAATAAATAAATAAATAAATAAATAAATAAATAAATAAATAAATAAATATATTGCGCGCACTGAGCATATGTCGACGCCAGGCAGTGCAACGAGAGTTCGGGTCAGCCACTCATCGGTAATCTTTAGCAATGCAAGATACGTAAGTCTCATTGCGCATGCGCCCTAGCCCTGCGAAGCGACTTCAGGACAGACCGATACATCAAAAATTTGAACATGCCGTCATCGAAGTGTTCTTATTACTTCTTCAGAGAAGAATCGGAAGCGTTCCTCATTGCGAGCATGTCAGCGACGCTAACACTGTGGTCTTCGACTAAACATACTTAAATCCAGCTACACTTAACGCAGGGTGCTGCATGTCTATTGCCCTGTAACGACGTCGCATTTGAACGTCTGATTACAGAAAAAACGGCAAAATGCCGCTGGTGTATTGCGCTCAGCTTGACATGAGTTCAAGCGGCTGATTTCTCGCTGTCGGCGCAGAGGAAATAAGAGCCACAAAGCGGAATTAAGGCCGGCAGGCTGGAAGCTGCGGCCTTATCACGTGATTGGTACAAAGCCGCCGCCCTCGCTGTAGACCACCGCTCGCAATAGTACTAACGTATCGCGGTATACCACACTGAGCAAACTTGGAACTCTTTCGAAAAAATTTCAACGTTCAAGATATATTAACGCTTCAGTGATGGTGTGAACAAACACTAAGAACTCTGAAGCGATATTTGTTGTAATTTGTTCGGACCATACCTAGTGTATGTCATGCGGTCCTGAACGAAGGGCTGAGTGTCAAAAACCGCATTTTTAACATTTTTTTTTGGCTGATTAGCCGGATGTCTCGTTTCGTTCTCGCAACAATGCCGGTATGATCTCGCATGACTGCCCGTGTGTTCTCGTTTTAATTCCCGGATGTCTCGGTTTAAGTGCCCGTATGGTCTGGTGTGAGTGCCCGCATAACGGCGGTGGCACTTGGCTCAAGGTAACTTAAAGGACGCAGACAGCGGGAGCTATAAAAGCACTTCCCGCTTAACAAAAGCTACCTTAATATACTCTTAAAAATGGAATGCCAGTGTCACAATGATCGCGGTTGTTTTTGTGCCTTTTTCTTTTTTTTTTGATTTTACGAGGTACTCAGGACTTCCTTTAGAAGAGCAATACACACGGTCAAAAAAAAAAAATTCTAACCAAGACATGGGTGCAGCGGAAAATGGAAGCTAGAAGTTATGGGAAATCCTCGAAAAGGCAGGAAGGCACTCGCTACTGCAGACCCCGTCATCTCCCCTCTCCTGTCTTGTATATACTTATAAGTATTTCTCTATAGTTACTGCCTACATATCTATAATTGTTGGGGTTTAACTGGTTTAACGTCCCAAAACCACGATATGATTATGAGCGACGCCGTAGTGGAGGGCTCCAGAAATTTCGACCACCTGGGGTTCTTTAATGCACCAAAATCTAAAGTACACGGGCCTCAAGCATTTTCGCCTCCATCGAAAATGCGGCAGCAGCGGCCGGGATCGATTCCGCGACCTGCGGACTGCCTACATATTGTAACGCTTCAGCATACAAGAAATATCGCACTCGGGGGAGAACCTACATGAGATGTTTTATAAAGTGAATGGCCGTGACCGAAAAAATGTGCAGCGATATCTCAGGCGGAAAAGACCCACCCGAAATTCTCAGTCTCAATAACGTACGGGCGTACAAATGCACATGTCGTTCGGGAAACCACCTCGCGACGTAAAAATCCCCCCTATAGACATTCGAAAGTCAAACAAAAAAGAAATCGAAAAATTTTGCTCAGCTTCCATAAGACGCGCCACTTACGCCAACTATGGCTGGCACCCCATGAACGTCGTAAATAACTCGCACAAAAACAACGCAACTGACAAAAAAAGGCATAATGGTATGTCATGGCTGTGTGTTTATAAAGAATGGGCCAGATTGAGAATAAGAAATAAAAGAGAGAGAGAGAGAAAATGAGCGAGTGCAGACGGCGATCCGGTAGTGTAATAGACGAGAGATAAAGACATTGGAAGCTGTGAGCGGCGAACCTTTCTGGGGATGCCTCGGAAATAAAGTTAACGGCCTGCCATTCAACTATCTCTCTCTCCTCCCTCATCTTCTCTGCGATTCCATCCCTACTCTCCAGTCTCAACAGACGACGAGACACGAGTCAGGTAGGGGTACGCAACGGACCGAGATGAATTGGAGAGGAACCTCGTTGCTTTTCTCTCTCTCTTTTAGGATGCCTCCGCCAACGTCTTCACCGTCGACAATCAGGCAGGTATCTTTAGCGAGGCTTTGGGAGCAAGACTGAAATCTCCTTCGCTGGATCTCTCCTCGAATCATTGTTATAATTATGTGTACCCGAGTGCGTATCATTACCGGCGCGGGCGCCCGTTGCAGTTGTACGGTGCGACAAAGTACACACAAAGAGACCGGTTAAACAAACGAAAAGAAAAAGAAGAAAGAAAATGACTTGAGGTGACTCTGTCTTCAACAGATGCTCGTTCGAATCTTCTAGCCTAAGGAAGAAATCCTTTTTTCTATTTCTTATTTCCGGCCGCAATAGCGCGAAGGAGAAAACTGCGCATAGTCCTGTCACCAAGCGAGTACCCTTTTACTTTGGTTGTATCTGCCTACTCAGGAAATGCAGAGTGGGGGTCACCGTCATTTCACCAAAACAGCTTCTGGATGCGCGCTCGTGCATCCGATTTCGCACGTACGTACGTACGTACGTGCATACATACATACATACATACATACATACATACATACATACATACATACATACATACATACATACATACATACATACATACATACATACATACATACATACATACATGCATGCATGCATGCATGCATACATACATACATACATACATACTGTCACGTGGTCGTGACGTCGACGAAGACAGCAGTCAGCACGTCCGAATGAACTTTATTTGGCCGAACTTGTGGCCGGGAAACTGAAAGTCAAACTACACCAATACACTGACAGCGGCGAACAGAGCGTCGACCGTCGATCAACTGCTCATGGCTGGGATGCGCCGTCTTTTATACATCACGCATCGAACTTTCCAGTCTTATCACTGGTGGTCGCGCAAGCACTGGAATAATCTAGACTATTCGCGTCCTGCGTGCAATCCTAACAAAACGATCTACTACAATCGCGAAGCTTCTCGAACACTGCGGCGCGGTCGGCGTCGAGCGTTGATAACCGCCCTTGCTGGTCAAACCCGAATACATCAAAATAAAAGAAGAAGCGGGCGTGGCAATACATACATCCATTTCGCTGAGTTTTAACATTAAGAAAATTCATGCGGTACACAACCGCACAAAACCATGAACTGCAGCAGTTGGCCCAGCTTATGAGTTTACGGTAGTAGGATGACGGTTCGCATAGCTTTAGTCGTTGCATCCATAGTTACGGATTCGTTGATTACTGGTACAGAACGCAATTTTTTGACGCTGCGCAAAACAGACAACGAGCACCAGACAAAGCTAAGGAAGCAGCATCGCCTCGTGCTCTACTAAAACCGGAGCTGTGTAAGCCGGCCGTAAAAAATTTCGTATCGGCAGAAAATAACAAGTGAGCATGCGCCCCAGGAAATTAGACAAGTCCTACTATCGAGTACAGCAGGTGCGAGCATTAAACGTAAGCTCTGCTCGGCGAAGTGGAGCACGTGAAACACCCGAAAAGAAAGATAAAAAAACAGAAACAACATAGAAAATGGAGAAAATGATACAGAAAAAAACAGACGCGAAAAAGAGATAGAAAGAACAGAGAGCAAGACAGAACGAGAAAGAAAGAGAGATATAAAGAGAAACCAAGAAAGAGCGAGAAAGAAGCCGAGAGAGAGACAGAAGAAAAAGAAAGGAAGGTAGAAAGAGCGAGAAAGAAAGTGAAGAAAGAAAGAAAAAATAAAGAGAAAAAAGGAAGACCATCCGGCTCCGCTCTTCCGTCAGGCTTGGCACAAGAAGCGCGAAGCTGTCGTAATTTATGTTTGCTTCCTGGCGTCACAGTCGCCATGGCCATGTTGAACCAACCGTGCCGTGCACTGTGCCACCGTCGCCGCACTCGAGGGTAGAAGATAGCTCAGATAGGACTGAGGAAGGGGGGAGGGGAATAACAATAAAGCATAAGGAGCCGTAAACGTTCTATTAACTTTAGGGATGCTTCCAGGGAAAGGGTAGGTTATAAGCGGCAAAGAAGAAAGCGAGAAGCAGAAGGGGGTTCAGGAAAGGGGGAAGTGCAGACGGCGCTTCTCGAGAGTATAAACCGCTACGCAAACACGCGTCGGAGCCGCCGCCACCGTCGAGATGAGAACCCGCGCGTAGCTAGGGAAGAAGGGACGCAGCAGCAGCGTCATGCGGAAGGAAAGAGAGACGTGAGAGTTGAAAGGGGGAAAAGGGTGCGTAGGGAAGGGCAGGCATCGACGACGACGCAAGTAAGCGCTTGCGCCAGAGAGCAACTCGAGCCGGCGCACCGGTCCAAGCAAACTGTCATCTCCCCTTCTGCTTCCCTCTTCCCCCAACGCAGGAGGGAAGGGGAGTGTATAGGTAAAACGAGGGAGAGGAGGGAGCGCCCTTGTCGCGCACTCTGAATCGATTTGCAGCACACGTCATCGGATGGCACGCCGGCAAAGCAAGTCGAGGCGCACACACACGCCGTTTCTCTCGGAGTCGAATCTCCTGGCGGCTTTGCTTCTTCCCGACTTCCCATTTTCACCAAACCCGCGGCTCCCCTTGCATATAAGGTCGCTGCCTTTACTTTCTGCCCTTCTTTTCATGCCACCTTCTCGTTTCCATGCCTGCCTGCGCTAGGATGAGAGCTATTCGGTGCGGTGTGGTAGATCAACAGCGCGACGTATGGACGAAAGCGCCCGAGAGAAAAGAAATCTAAAGAAGCACGCGCGAAACGGATGCGGCAAACGATTCGATTTGGAGCGCCACCGGCCATCCGCACCTGTTCCTTCCGGTTAAACCGCTCTTCCGCGAGACACCGCCATTCGCGCGTTCCTCCGATGCTTCGCAACGCGCTTGCGCTTGGAAGCGAGGCGCGCCTAAAGAAAAAAAAAATCTTCAAATCGGTGGAGCACCAACGCTTGATCTGACGTAGAAGCAAATGCACAATGGAATTTCATAACCAGGAACTCCGTAGCAAAATACGAGTGAAACATACTCTTCCAAGTGTGCAGAAGCGCGCCACTGTGTATCGTTGGCTAAGCCCACGGGTGTCATCCCTAGCTATAAATTCTGACAAAACCTGAAGAGAAACACTAGTGCAAGCGCTGAGAACCTTCGACGTAGCGTATGTTAGCATTGTTTCTTCGTTGTAGTTTCTGCGCACTCAACGACCGCCAGAACTTTCTACCTCCTAGGCGTATAAATCTTTGCTGTAATATCTTCGAGTAGAGGTAATGATCCGTCCAGGAGCTAGCGATTAAAACAGCGGCCTCCTTTAATACCGGCCATTCGCCTGAACTGAGCAGTCATCGCAGACTTTCACGCAGACTTTAAATTGTATTGAGTTTAGAACAAAACAGTGGAGGACGTTGGCGGGGACATATCCTCGCAAAGACCGACGAAAAATGGCAGCCAAAAGAACACGACCAAAAAAAAAAAAAAAGAGCACAGGTAAGTGCGCCCAAACAGCTCGATTTGTCGTCAAGGCGTGGAGACACCGACTCGCTGCTGCAGGAACGACTGTGCACCAAGACTGGGTCAAAAAGGAGGGTCGCGATCAATCATTAAAGCTAACGTGCTTGGCGACGGCGAAGAGCTATAGCACAAGGCCGCCGTTGGCGCCTGTTCTTATAGTCAACCTTAAGCCGGCGCCCCAAGAATCCTCGCTAAGCTCTTTTGCAAGCGCGTCGGAAATGAAGCACCCGTGAGGTCGAAGGATTTGGGAGAATTGAGAGAAAGAAAGGAAGCAAGAAGAAAATTGGGAGAGTGTAGCGTGCAAGATAGTTGGAACACCCTGTAATCGAGTCTTTCAAGTGTACGCCGCTCGGAAAGAGGAAGGCGGCTTTCCGGATAACACTAGACGGGATGCGCCAGCGTGCTTTTAATGGCATTGTATTGGAGTATTGCGTGTGACAGGAGAACGTGAGGACAGAACGCGTTTCTTTCTTTCTTTCTTTCTTTCTTTCTTTCTTTCTTTCTTTCTTTCTTTCTTTCTTTCTTTCTTTCTTTCTTTCTTTTTCTAGCCACAGCATCCGCAGGGCTTTACAGACAGTCGACGTCACAGAAAACTGCAAAGCACTCGTGTTGCATGCTAAGGTAGACGGCAACGCCTGCGTTATTTGTGTTGTGTATTTTTGTATTATTTAGAACGTATTTGTGCGGAATACTAGCACAACCGGTTTCGTGCGTAGGCTTCGTAGGTATGGGAGAGACACGGGCACATTATGTAGAGCGCGACGGGTGCAGCATGCAGAAAGAAGCATCGGATAGAAGATACAGGCAGTGCAGAAGAAGTATTGAGGCCCAATATAGCGAAAAGTTAAAGAAGACTCTGGCATTGAGATACAGCGCACCAGATAATCACACAGGAGAAGCATAGGGTGCGTCACTGGTGGTAGTCTGATCTTGTATTGAAGTATAATGATTTATGATATATGAGGGAGAATGAAAATGGGCGTACAAGATCAATGTGCCACCGGTGAACACCACACCCACAACTTTCGCATAACGTCATACAAACAGAGATACAAACGCATACGTGCAAGAGGCGCTAGGTACCGAAAATAACGCGTGAAGACAAGAGATGAATCTCCACGTCAGAATAGATCAAAAAGAAAATGCGTTGTGCCCAGCAGCGCGCGACAAGCACGAGTCTACAGTCTAAGAAAAAAAGGTGCCTTTTGATTGTCCTTTGCTACATATGTGACTCTCCCATGTATAACTCCCTTTAGGGAGTCACATTTCCCTTTAGGAGAGTCGTGGGACGCACGAGTCTCCAAAAGAGAGTTAGCGTGCCTTTTTTTTTTTAAAGAGAGTCATACATCCCACAACTCTCCCAAAGAGAGTCACCGTGCCTCTCTAAAGAGTGTTATACATGGGCGAGTCACATGTGTACAAAGAAGGGTCAACGAACACCGTTTTTTTTTTCTTAGAGTGTAGTGTCATTTCTGCCGAGACGAGCGCGACGCGCAGCTCTGCATATAATATGTAGATATAGCATTTCTGCAGGCTACTGCATATAAGCCTAAAAAGACAGGGAGGGCGCGTTCAGCTTTTGTTCTGACTAGACAATGGGGGGAGTGCCGAGAGCACGATGCGCTTGAAGGCGATAAGCAGGCACATAAGCCAGAAGCGTGGGTGGTGGGTGAACGAATTGCGAACACTCGGCGATAAAGCAAGCAAAGTGATGAAGTGAGCCTGAGGTTACAAGAGAGCGCGGGGCGAGTGGGTTAACGAGATGGCGTCACGACGGCATTAGAGAGCACAAAAGGGGTGCTGCCTTTCTTGTGCCTAATGGGGCCAGGAGTGAATAGAGCGCAACGAGGCGCCTCTCTGCAAATCTAGAAAAAGCAGAGGGGGTGCGACGATACGGGAGATGAGGCAGGAGACAACGGCTCCTGTCACGGCACGAGATGCTTCGCCAGCTGCTTGTTCCACCCCTTTTCGAAGGAGGTCGCTTCCCGTCACGATCTTCGAAAGGTCGAAACAACTTGTTGCTCCAAGATGGTTATGAAGCGGCGGCGGCGTCTCTTCGTAGGACACAGAAGGAAAAGCAATGCACCTCAGCGTGATAGACGGTGGCGCATGATGTCAATTCAATAACAACTCGTAGAGTAAATACTCCAGTAATTTCATGAAATAGTCATTAGAAGTAAGCATTTACCCTCGTCTAGATTCTTGTCATACTTGTCTAGTTTCCCCGCCCTTAGTTGGAAAAAACAATGGCTAACGCCATTAGTCCTTCCAAACTAAACACGTGACTAAGTGACCCGTTGAGTGTCTATAAACAGGCGTCGTTATTAACGCTGCATCACCACTGCGGGAATCAGCCGCCCAATTCGCGCCATTTGCATAAAGCAGCGCACATCCTCGTCTTCGCACAGGCAACCGTCATAACCATTACGATATGCGTGGCCGCAGGCATGCGAACTCGACGGAGCAGGCATGCGTGCTCGCTCTGTCGCGGAAACGTGCGGCCGTCATCGGCAATGCAGGGGAGGAAAGACGCGCCGGAAGTGGAAGCGACGACGGCCGCCGCACATCACTCGCTCCTTTTATGCTTCCTTCTCACTCACGGCCTTCATCTTCGATGCGCAGTGCAAGGCCTCGGCGAGGGAGAGGAGGTGTACGGAGAACAAATGACGATAAGTAACGTCACCCGCCGCGGTGGTCTATAGTGGTTATTGTGCTCGACTGCTGACCCGAAGGTCGCGGGATCGAATCCCGGCCGCGGCGGCAGCAGTTCGATGCAGGCGACATGCTTGAGGCCCATGTGCTTGGTCGGAATTTCCAGTACCCTCGACTACGGCATCCCTCGTAATCATATCGTGGTGTTGGGACGTAAAACCTAGACAATCATTATCAGCGATAAGTAATATCCGCCTGCATTGGTCTCTGGAGCGTCGGCGCTGAGTGTCGCAACGCGGATTTGCCTCTCGATTTGCCGAAGATCGCACGCCAGGTCTCAATGGGAAGGCGACATGTCTGGCCATTCGATGGAGCGATCGCATGCTTGTGATTAAACATATTACACTTCCTGGAATCTATGAAAAATTCTTGAACACGGGGTGCCGCCGGAGGCAACGTTTCGAGAAGCGGTCTTCTTGAAGGCTGCAGCCTTGAAGAAAAGTCCGCTCGTCTAAACGTTGGCTCAAGTGACACCCCGCGTTCAAGATTTTTTCATCTCTTCACGCTTCCATCTTCCCCTGAGCTTCTGCCTCATCTGGATTTCCTGGAATCTAGCTAGCTTTGCACGACGATCAATATCGGAGCAAGCAATTCCGGAACGCGTAAAACAATCGCTAACATGACAAACGACAAGAAGACAGAAAAAATCAGCATATGGTGCTTGTCTTTTTCTGTTTTAATTTACATATGAAAAAAAAAAGCATGGCAAGGTAGGCTACGCTGAAGCCGGCTATACCATCATCATGACAGCAGCATTGAAGAAACACACAAAAACATGAAAAACTAGCTGTAGCAGACGAGACAAATTAAACATTGTTTTAAACAGAGGAAATAAAGCAAATACAAATAGGGCCGCTTGAGAATCGCGCCGGGGACCGCGCCGCCGTCATTAAATAAACACGCGAGGCAGGAGGACACAGACTGCGCTTTGTCTCCGACGACAGCGCGCTGTCAACGAGGCGCCGACCAGAGTGTCGTGTCGGCGTATACAGTTTGGCATGCGTGACACGGGTCGTCGTCACTATCACCCGTCCTCATCTCTCGTACCATAAAAATAAGAAAGAAAAACTGTGTGCATGCCCTGTTCGCTTGCTGTCATCGCCGACTACGGCTGAGGGAAATCTATCGGTCTGCTCACGCATACCCAGCGCCCACGTGTTTCGGTACTTACGTCAACTTCCTCCCTTGTATATTCAGTGTTTGACTACTGACCCGAAAGTCGTGGAATCAAATTCTAGCCGCGGCGGCCGCATTTTCGATGGAGGCGAAAACGTTTGAGGCCCGTGTGCTTAGATTTAGCTGCACGTCAAAGAACCCCAGGTGGTCGACATTTCCGGAGCCCTCCACTGCGACGCCCCTCATAATAATATCATGGTTTTGGTACGTTAAACCCAAACAGTTATTATCACAGGAAACTATGGTAAATATAATGACACTGTTTGCAATGACCACTTGCCCTTGTGGGACGCGGCCACGGCGACAGAGCGCCTGCAGCTCACACACTGGTGTATGTGACGCATAACGGATAATTCTCGTCTTTTTAATTTTACAGTAAATGCTGCTCTGTAATAAGAGCCTTGACACCGCTATATATGAAGTCCTATCAAGCGGCATTGACAGCCTATAGACGACGCACGTTGAAACGACGAGAGACGAACAGCACAAAGGAAGGAAGGAAGGAAGAAACAAGCGGAAAGACAGGGAGGTTAGCCAGTTCTTAGACCGGCTGGCTACCCTGTGCTGGGGGAAGGGGTAAGGGGGATAAAAGATGATAGAAGAGAGATGTTAGAAAAAAGGAGAGCCTTATTTATTCCCAATGATGTGATGACACTCAAGGGATGCTGAAATGACAAATAAATAAATCGGTATTAGGAGAACCGGTATTCGGTATTAGGAGTTTTTACAGAAGGTATTAGGAGAGAGAGAAAGATAAAGGCAGGACAGGGAGGTTAACCAGAGGAAGCCTCCAGTTTGTTATCCTGTACTTGGGAAGGGGAGAGGGGATGTAAAAGAATGAAAAAATAAGAACAATAGTTTGTGACGACAGTAGGCGACAAAACAACTACAGCACCGTCCAAGTACTGCACCCCAACATTGCCTGCAAGCAGTCAGTTTGTCATCCAGTCCGGTTTCTCGAAGAAACCGCAAAACCGCCCTCAGAGCGGCTCGTATTAAAGACCGGGTAGATCAGGGCCCTAGGATTTTGTTCTTCGTGAGAGGGCGGTTGTCCAGCTGGCCTAGTGCGGCTGAGAGGGCCGCCCTTTCGGAGTTGAAGCGGCTGCACTCGAAGAGAAGGAGCGCGACTGTTTCGCTGCACCCGCAGACTTGCCATGACGGGCTCTAAGACATTCCAATAATAAATGAATAGGCATTTGAGAAGGCCACTCCAAGTCACAGACGGACCAACCGGGTATAGTCACGTTGTGATAGGCTGGAAGGAATACGTAGTTCAAGATCCGAGTCCAAGGTATGCAGCCGTGCACTTGTAAATGTCGCTGACCTCCACAAGTCCAACGTTACACGATGGGCTAGCTCACGAAGTTCTTTTGCGGCGTCCGATATTGAAATGGGAATGGCGATACTGCGGACACCGTCGTGAGCGGATCGGGCAGCTGAGTCCGCTTGGTCATTTCCCTGAATGCCACAGTGACTAGGCAGCCACTGGAATATTACTCCGTGCCCTTTTTCTACTGCTCCACGGTGGACTCGCCTGATTTCTGCTACGAGCTGCTCATGTGAGCCATGACGTAAAGCTATGGGCAAAACAAACTTGCATGCACTCCAGGGCCAGCAAGCTCAAGCTCTAAGGACATGCCTCGATCTTCCGAAATGTGCGTCTACAGCGGCAAGAATTGTCATTGCAGGAGACCATCCTATGTCGACGTACGTAACAACACTCTAAAAACTGGTAAGCGTATCGCAAGAGTAAGAAAGCCGAGTTACTCTTCAGAGCGTTCTCTTACTCTCGCAAAGCATCGCATAGAGTGAAATGCACGTTCACTCTGTACGAAAGGAGAGAGTGAAATGTGCTTATACTCTACCTCCATCTGAGAGAGTGGAATGCCCGTATACTCTTCTGGCATGACAGAGTAGAACGCAGTTATACTCCTGCTCCTCATATATAGTATATGTCGATGTGCCGGCATACCGCGAGCGATGACCACTCATTATTAAGCACACGCATATACAGTAGAGAGCACTGCATTCGTCGCGGGGCTGGATACAATTAATAAAAAAAGCAGCGTTTCCAGCGCCTCCCAGTGCTTTTCAGTTTACTGGAATGCACTGGAATCCAGCGCCTCCCAGTGCTTTTCAGTGTACAGGAAGACACTGGAATAAAGCCTAATATCCGCGTTTTTAGCTTTGGATTTGTGCAGTTAAATAAGCGAATATCATGTCATCGAGTCGGTCGACGATCGAAACTACATTCGAAAGGTTTTTAAGTTCTTCGTATTTCAGTATCCACGTTTTTCGCTCGAATGTCGCGCGCGGAGTACACTGCCCTAAGCTGAATGGTCCGTACGGCTAGAGTGCGCTGTAGTCGCGGAACGTGAACAATAATGACCGAAAATATGTCCAAGGGCGTGACGAAAACTGAAGTGTTCAATGTGCAGTTCAGAAGTACAGCGTTTTCTACACAGAAATGACTAACCGCTTAGCTGGTCAATGCGAATGCCGCACATATCCTCGGTTACACTAATCTTGTTTGCTGAGAAACAGGCCGGATTGACGTTCTGATACCGGGAAGCACAAAACAAAGAAATGAACTATCTTGGTTGTAGCATGTACGGAAATACTCAAACCGGCGTTTCTAAACAAGAGAATGAAGACAGATCACCGATATGGTCAGTACAATCAGTGACAACATGAAAGAAAAAGGACGTGTTGGTCGTCTCCGAGTGTGGCGTTGTGGTAGCGCGTCGGACTCACAATCTGGGGGTCGCTGGTTCGAATCTCACTTGCGCGCGTTTTTTTTTTTTCTCACGTCTTTTTTTTTTTTTTTGGTCGCAGTGCTCGTTATTATGTCATCATTACGATCTACGCATGAATAAATTCTCAAATGCAATATTAAGGCCCTATTTCGCCCGGGTTCTGCTATTTCTTTCTTGAGGTGTACTACTACTCCTTTCGGAGGGGTCCGGCTACTCTGCTTCGGCAAGAGTTATGTTACTCTGTTGAGGTGGAGTACTGTAACCCTCTCAAGGGGCATTACTATACTCTGCCTCAAGAAGAGGTGATTTACTCTGGAAAAGAGAGTTAAATATGGGACAAGAATATACTCTCCCAAAGAGAGTGCCCAGCACTCTCTTAGTTCTTAGAGTGAACTGACACCCTCAGGGCGCATATTCGACACCTTGCCCGGGTACCTTCGCACCATCTCGCACCTTTATCTGCAAAAAGGCCGCATTCAACATTCAGCCACATTATTGCTGCCCATAGTACTTCATGGCCCTCGAACAATACGCCTGCAGCAAGACCGTCCTCGCCTTTATGTTGCCTACATCGACCCGAAGTGCGCCTTACCATACCTGGAGTTAGGAAGACAAGAAGAATGTCATCGGTTGCCCTTAAACAGGCCGTACTACTGTATTTACGTGAGGTGTACAGTGCTCACACCCATATTTACACTGATGGTTCAGTTATGACTACAAGCTCAACCACCGCCGTAATAATTCCGGCAAGACCTATCACAATACAGCTCAAAATGTTTGCGCAACCTCAGCTACAGCTGCTGAACTATAGCCCTCCGTGCTGCTCTTCAGTTTGTCATAGAGCAGACACCTAATTCATAGTCTATCTTCTGCGATAGCAAAGCAGCCCTCTAAAATAAGTGTTAAGAATCACACGGTCCCTCATGCATCCGCCTCAGACGACTCCAAGGCGAAAGCCATCTTCTTCTTTCCAGTCGACTGTGTTGACCCCCCCCCCCTCTCCCTCGTAGGTTTTCCGCACCCAAAGTGGTGTTGCAATGTCTCCTGGATCGGCACTCTTTTGACCAAACGACGATGATACGCGACGACGCCATCACGTGCCGTCACTTGATGTAGCGTTTTAGTGACGGCGCAAATTTTGGCGACCTGTGACATCATATACGAACGTCATCACATTATGAAGATTTCTTGTATCACAAGTGTTGACGCCGCCGCCGGTTTCTTATCGAGTTTTATGAGGCATCTAATGCACTCGCCTTGAGAAATAAACTAATGACGACATCAGCATCAGGAAGAGGATTCAAGCCGCTGTCCACCCCTATAGTTTTTCACCATTATTCGAGGCTGCAGTGCATGGGTTACGTCCCAGCACCCAGGACAGCGCGCGAATGTGTTCAGCTGCAAGCTATTGACAAAAGAGAAGACAGCGTGACAAAAGAAAGACCTTTTCTGTAACCCAATTACCGGAGACCTGAGAGACACGCAGTGGCTCTGACGTCTCGGATGACGGAAAGCCTGCAATACTAGTCTCTCCGTTTCCAGTCTGTCGCTTCTACGCCGTCCACGCATCGGTGGCGACGGACAAAAGAATGGCGTCCGCAAGGCAGCAACAGTGTGGGTCAAAGAAACAAAATCGTCCTTGCTCCACACGCTCCTTTGTCGGGCCCAGTGCAGAAACAATATGATCGAAGGGTTCAGCGCTAATGTTCTTCATTGCCGCTCTTCGCATGCGGTGTTCTAGTACAGGTACATAACAAAAAAAGTGTGATTGATCCCTGTGTCATAGGAATCAGTATAACACGAAAGTGAAATATGCCTTCCCATAAGCTGTTTGGTGTTGATGACATGTTCCGTGACGGAAATGACGTCAGTGAAGTCTTGGTGGACTCCGGCATAAAACACCCTCATGTTAAAAATGCTTGAACAGGGGATGTCTGTCGCTAGAACCAACGTCTCGACGGGGGTTCTTGTCTTCTACAAGGCAGCTGCCTTGAAGAAGACAAGACCCCCCGTCGAAACGGTGTCTCCGGCGACACTGACTTTTCAATTTGTTTTTCATATCTTCAAGTTTCTATGTTCTCCTGAACTTCTCTTTTGTTTGGATTAGGTACATAACATAGAAATTTTAAAAACGAAGACGACAGAAATTGATGCAAGGCTTATTTCGAAAGTATAGTCTGAAAATAAGGTCTTAAACACAGTACACACATATTTTATAGTTGCAGCTCGAAGCAACAAAAAGGGACATCTCGTGTCTTGAATACCTTCCGCGCTCTCGCTACAGCAGTGCGGTGCTTTTATTGTTTGGCGTAATAACTGCAGTACGTCGTACTTGAGCTTCGCGAAGCATACTTTTGTGGCGGAACGAGCCTCGCTCACCCATTTCAGACATCAAATTCAGTCAAATAAAATGGCAGGAAGCTTTCACACAATAAAAAGCCGCTTCATTCATGAACATAACAAAATATATTTCCCTGTATTTATTTCTTTCAATGTGATATGCGATTTCAACTTCATTTCAGTGTATCACTTTTTTTGTTAACTGGCAGGCGCTACCTATGCGGCCCTAAGTGGCTATTGTAAGTATGATATTGTACCTTAATTGTATTTTTAAATTAATGAACAATAATAAATTACTACTACTACTACTACGGCTACTACTACTACTACTACTACTACTACTACTACTACTACTACTACTACTACCACTACCACTACCACTACTACTACTACTACTACTACTACTAAAGAGTTGGTACAAAGTTTACCTTGTCGCAACAGTGCCTGTAAAATAAAATACATATCTCAATTGCTTGGGGTAGTAGTGAGGAGGCCTACACATACAGCAGACGACTCCGTCTCAATTCACCTTTAGGGCGCACGCCAATGAACACGAACCTCGAGCGATCACGCATGCATTTTTGGCCTCTCGAGAGACCAGAGGGCACGGAGCAAGCCAGAGGGTGACGTCCAAACAGCCGGAACGAGTACTCACCTGTAAGAACAGAAAGGGAAGGGGGCATGCTTAGTCTCACAGCACGCGCAAATGACTGAACACAGAAACGCAAGTACGCAACGCTACAGTGACTACAGAAATGTGCAGGATCACAACTAAAGCTTGTCCTACGTGGTACCATAGTATTGAAGGATTATGGTGGTACCCTTGATAAGCGGTGCTATGTGTGTACATAGGAATGAGCAAGTACATGTGCTACACAAGAATGCACTATATTACAAAAGCGATGATTAAAAAAATCGAAAAGTATTACGAAAGTGGGTAGTATGAAGAGACCGTATATCTCGGAATATATCTTCGTGGGAATTTTCGTAAAGCACAGCAATAAAATGAAGTACCAGAAGAATATACGATTATTAGAGATAATCACTATAATAAGGTTGTAGTTGAGAACCACATCTTACTAGGTCGTCTAGACAAGTCAGTCACCCTAAAGCCCGTCACCCTTGTTAACAAAAAATTCGGTTGCCACTCAAAGTTGACGCATTCCACACGTGATGGTGGCGCAATAAGCGAAGCCTGGGAATGCACATTGTGCGGGCTTCGGCTCAGTGAACTGCAAGGGACCCGCATATTTTTACGTGCATACCAGCGTACGAACAATGCCTGAACCGCGCGGACCTGCATTTGCGTTTCGCAGCGTACAAGCTTCTCGCCATCCCGCATAGCTTCAAAGGAGAGCGACGACCGCTAACGTGGTTAACGCCGGCGCCAACCCGTCGACGAGGACGGGCACGCGGGTCCATTCAAGGACAATCAGAGCGTCGCGCACACAACTGCCCGTCTGGGTCAACCAGCTTCTTTATTTTCTTGCCTTTTTTTTTTTCACTCGTCTGAGTTTACTGCGTCCCATTTCTAACACCGAGGTCTGTGCGCAGGTGATGCCCACGTCTACGTTCGGATACGCATTTGACCTATGCTTTTTTTCTTTTTCCTTCTTTTCTGTGAACGTAGGTCCCAGCGCGAAAAAGGATGCATTAAAGCACGCATCTCGCATTGTTCACACCGTAAAAACAATCAAAAACATAGAAGAAAAATAGTGGCGAAGGTCGGCGTCGCGACCTAGCGTGCATCATGCACGCAGGCTGTGCCGATAATCGTATTAGCGTTACAGCGAGTCAAGTTTCAGCAGCTTCAGCGGTCGCTCGTTCTTGGGTCCCAGGGTGTGAGCCTTGGATATATGTCGCAGGTACAGCCTTCGGCAACAGTGTGCACCAGATTGGTATGCGCCATCACCAAACAAAACTCACACCGTCCCTTATGCATATTTTTTATCTTCTTAGTGGATTGTATTAACCCCCGGGCTGTCCAGAGGGCCTGCGAGAGGGCGGAGGGTCACGGTCTTCCGGTCCCTACGTGGGAGCGGCCCGCGACTGCTACTGATTCCCCCTAAAAGGGGGCGTTACAACGCAGTTCCTCAGGACCTGAATGAAGTTCTCTGTCTGTCTGTCTGTCTGTCTGTCTGTCTGTCTGTCTGTCTGTCTGTCTGTCTGTCTGTCTGTCTGTCTGTCTGTCTGTCTGTCTGTCTGTCTGTCTGTCTGTCTGTCTGTCTGTCTGTTCTGTCTGTCTGTCTGTCTGTCTGTCTGTCTGTCTGTCTGTCTGTCTGTCTGTCTGTCTGTCTGTCTGTCTGTCTGTCTGTCTGTCTGTCTGTCTGTCTGTCTGTCTGTCTGTCTGTCTGTCTGTCTGTCTGTCTGTCTGTCTGTCTGTCTGTCTGTCTGTCTGTCTGTCTGTCTGTCTGTCTGTCTGTCTGTCTGTCTGTCTGTCTGTCTGTCTGTCTGTCTGTCTGTCTGTCTGTCTGTCTGTCTGTCTGTCTGTCTGTCTGTCTGTCTGTCTGTCTGTCTGTCCGTCTGTCCTGTCTGTCTGTCTGTCTGTCTGTCTGTCTGTCTGTCTGTCTGTCTGTCTGTCTGTCTGTCTGTCTGTCTGTCTGTCTGTCTGTCTGTCTGTCTGTCTGTCTGTCTGTCTGTCTGTCTGTCTGTCTGTCTGTCTGTCTGTCTGTCTGTCTGTCTGTCTGTCTGTCTGTCTGTCTGTCCTGTCTGTCTGTCTGTCTGTCTGTCTGTCTGTCTGTCTGTCTGTCTGTCTGTCTGTCTGGCTGTCTGTCTGTCTGTCTGTCTGTCTGTCTGTCTGTCTGTCTGTCTTCTGTCCTGTCTGTCTGTCTGTCTCTGTCTGTCTGTCTGTCTGTCTGTCTGTCTGTCTGTCTGTCTGTCTGTCTGTCTGTCTGTCTGTCTGTCTGTCTGTCTGTCTGTCTGTCTGTCTGTCTGTCTGTCTGTCTGTCTGTCTGTCTGTCTGTCTGTCTGTCTGTCTGTCTGTCTGTCTGTCTGTCTGTCACCTATATAAGATGCCTCTAGGATTTTGTAGTTATCTTTTTGCACTGGCGGTACAGAACAAGTATCTGATTGAAAAGGGGAAGACACTGTGGCTTCGCGTCACATTTCTTACAATGGGCAGCAAGCTGCATTCCCGACATTTTCGTTGTGCTCGAGCATACGCACGTTCAGGCATCTGCCGGTCTGGTCTATACGTAATGCCTTTCACGTGAAAGTAAAGTCTTGTAAACAACGCCTCTTGTGCACGTGACGTAAGCATTTGTATGTCTGATAGAGCAAACTGCCTTCCGCTCCCACCCTGCTTCTTTCTTCCTCCATGAATGCAGGCATGGCGGACATTTTCGCCGATGAGAAAGGGCACACCATTTCCAGCTAAGGGTTCGGCGTTGGAGCAGCCAGCGCACTGCGCAGACGCGGCGGTGCGTCTAGCATGGCAGCAATGAAATATAGAACGTAAGAAAGAGAGGCCAGAGAGAGGTTCGGTGTACGAAGGTGATGTTACTTGGCGACAAGGGTAGAGCAGTACAGCGAATGAGTGAAGGAAAGAACACACAGCACACCGTGCTCCTAGGAGACACTTTATGTAGTGCGGATGAGAGCACGTATGGAAGATCAGGAGACAATCATGGAGACTATACGTGAGAAAAAAAAAAGAGAAGTGAAAACACAGGAATAATAAATGGAGGCGAGGGGGTCGACGAAGATCGCCGGGACGGGCCAGGCCAAGCGTAGCCAAGCCGAGTCATCTAGCCAGCCAGCGAGTGCAGAGCACGGGACCAGAAGTTGAAAACCCGAGGCAGGGACACGAGAAAATTACTCGGTTCCGTGACGAAAACCAATTTCGGGCGTTCCGTTGGCCGCCATTCGCCGCTGCCTTGGCGATAGACAACTCTTCCCTCGCCTGACCTTTCCCATTTTTTTTGTTCGCATGATTCCATTTAGGTCGTTCTTATTTCAAAGCTTTTGTTTGATCTTTCATAGACCAGTCATGCATTCCACTGGAATGTGTCTATGGTCTCTGTCTTGCTTTGCTTTTTTTTTTCGAAGCCAGTTTTGTGGGAAGCACGCTGCCGTCATCAATAACCCCATCTCCCTTCGCCGCCCTCTCTCAAACGAAACGATGTCTTCCCTTTCTGGCGTTGTTCTGGCGCTGCTCTCTTGACGGGCTTGTGTGGGCTAAGTGTCCTGTGTTGGGCGCTAGATACGTTACTATGACCACAACTTGAACGCGGGGCTTGCTTCGAGATTCGAATTCCTAGCTTTAAGTCGATATCAGAGGTTTTCCTCAAAGAATACATAGTAGTGACGTCACTCGAGCGGGACTGATGCTTCCACTATGTGGCACGAAGAAAGGCACGCACGCGAGTATGCCGGTGCTGTCCTGTCCGAACATTGGCTGCCAGCCCCAAAGTCGTGACATCACGGTATCCAGATTACAAGATGTGTCCTACTATTTATCGAAAACAGGAACCGAATAGAGGAGGTCAGGAAGGATAGATCGGGAGTCCTAGATTAAAGTGGCCTACGATGGCTTTTTTCTCTTTTTTGTTTATTTTCTTTTAAAACCCCACTTTTTCTTGCTGTCGGAGACGCGTACTACCTAAGGCATAGGAGTTTACTTAGAGGGCAGTGCCTCAGCAGTTGGAGCAAAGTATCGAAGTTTGCTAGACCAGAAAATGCCATGGAGACGAGTTCAACTACGTAAACAGACAGCGCGTTTATTTGCGCAACTCTTCGAGCGACGAATCATACCGCGCAGTCGAGGTCTCTGTATCAGCGCCTACCGCGAGTAACAAAGGTCTCAAGCTCAATTACCCGCGGTAATATTCGAACTTCCATAGGCGAGAAATTGAAGGACACCCGTGCTCATAGAGAAAGGCCAATTTGAATGAATGAATGAATGAATGAATGAATGAATGAATGAATGAATGAATGAATGAATGAATGAATGAATGAATGATGTCCCGCTCTATATAGATTTTAAAAATATCGAGCAATACGTCACACTGGACGTCAAACGGCGCTCCCAATATATGCGAGACATAACTCCTATCGATATATAAAAAAAGCATAAAAAAGGAAAGAAGCTTTCAAGCGAGTCCGTAGGGATGTTATCGGTTACGTTGCAATGCCTTATCGAGATGCAACGGAAACGTCACAGTTTAAAGAATGACGACACAGATCAATTCCTTCCGTTCCTTTTTTTTTCTTTTCTTCTTTTTTGAAAGAGAGTCCTCGGAGCGAAAAGTGCACACATCCATACAGAACACACGAGTTCAAGCAATCGATGTTCACAGATTGAGTAACGAGGCGAAAAGGGGTTGTTGAAAGATGGCGCGGTTCATGCATGCCAGAATGCTCGGTGACAGGCAGCTGACAGCGAAGGCACGCGGCGTCTTCATCAATGCCTCCCGTATATTTACCTTATTTTCCTCATTCATTTCTTTTATTTGTTTTCTATCGCTCAGCTTCTGATGGCTTAACCCCTGCGCTGAAGCGTTTCTACAAGAGGGCGTTGTATATGTCGATACTCTCGTCTGGAACTGTTCTTTCTGCATTGTTTCCCATCTTTATACTTTCGTTGTTTAAGATAAGCGGCCGATGTCCTTCGTCCTTGGAAGTATTCTGTGCCTGTCAGCGCGTTCGATGAACCAGCTGCCAATTGAGATTGACCTTGAAAGGCAATTTTCAGCTGTAGAAAACAGGTGTCAAAAACATTATCATGCTATAGCAAGAATCACGAGTTCAGCTGGTTGGTGGATGTTCATCGTGCAATAACTTGCACCCCAACACAGTTAGAAAAGGAACAGTAGAAGAGAAAGGCACAAGCACTGTAACTAGTGCTTCTGTCCTTTTCTTTTGTCCTTCTTGTAACTGTGTTGCGCTGTAAATTATTCCACGATAAGTACCGTCATCATCACCATCATGCAGTCGATGTGTGTTTGTGATGGCAGGAATGTTGTTACGGACACAAGCAGATTCGTATGGCCACATACGTGGTCATATATGACGTCACTACGACTGCTAAAGTTTACCCCTCCCCCTTGCCTCTTGAGAGAAAACTCCGACAGTAGCCGTGCCATCGCTTCTTCACCACATGCAAAGAATACAAAGTATACACGCAAAGTATACAACAGAATGGTTGCGCAACGACGTCACCACACGCAACACCGCGAATGCGACGACAGCGGCACAGGCGGACGTCCCCCCGAGGACGCAACCAACTACGTGCCCCGTTAGCCCCACTCACTCTTGTGTTCCACTCAGCCTCATTCCCTTTGCACCAACCATTTCGTGTCTTAAGTCTCTCTCACTCGAACAAACAATGCACTGTTTTAAGGGCTCGTTGACTTCCATTGTTCGTACAGCACCCAGTAAGGCACGTCACACCCTCACCCTTATGTCCGCAATTTCATTCTTTACGCATTTCTTTATTTTAATATCATCTCTCCGCCCACTCTTTAGCTACACAAAACTCGCGGCTTCCTAGTTCAACGTAGCGAACCTTCAGCCATTCTTTTTTTTTATCTCGTTCTCCGCCCTCGCTGTGATGTCTTCATTGTCGTGGTGACAGCAGCCGTCATGTCTGCCAAAAGCGAATCAAAAGTTTTCGAGAGATTAAAAAGGAAGTCCAAATCTGAAGCAGCAGTGCACATAAGAATTTTGAAATATGGGCGGACGGCGCGTCACTAGGACAGGAGAAGGCAAAGTGCCGTCACAAGAAAGGCATGAATCCTTTGTGGTTTTTCTTTTCTTGTGTTTGCTCGCGAGTTCAAAGAAATTTTCGTAATATAAGGAGGAGCACTTTATTTTTATCCTAACAACTACGTGGAAAGGGGTGGCCGTCGCCAAAAAATGGCGACAAGTCCTTCATTTATTTTTTGTCTGAATAAAAAAAAAAACACGAAATAAATGCGAACAGCTACTGCGTGCTGCTCGTGTCTTGTAAAAAAAGTCGACATTTCGCCGTTTCCTTTTGTTTTTTTTTTTCGTCAGCACATTTCTTTCACAACTCCCACCACCTTTCGCTACGCTTTGTTCCCATTCCCTCTTATCCTTCAAAAGAATAGAAGACGAAGAAAGAGTTGCAGACGTTTTTCAGTGTCGAAGCGCAAAATAAAAGCACTCTGATTGGCTAATGAGAGGAGGCGCGCATACGTCTTCGTTAGCCGCGAGCGCGACTCAGCGGGAAGCCAGACGTCCTCCGAAGAAGACGACGCGAGCACTCGAGCATACGACAAAGGACGCCCTCAAGGAAGAATAATGGGGAAAAAAGAAACTGTCTCACAACACGTCATACTTGCATAGAAAAAACAAAAAACACTGCCTTCTATATTTGCTGCTTCGGCAATCTCAGCAGAGCATATATCAGGCTCGCTTTCACTTGCACAATCGGTAGGAAACATAAATCCCTTCATACACGTTATTATTTCCTCCCAAGGTCTTTTTCCTTCGACCTATACCCGCTGCGAGGAAGCGCGGGCCAAGGTCTCCTTTACAAATCACTGGCCGAGTAATGAAATTGCTGCAGACATCTCGCAATGTATGCTTTATTTATTAAAGGAATCGGCCTGCCTTCGTTTCTTGATACTGCCTTCAATTTATAATTTGATCTAGTTTTCTATATCTGGGGCCTTCCTTTCACGGTATCACCAGCGATAACTCAACGGTGCCCGAAGCCGACCGTCTTTCTTAGCCAAAGCTGAGATTCGTACGTACGACGCCGCCACTGCCGTCGGAGACTCACGCTAACCTGGTTAGCGGAGCTACGCCACCGACGCTCCTGACGCCACAAAGCGCCGCAGCTGCGTCGTTCCTTCGAGCAAGCGCTGCTCTGATGGACGGGAAGTGTGCTGGATCATTTAAGCGAACCGCAAGCTCTTTCAGCCGAGTCGAGTGAGTGCTTGTGTGATGCAGCGCGTGAAACAAGAAAACACGCGGCGCGCGAGCACACACACACGCACTACACACAAGCACACACACACACACGACACACACACACACACACACACACACACACACACACACACACACACACACACACACACACACACACACACACAAATGTTCTTTTCAAAGGTCCAGAACTGAAGACAGTAATGCTTTAAGCAACTTGGTGGTTCATGATCACGGTTTCACTGGTCACGGAGAGGCTGGCGTGTCGAGACGTCCGCAGATCTCATCATTACAAGTGCAAGTCTAATCACCACTGCACCCTGCGCACCCCAGCGTCGCAGCAAAGCCACCTTGCCGCATATAAAAGGTTCCTTCCACGAAGTGTAGAGCACCAGACTTTGCACGCGGTCATTGCACGAGGCGGCATGCAGCTCACCAATAAACCCTCGCAAAGAAAGAAACACGTAAAGAGGACGGGCGCTAGACATCAACTGTCCGTCCTGTTTACGCGTCTCTTTTCTTTGCGTTTGTTCCGCTGCTAATATGCGCAAGTAGAAGGTACCTCATCTTTTTTACTTCGTTTTCCAGAAAACAAATCAAATGGACTTTTTTTTTCACTCCACACAACTACAGACTTCCCCTCCCTTACGCCAAATGTCCCGCGGAATATTCACGCCTCGTGTGCCATCTAAGAATCACTTTTCACGGACGCATACTTAAAAGCGGGATGACATCCTTTTTTTATTATTATTATGTCCACACTAAGGGAAAAAGAAAGCGAGATCATAAAAGTGCGCATTCACTGTAATCCTTGCTTCCACATAGATCGCGGGCAATGCGCAGCGGCGGAAGCAATCAGAAGTTTCTTCGTTCTGCCGAAAGGAAACAACCAATCAGTGATTCTGCATTAAAAACGAACAAATGACGCGTACATAAATTACGCTGGTTAATCGTTCGTCGTATTTTCAATGCCGGCGCCTCATCAATTGCCTTCTTTTGAATAACTGCTGCAATGCTGAACGTTCGTTTACCGCAACGATATCCATAACCCGGCACGTGCCGTTCCGGGAGCTTTGACGCCAGGCAAGAAAAAATTAAAAAAAAAATGAGGGTTCTCGCAGAAGAGGGTCGTAAGGCATCGCCATTTCCTTGGGCGCTCCTCCCGATGAATTTCCTGTGTTTTATTTTTTTTTCTTCCTTTCACTCGTCCCTCGGAGAACTCAAATTGCGAACGCCACATTTCCTTCCGCCCAGTGCATCAACGACCGCTCGCTATTCGCCTCTCTTTCTTCCTATACTCCGACTTGAAGTCATCCGTCTTTCTTTATTTCTTCTTTTTTTTTTGAGGTGGTTCTTTTCGCGAATTTCGTTCCCTCACGGCGGTAGTTCGGTCTGTGCAATATATGACGGCCTCCAAGATTCCCTCCTTTGACGTCACTACTTCGTGCTTCTCTTTTTGTTTTCATCTGTTTCGCCGCTTCTACCGTCTGTTCGCATTCGTCTCGTGGTCGGCTCACGAGTACAGACGACCACCGTCACCTCGACTGGACTACGGTCACAGTCATGCGCAAGCGTGCGAGAAATTCTGATAAGGAAGGAGAGGAGGCTATATTGTCCTAGCCTTCCTTTCAATGACGGTGGCCCATACTCATATACCTATTCATTCGCTTCATTTATTTTTACTTCTCATACTAAACGTGAACGTCCCCCTTCGCTTTCAGATGCTCTCGGAACTGCTGATATTTTGAACAGGGCACATATTATTGCGTAGAAGCACGCAGTTTACCGTCTTCGATGCCAAAACTGTCGCTCCTTCTTTGACTTTATCAAAGAAAGCGAGGTAAGAGAATGACGGTTCGAAAATGGAAACTCAGTAGGATGTTTGTGACGTCACTAAAAGACTTGCAATATAGGAAGCGCGAAGAAGTCGAACAATACCAGCCATGGTGTAACTGTCTACAAGAATCGGATCACAAAGTTCGCACCGGAGGAGTTTATAAAAAAGCACCATAAGATTACAGCGAAAAGGACACAGAACCATCTTACTCCGTTTAATTTTGTTAGACTGCAACACCATATATACATTCCTCGAGGGAGATATTAATGAACAAAGTAGGCAGAACCTTTGCTCTCATTCAGGTAATTCTTCCGGAAATATAAAAGCGCACTGTCAACTGACATCGCACCTGATGTGTACGTGCACTATTTTATAACGGTTATGTATAAATTCTATACAACTTTTTGTTTTACATATATTTTGTTCTGTCACTATGACCTGCTCCTCAGCGACGCAAGGGTAAACAAACAAATAGAGAAGATGTGTCCGCAGTCGACATGGAAGCGAAGGAAGACGATTCCGGAATCGGCTGCATGGATAAATCGGCGAGGCGAACGAAAGAGTGTGAGTAACGCACCACGGCACACGCCGCCATAAATTATATAGTCCTCGCTTCTCGACTTCGCATCGATATTTGTCTGAAGCCAAAAGGCCACGTCGACAGCCGAGAAAGCAGCAGCAGCAACAACCCATCTATTTATACTTACTACATAAATAATTTATATAGCATTTATTCTAGATTTCCTATTTGGCGAGTGTCTTTTCCTTATATATTCGTTTCCTGAACCTCTTTTAACGTGTCAATTTAAAGCTATGCCACCAAAACAATACGACCGCTGCGTGCAAGACAGCCAAAGATTAATTATAGAAGGGATGACTGCTTCATTTCTGACGAATATACCGGAGAGGTATTTCAACAACAGCACGCGCCGTTGACCTAACATTCAAATATACGATAAAATAGAGATAAATATATATTCATCGGTTAGGATGGAACACATGCCTTAGATGAATATGTCCGAATATTGTAATCTGAATAGTTATGACCTTATGAAGTGTTCGTTCTTTTTTGCCTTGTAGGAAGACGGTCTGTTTCTTTCCTTCGTTTACTCATCTATTTTAGTTTTGTTATTATTTTTTCGCTAATATGAAACGTGATTTAGACACCAGGAGGTTATCTTGTATTAGCCGTACGTTCCCAAAATAAACATTATCACTTTGGACCCATGTAGTGCCCAAACATTTTCTTAACAGCGAAGCCATTAAGGCAGCCGTAATTTGTGTGGTCTACGCAAAAACTATCATAATCATAAACGGGTATGTGCCACAGTAATTGGGTAAGTCCCACTACTCACCACTGGTCCACTAAAAACGAAGAAGAAAACTATCGTCATCAAACGGACATGCGGAAGTTGCCGGCCCACTCTACCGACAACCTAGCTACAACCAAGTTCTGCCTAGCTACAACTCTAATAAGCAGCCCGTAGATCTATGAGAAGTGCGAACGCTTCGTTTCCCCGCGTTCTGTCTCTGCAGTTTGGACAACCGTGTCGTGTCTGTGACTGTCTGTGGTTTAACTCGAACTCATCTGCGCTGAGAATCAACCACGTTGCTTGTTGGGCGAGTTGGAACAAGTCAGTCATAATGGTATTTAGCGCAAACACTAGACAACATACAAAGGAGAGGATGTAGACGCAGCTCACGTCCTCTCCTTTGTCTGTTGTCTAGTGTTTGCGCTAAATACCATTGTGAGAACCAACGTAGAAACAACCTAACATTAACTTGATACACCCTAGCAACGACCTATAAGCAACCTAGAAACCTGCCTCACCTAGCTATAGGTCCTAGAAACAACCTAGAATGAACCAGATGAGTCTTCAGATTTCGTCCAGTTTTGCTGTTTCAAGCCTTGCGCGGCTTAGTGTAAGCTTCACCATTTTTTTTTTCGCCAATTGTAAATTAATTGTGCGTATTATTAGAAGAAACTTGTTCCACCGTTGCAACAGTTACATACGTACGTACGTAAATTGCAGCCATATTATGAAACGCCGAGCTGACTGTCCTAACACGACTTTTTACTTGTGAAGTGGAACCGACATGCACGCATCAGTGCATTTATTGCTTATTTACTTCTTTCCTCCCCTCCTCTCTCTCTCTCTCTCATCTTTCTACTCCCCTTTCCCATTCCACCAGTGTAGGGTAGCCAACCGGAGATGCTTCTGGTTAACCTCCCTGCCTTCTGCCTTTTTGTTTCCTTCCTAATGCCTTTCAAGTGCAGCATTCTTGTTCACGTAAAAAACAGTTCAATGTAGCCGAAAATTCGACGTAACAGAAGAAGGCATGCAACGATAGAAGTACGTAACCATCAAGCGACCGAGAGCAATAATATAGTGCCTGACATTTCTCCAGTAAAGTTCGGATGCCCGGTGATAAGCAGGCGACAGTGAATGGGGGGGAGATAAATGCCCACAGGGTACACTGGTTCAAAGCACCATGAACGAAGTTGCTACATGAATTGCCCATTAACGACAAACAGTTTCGTGCCCAATGCTCTTATCTGCAAAACACGGAAAATTGCACGTCCTTCGACTGCAGAAACATAAACATTACGTAGACTTTCTTTCTTTATTTCTTCATTTCTGTTTTTCTGATTTGCAAGCACTGCTTGTGTCAATCGCTCGACATCTCACTCTCGTCAACGGAGAAAATAATAATAAATTAAATAAGACAAAAATCGGGAAGCATTTGCACGAATGTCTCGGCCACTTTATCGGCCAATTATCTAGAATTCTTCTCGCATCCTCTGCCGCTTCTTCGGCTTGCAAAAAAAGAAAAATAAGAATACCTCCGACGAGAAAGCAAGACCTTCTCGTTCCGTGCTTTCCACGGAGCATATGGCATCGTAGAGTAACGAGACCCACTTAAAATGAAGGCCCAAAAAACACAAAAATAAAAGTCAGAGTATGTCTCCCTGGGTGCAGAATTCTGTCGATCGTTTATCTGTACATTTCTCTCTTATCGCAACTTCGTCCTCACATCGTAGCGAGCGCCCCATGGCGACCGTTTCTTCTCCGCGGGTTCGCCCAAATAGTGACGGACGGCGGGGGAAAAGCCATTATACAAGAGAGAACAGGGACGCTGGCTGTAACATCGACAAGAAACTGAAATCACGAAATAAGAAAGGAACCAGAAATGGCGTCGACTAGCTGCGCTCCTGCCAAAGAGGCTCTCTCGTTTCTTGCCGGCATCACCACTGCAGAGGCGCACGCGACCTGTCAAAGAACGCGCACCGAGTTTTCGGGAACAACAGTGCCGCCTATTGCTTCCCGTAAATATCGCCTGCTAGGATCTTCTGCCACCGCCGCCGGGGAAAGAGCGGAAAAGCGAATCGACGCTTTCTTGTCTTTTGTTCGTTTCCTTGTGTAGCCGCCGCATTGGTTCTCTTGCGGCTTCGTGTTTGGCTTGCTTTTCGGCCGGAGGGGGGCGGCGTACTGAATTTGAATTATATCCCTCTCGACGGGCGGTTTTGAAGAGCGTCCGCGCACGTTCTTGTTTGGTTTTCGGCTCTGCTCGCAAGACAAGCCTCGGCGATCGGCTGTCTTCTGCTTTTGACTTCGACGCCCCCTGTGCAAGCTTTGCATCGTGCAGCACGGACTGAGGTTGAAGCGAGGAATATCCGACGTCAGGAACAGGGAAAGTGCAACCACGATAAATATAGAAACAGCCTACTAGCAGCGCCTTCCCGAAAAAGCAATCTTTTCGTGCTTCAATTCACGTCAAAAGCAATAGGTGAAGAAGCAATAGTTGTTCGCGGTTGCCTAAATTCTAATGAAGTATCTTGAGACTTTGCATAAAGCCCACGAAAAAGAACAACAAAATGAAGAGTTGCCGCTTTGCAAATATACCATCGATATTACTTATTACCACACGATCCTCTAACATGCCTACCTGCCTTTCAGTGAGGTAAGTAAAACGCATTGTCTGCCTCGTGTGCCGGCGGCATGTAAGTGCGCTGTTGAACACTTACTATTCAACAGAATCGCGAACGTGGCTCGATGTAACAGCCTTCGCTTCCACCCGGTGTGTTATCATTCTCTAAAAGCAAACACCATGCGTAGTATTCGATAAATAGGCATTGGGGGTCGTCGTGAGTGAATAGATCAAAAGAAGTGCATTGCGAAGGGAAGCTGCGGCTTTTGTAAATATGCAACGTTCAGATAATGCCGCATATGCCTGGCTGTTGTCTCGGCACTTTTCAGTGAGACATACACATGCAGTCAAGCGACATCAATCATATCGCGGACATGTCACACACCACGTTTCCCACCACGCTGCGAAAGCGGTACTCGACTGACCGCTGCATGTACAGTCGTCAGCAACTTTAACTCAAACGCTCCGCAGCGTGTCCTGAAACGGTTTGATTGAGGGCAGCGCCGCGTAGCTTTGGGTTCTGTTGCCGAGATGTTACCAATGCATGCCGACACACTATCCAAGCATACCGAGGTATTGTCTCGGCAACAGCGCCCGGGGCTTCGCGGCTGGCATCAGTCAAGCCAATCCAGGCCACGCTGCGGAGCGTTCGAGTTAAGCTTGCTGACGACTGTACGTTGTACTGCGCGACACTGCACGCAACAACCAGAGATAAACAACGGCCACCAATCGCCGGGAGGTCGCGAGCATTTCACCGCGATGGACGGCGGTCTCTTCTTCGCAGGTACGCTTTCGTTCAATCCTCCGGGCAGTTTTTCTTCCCTTTTCTATTTCCCTTTCTTTCTTTCTTTCTTTCTTTCTTTCTTTCTTTCTTTCTTTCTTTCTTTCTTTCTTTCTTTCTTTCTTTCTTTCTTTCTTTCTTTCTTTCTTTCTTTCTTTTTTTACGCATTTCATACATTTCGGCGTATCCGGGACCCCCCGTGTCGACGGGAGACGGTCAACGCTATGCGGTGCCGTAAAAACGTCAAGTAAACGAGGTTCCGGAACACGAGCGCACTGGCGGCGCGCATATTGCCTTAGCCGTCCAGAATTTTCTACACTTACAGTCGGCCAATCAGAAACCGCAGTCGACAAAGCTCCACGAGCGGCATGAGCAGTTCTCTGCGGTTAGAACTGCCCTTTCTGTGTGTTTCATGGCCCCTTTATCGTTTTAGCAGCTGTCGCTGACCCATATATATCGTCGAGACGTAAGAAAAATGCGCAAAAGATCGGAACAAAGCCCCACGAGAAAGATGAACGTTCTGAGAAAACGAAAATGGCAGGCCTAAAGACAAGGCTTAGAAAAGTACAGCAGAGTGGATCATCCATCGAATTCGAATAGGTGATTTTTCGACAGGAAAAACAAAAAAACTGCCAAGCGCTACCTGAAGCTGGTATCTAACGCAACTGTACGCACCCTCCAAGACGTTCATGTCCCGCATGCGGTACTATTTGTGTCTTTTATTGGAGATGTCACAAGCAGCCGATGTATGACTGCAGCGGGAGCGAGAAGCTCAATTTAGCCCCTGCGCATCGCAGGCGCTGCGAAAACGCCGCCTCTCGATCACGCCACACATGCATGATCGAGTGACGATCTCCTTCGCCTAAATAACTACGTCAAATAAAGTTGCCTGAGTAGAAAACATGAAAACATCTTTAGCAACAATAACATATTTACGCGTCATCGTTACATGCGGCTTCAGGAAGCGACAGTCTATTACACCACACTCCAAAGAGTTTTCACCTTCACAAAAAGAAAAGACGAGGAGGGAATGGTAACTAACCTTACACGTGTTTCTCATGCGTGTGCAATCGTACTCAAGCGAACAAGGATTACCGAACTGCGTACCTAACTCAAACCAACGCCCTCACAAAGGAGGCGCCGAGTAAGTGATGGCGAGAGGGGCGAAGCAGTTTAACAAGCCGCCTACGTGACGCCGCGGGAGAGCGCTTATGTTCGCTGAACAGCAGCAACAAAACGAAAAGTAAACTACACGATGACCTTTTAGGCGGGAGTGTAATGCGCAGGTAGACACGGGAGAACCGAATAAGGGGGCCCCCCGGGGGTCGAAGGTTGCGAAACAACACGGACACTGTAGAATGCTCTGGACAGAAAGCGCCGGACGGTGTCAGCGGCACTTCCAGTTCATTTAGGTCGGGTAAACAGCGACGTGTGTACACAATGCTTACGTGTATACCCGTTTGTCAAAAGCGCCGAGCTGGACAGCCCGCTGGACAAACGGCCGTAAAGAGAAGGACGACAGACGCGGGTCTCACAGTTCAGCCTACCACCAACTGTGTCTACAGTGCTGCGACACGGTTAGCCTTGGCGCCCGGATATCTATAAGATAAACAACTGCACATATAAAACATCCAGGCGAAACAGATAGGGGAGAGAGAGAAAAAAAGAAAACGCTAGCTCTGATGTCAAACACAAAGAAAAAAATATACCGACGACTTCATGCTGGCGCACCTCCTGTGTCCCTGTATTGTTACTACAGGCTCAGCCGACCCCCACTTTCTCTGTGCCGTCGCCAAATGAATCCGACATGTACAGCCCATTAGTATTCAAACCAGTAAAACTAGGACGTTTAGGTATTCTACTTCACGAGGTAAATGGCCGTTATGTGACGCGTAACTATCGTGTCGATAACCACAGTACTAACTTTTCGAATTACGTATTAAACATCAGCTTCTACGAGGCCTTTAATACTGATGAAGTGTTCACCTTATATATGGACGACCCTATATGTAGGATTACCTAGCTGCACCTTCGTGGCTGCCACATGCCGCATTCTTGGCAGCAGAAGAGTATATCGATCAGGTCCTCAGGCGCGCGAACGCGATCGTTCGTCCATGTGTCACACCTTTTTCATGTGTACGTGTCCCGTGTATTCGCTGGTACCCCCGTCTTCAAACGAATCTTACTCTAACTGGCCCAAAGGCTAGCGCTTATGCCACAGTATAGGCCGTTAAAAGCGCACACACAGTACCGTCATACAACAACGTCCAAACCGAAAGCCGCGAATGTCGTCCGCTCGCAGTTCAACACATGCATCTCAACACAGCCGCCATTACGGATCTCTGAGGCAGATAGCGCGCCGAGCGTGATTGATGATTCCGTGTGCGGCATCGATGTGGCGGCGACGAGCGGCGTTTTCGATCAGCGCGTTCACTCAGGCCACCCGCCACATTCCATCGAAGTTGCTCCCTGCGGACATTTACGTGAATTTACTGCGAACCACGACCAGACGCAGCTATTCCGCTCAATGGTAACATAATTTGCGCAGCATCTGTTTCTCTCTCTCTCTCTACTGCTACGCATGGCGCAAAGTCCGCGCATCTGCTCGCGCAACGAGAGATATCTGATTACGCGTTTACATCGGATCACACGACGACTGACAAACAATCCGATGCGTGGACAGTGGCATTGCGCGGATATCACGTTTATTAAGCGACTGGTCTTGATGTGATGTAGGAGCAGTTCTTTTGTTTCAGTTCACTGTTTGACTTGTTCGTGGCGTGACACATTTTGCCGAGCGGCCTCAGTTAGAAAACGTTTCACGCATAGCGGTGCGTGTTTCAAAGGTCGGAGATAATGCTTCCGAAGCACTGCTATATGGATACGAGAATCCCCATCGAGAAAAGCCAATAGAAGGAAACCTTAGAAAGGTTCAATGTATTGTGTGCCGATGTAACATGTAGAGTGCTCCTGCCGATCACAAGTCGTGGAATCACGATGCGGTGGATATGATAAAGGCTCACCACGACATATCTGATCGATCATCACCGAGTAATTGGTCGGGCAAGAGTTTGTAGTGTGCACGAGGTTTCAGTGTGTACTTCGTCGGTAGTTCTCGATTACTGAAGCACAATAGCAGCAGAAGCCAGAATAAGCCAACGGAATGAAACTTATCGATGCGTACGATGGAAACAGTGAAAAAAGAATGTGCCCGAAGACCCCCTTTTTGACCCCTGAAATAGGTCAGTGAAAAAAGGGTGGCGGCTCGCTTCGCTGGGCACTACAAAGGTGTAGAGAAAATTGAAAGCCCACCACGAACCGGCGCGAAGTTAGCGGATGCCGCGTAAAATGCTAAGAAAGAAAGAAAGAAAGAAAGAAAGAAAGAAAGAAAGAAAGAAAGAAAGAAAGAAAGAAAGAAAGAAAGAAAGAAAGAAAGAAAGAAAGAAAGAAAGAAAGAAAGAAAGAAAGAAAGAAAGAAAGAAAGAAAGAAAGAAAGAAAGAAAGAAAGAAAGAAAGCCACAAAAAAAAAATTTGCAATAAACGCTGATGGGACCGCGGGAACATATAGGACATCGTTACCTTCCAATTCTTGTTCTATGCTCTATTGGTCTTGAGTTCTTTATTTTTTTTTCCTAGAGGATAAAAAGAGAGGGAGGGATGAAAAAAAAAAAAAAGACCTAATCGTCGATCCTCTGACTGCAGCACACAGCCTTCCTCCTAATATTTGGATCGTTGGAAGGAAAATAAAAGAAAATCGCGACCATCATAGAAGCCGACGCCGTTCCTGATAAGTGCTATCTCATCCCCGGAGGAACAGCGGTCCAGTGAATAGGGCCTCCTCCGTTGGGAGGGAGACCGCTACTCTTCTTGGCCCCAGCACACACGTTCCCATCCCTTTTCTCCTCTCCATAGGCGCTGAATGACAATGCTGGTAATGACGACGACACAAAGCAAAGAAGGCCCAAAGAATCGAGGCGAGTCCATTACCGATAACGATCGGCACGAACTCACGGATATAGAAACGCACGCATCTACACTATACCCGAAGTGTACACCGGCGCTAGAGTGCACTGCTGGCGCAGCGGTCGTGTACACAGGTACTCCTGCAGAGAGGGCAAGTTACAGCGGGGCTCCTTTTATATAGTTCATTTTAGTACCTTCGATTGCTTGCCATGCGTGTTCATCTAGTCATACAATGATATCAATGAACCTCAGCGCAGAATGTTGTCTACTGAGACATAGTCAGATTTCTGACATAACTGCGCGTAGAGCAGATTTACGTTGTATTAGTCTGTCTTTCCCTTCACTCTCCCACTATTTTCATGCAACCTTTACCACATGCAAAATAACCTAACATAACCACATCTAACCTAAATTTCTCTCTCTACATTTCTATGCGACTTCTCTAACAACACTAAGGCGCTACGAGTATCAGCTGTAACATATGATTATTTTACATGTATTGTGTGTTTAATTTCCTTCCTCCTCAAACAAACAAATAAGTAAAGCACGTGCATTACTGTATTTGCCTTTTTAGATTATCTCACCCTTATCGTTCTGCGTTGAACCGTTGATTGAGTCACCCTTTCAATTGCGGACATGGCAAAACTTCGTAAATGTACGGTACTCACTAGTGGCGTCACTATACAAGTCACTTTTAGCTACTCGGTCCATGTTTTGGGGCCCCCGAGGTCGCTTTCTCGCTGAACCGTTTTACTAACGATCCGGCTCCAGCCGGACGGCATTTTTCTTAAAGCCTAGATCCAAACAAATGCGTGTGGACACAAACTTGGCTTCACCCTCGCGAACACGCGACTGTTTTGAAGTGACTGAGTCGCATTCGGTCCACGCCGTCCTTGAATCACCACTCGGCTGCTACTAAGCCGAGGTCAATGGGTCGTTGAGGGGAGCAGCCTTGGAGGACGGCGACCGAGAACGACAGCCCATGGACAGTCGGCGTCGAGCGGAAGGAGGCATCAGTTGGTCTCTGCTGTTCCTTGAGAAGCACGGACGTCGCGACAGTGTCGCCTGCTTTCAAGGTGCATAATTACCAGGATACTACATTAAAAAAAAAATGGTCATCTATTTAGAGTGGCTGACGGCGTATAATCAACCGAAAAAGTTCGTAGATATTATCGTCAACTTCAGTTGTTAGACAGCGCTCGTCTTGTGTCCTCTTCTTTGTGCTCCGTCCCGTTCGCGCTGAAAAGTTTTCAAAATGCATCAGTTCTAACTCGCCCGCCTCTCTACTTTACGTCAATGTCACACCTCTTTAGACAATGTTGGTGGAAGAAGTCCAAGGCGAGACTATCAAAGAAATTTCTAGGTTCGTGCCTCGCGGATACAGGTTCACTTTGAGCAACACGTGAGACAGACAGCAAGAAAAGAATACAGTGCAATCTCGTTCATACGTTTTTCACTGGAACCGGAAAATGAAACATATTATGCAAAAATCGTATTAACCAAAGATGTTAGAAAAAGGAGGAACATATGAATTTTCATATTTTTTCATATGAAACGGTTTATTAATTGGAAATACGAACGAAACGTTTCGCTCGATTGCGCGGTACATCGCCCCTGGCGCATCATCACAGGACGCAGCGGCCGGGTCTGGCAGCGATCCTTTCGCCGCAAACCCGACGCTGTTGCATTATTTCCAAAAAAAACGTTGGCCGGGAATAAAAAGGAAGACGTATTGGGCCGAAAAACGTATTATGCAGAATCGTATCAACGAGATTCATCTGTACTAAGCCAGCCGGGCGGCCCAGAGTTAATCTTCCAGGCTGAGCAGTACGGTCTCTACTGCTCATCCTTCGCTGCTATGCTACCCGGACGATTCAGTTTGGTCGCCAGGAATGGCGGCGATCTCACGCAAAGTAACAAATGAGCAGGTGCGGTTGTGCACAAGCAGCCTGGAACGATGCGAACAACAGAGGGATTTACCATAACCGTACGCACGTAGGTTGTCAACAAAACCCTGACTATCGATGCTCTCCATATACATATGTAACTACGGAGCAATACTAGAAAATGACAGCGCAGGAGCCAGGTCACGTGAGAAAGACGTCAGCGAATGGCCCAGCTTAAGCGAGGAAGTCGCAGTTGTAAGTCGGCGCTCGTCTGTGTTTTATGTGTCTCCTGTCTTCGTCCAAGTCGCGCTGCATGTATCCGGTATATCCGAGTATGTACGTACCTACAACTCGCCCAAGTCAAAGTGTTATTAAGCGAGGAAGTGGCACGTGCTCGTCTCTGCTGAAATCCGCGGAGTTGACGACGGACGTAGGACGTGTGCGAGACCCAAGGTCCACGCAAACATACTTCAAGCACACTCAAACACTGGAATGCCGGAAAGCTTCACACCAGAAAGCGTCGAAGGAGTCGCTGAAGTCTCTGCGAGCGACCCGTCTTGTGGATCGACTGCGACACTCCCGTGTAAGTAAGTGCGTTTTCACACATCTCTTTCTCCCTTTCCCATTCTTACCTTCCTTACTTTTCTGTCTCCCCTCACCCCTTCCCCAGTGCAGGGTAGAAAGCTGGACATTTATCTTCCGATTAACCTCCCTGCCATTTCTTATTGCGCACTTATATTTCTCTCTCTCTCTCTCTCCCCAACACAAGCACTCACAAACGCATACAAGCAGGAAGAAACAAGCATCAAAGAGTGCGCGCGGGCTGTAGCGCAGGGGCAGACATCTATTCTGTGTGTCCTGCCTCGCAAGCTCGGCGTCACCATCGAACCGTGGTGGCGCGTCGCTCTACTATCGCACACGGAGGGCCCGCCACCCGCGTCAAACGACGACGAAAAAGACCATTGTGTCCTCTTCTTCCATCGCCCAGCGAGTCGTCGTTAATGGAGGCGGCCATGCGAGAAGTGCCTCTCTTTTCTCCCATCCCTGAACTTCGACCGGTCGTCCGGTCAGCGGCGCTGCCGTCGACGGAACCTCGGTCGGCGTCGTGGGCGACGTTACATGGCGCTTACGTTCACGACGCCGCGGCGACACACGGCGTCACACCGTGCCGCGTTCGACGCTGGGGGCTCTTCACGAACCAACGCCATCAAAGGGGTCATCGAAAGTAAAAGCACCATTTTTTCCAACCTGTTGTCCGCACACCTTACTAGCCTCGAGAGAACATCGAGTGATCTTCCGTTTTGATTTACCGCAAATGGATACTTCAATACGAACCGGCAAATAAATACAGATTATCAGTATAGGAAACGGAGCCGGACTGCGCCACCGTGAACGGAAACTGTTTGTATTCCTGGGCATACGCGACAATGCAGAGTAACTTCGCGCAGACATTCATCATAACTGAATCTCTCTTGGACGCGAGATCTACGTAGCCTCTGCAATGCACAGTAATCGCAAATTATTGCTGTGGAAGCCAACCATCTCTAGGAATGTTCGTGCAAAATAAGATTATCGTCGATCCATTCGCAGCACGAAGGTATACAAGGCGAATCCATAGGAATTCCTCATAAAGTAAGTACATCGAATGGCTGCTTGTTCGCTAGAAAAGCATGAAAAATAACAAAGCGGTACTTGACCCCGGCTGTACTGAGACTGTACAGCTGTGATCTGTAGGCATCTGAGCGGCAGTCTAGACGACGAGGCAAATGCATGCAGTTATTCAACACTGTTTGGCGTTAGCAAATGAGCCATGCATTACAGACCAAGTAACTATACCTGCGGTGAACAGTTTACGGCGCTCAAAGCAATCACCTTGATACACAAAGAACGGTTAGCTAAGCGTGACAAGAGCGCGCTTGCGCCTCCTACAAGTGTTGACGGGATCAGTACGGCGCGAAAGCATCGGCGTGCAACGCGTGGTGTCGCGACCTTCGGTTCCTTCACGCCACCGTCAGCGCGATTCGGGCGCTTATGAAGCGGAACACGAGGCGTGACCGCGTTTCTCACATGACTTGCACGCACCAACAGATTTGCAACAGCCTCGCACCAACAGCTTTCTTTTTCGACGGCGTCACGAAAGGGCCTTTTGCGTCACGCCAATGGAATTTTAATTCTCCGCGCCTTTCACCGCTGTTGGATTTTTCTTTCTACGTTACGTTGCACTCCCGTCGCTCTGGCAAGTGCCGATGTTTTTGTTCACGGTTGTCAAGAAAAACAGCAAGGTAAAAAAAAAAATTAGCCTCTGAAGGATGGCGGCCGGGCAGGAATGATCCTTTATGGGCTGCAGGAGGCCTATGTAGGCAACGTTCGACAACGAAACGAAAAAGAAAGAAAGAAAGAAAGAAAGAAAGGAAGAAATAAAGAAAGAAAGAAAGAAAGAAAGAAAAAAAAAAAAGAAAGAAAGAAATGAAGAAAGAAAGAAGCGCTTGTAGGTGTTTTGATTGTTTTGTCGCAATTATGATTGATGTTCGTCTATTGAAAACTTTTTTTTATTCACATACACACATATATGTTTCAACTATAGCAACGGTTTTCTATATACCGTGGCAGCGGACAGTGAGAGTCGACGACAAAGCTAGGGCCTAAGGTCCATAATGTGCCCATTGAAGTCGCCGACTAGTATAAAGGGTTTGTGCTTGCAGGCGTTTTATATTGTTTCGTCACAATTATGATTGATATTAGTCTATTGTTAAACCTACTGTTAGAACCACGCATCTCCAGTCGTGGAATCATGACGAGTGGGCGAGTAGGCATGTAAGCACGGACACGTACGGACATGCCACGGATTTTAAGCGCCTCGCCCCTAAAAAAAAAGGGGGGGGGGGAAACAAGCGCGCATGCCAACAAGCACGCTCAGACGCACAACGAAACAAAAGAAATTTTTTTTTGTCGTTTACCCGCACAGCAAGTGAAGTCACCTTGGCCTCAAAGACAGGCGCCGAAATGCATCCGTCACGACGCCGTTGGCCGGAGCGAGTCTCCCGCGTGACACGTAAACGAGCGAGTCAAAGCGACACGCGAACAGCCTGCTGCCAAGGCGGAGTCTTTCTTCTTGCTTTTGTTTCAGCAGTGCCTTCGACGCTGTCCACGCTTCTTTTTATATTTTTCGTTGTTTCCTTAACCTGTCTTCTTCCAAACTTTAATAAAGTTGGCAAAGTCGAGAGAGGGCATGAACTCATTGAACAGGAATGCGGCACTCAGATGTCCTTGAAAGGTAAAGAAATGAGAGAAGAAAAAAAATGCAAGGTCGCCCTTACCAATCACCTCCAAAATCTTTTACGCGATTGCGGACGCCGTGGTGATCGTAACACGCGGGGGTGTATGTAAAGTACTCTGGCCTTACGCGACACGTAGGAGTGGCTGGCTGCTGTGGCAGCATCGGTGGTGGGCATCGTTGATTGCCAGGCTCACCCAGCTACTGTTGACCGGCGACATGAGACTCCCTTGCAAGAATGTTTGCCTGTCGTCCAGTCAGTGATGTATTCTTTGTAGATATATCACCGCGTATACGAAGCGCAGTATCAAAATAAAACAAAGACGAGAAGAAACATGAGCTTCTTCAAATAATCAGGCATGTGGACGAATGAACGAATACAACAATTGTAGCACAAATAACGCCAGGTCATCAACGACTTCAAGAATTTCTGGAATATCATAAGTCCTTGAACAGAGGGTGTCGCTTGAGTCAGCGTTTCCACGGGTGGTCTTATCTTTAAGGCAGCAACTCTTGGTCGCTTGCTGCCTCGAAGATGATAAGTGCATCAGTGACACCCTGTGTTCAAGGATTTTTAGTCTCTTCAAGCCTCCATTTTTTCTTGAACTTCTGTCCTGTGGAAACATCATAGTGCATTCGGCAAGGATTAATAAATGAATGCAGAGACTTCTGGAACGTCGCAATATTCGCGACACTTTATCGACCAGAGAGAGAGAGAGAATTTATTTACAGAAAGGCAGAGAGGTCGGCCTGAGCTATAGTTTGCTCTGGCCTGCTACTCTACACTGGGGAGGGGGGACAGGGGAGCGAAAGAGTGATGAATGACGATGGTAAGGTAGGGAGATGAGAATATAGTTCGTGACGCTGGGGCAAATCTAAAGACGTGCATCCAGTCCAGTGGCTTGTAAGAAGGCTACGACTGCATCGATGACCACACTTGTGCTGCTGACGTCAGGCCAAGGACCTAACACAACCTCATCGGTTAAAGGCCTACTATGATACTGCCCAATCGATGAGATCAGTTTTTGTCGTTCTCGTGCGTACGCTGGACAGGCGCAAAATATATGTTGAAGTGTCTCTGGTATCCGACAATGACCACAATCGGGACCTGTGTCACTGCAGCCGATCAAGTGGGCATAGCGTCTTGTGAATGCCACACCAAGACGAATGCGGTGAATGATGCATGTCATATTTCGCTTCAGCTTGTGAGGCATACGAAACTTCATTTCTGGGTCCCATTTATGAAGCCGCTTGTGCCGGCGTTCTGGTTTGTTCCAGTGCTCCGAAGTGTAGGTGCGCATTACTTGCCAAAGTAAGGCGTTAGTGTCTGCTCGCGAAAACGCAATGCACACTTCCGGGGCATTATGTAAAGCTGTTTTAGCTTCGGCGTCAGCCTTTTCATTCCCCATCACGCCACAGTGAGCAGGTATCCACTGGAATGCTACATGATGTCCATTTTTCATAGCATTGCCAAGAAGCTCAGCAATTTCTATCGATAAGGTATAATACGGGCCTTGTATCATGATGCAATCGATGGTTTGGAGAGCAGCTTTGGCATCACAGAATATAGTCCATCTTCGAGCGGGCTCTGCGGAAAGGAATCTTATTGCTTCCCGAATAGCAACAAGTTCCGCAGCAGTTGAAGTGGTCTTGTGATCCAACTTGAAACTTCTAGCGACGGTCATTTGCGGAATGACAAAGGCTGCGGCAGAAGCACGTGAGGTGGTAGATCCATCAGTGTATACGTGTATCGACCAATTTACACGAAGGAAAACGTTTACAGGTTGATTTCCTTTGTTTATGACGAACACTCGGACTCTTGTGACCATAATAACAGTAGATAAAAAAAAATAACGTTGCAAAAAAAAAAAAAGAAAGAAAAAACAGAGATCACTCTTTCCTTTCTCTAAACTGTCCCTCGCTATTCTCTTCGTTACTGCTGTTTACCAACGCTTTGTGCGCGCGCTGAAACAAGCATACTAAAGCCCATATTCTCGGCTAGGCACTGCTTCAAAATCCCATAATAATATCTGGGGTTTAACGTCCCAAAACCACGATATGATTATGAGAGGCGCCGTAGTGGAGGGCTCCGGAAATTTCGACCACCTGGGGTTCTTTAACGTGCACCTAAATCTAAATACACGGGCCTCAAACATTTTCGCCTGCATCGAAAATGCAGCAGCCGCGGCCGGGATTCGATCCCGCGACCTTCGGGTCAACCACTAGACCACCGTGGCGGGGCATCTTCAAAATCCCAGTACTTCCTCAGCAACAAATGCCTGAATTCAATTGAAAACGTGGCATACTCCTGGGTGCTTCCATATTACTAGCGAACACGCACAAGGACTACAGAGAAAGACACCGGACAACCGCTAGTTCATTGCATTGTCAAAAGAGGCATTGGAATATCTATGGAAGCAAAAACCACGTGTGAGATGGCGGTACAGATAGGTGGCGGTGAATTTTCTTTTGACCAACTTTGTCGGTGACGTGCCACCTGCGTGTGCGCAATGAAATCCATATATTCTGTCCTTCATGTCGATTAAAAATCAGTAGAGGTCTAGCGGTTGTCCTGTGTATTTCTCTGTAGTCCTTGAGCGTGTTCGCTGGTACTATGGAAGCATTCAGTCAGTAATAATTAGCCCAGCTAAATGCATTAAAGCTCCGGGGGTTTTCACGAATTTAACGGGTGAGAGGAAGCGAGTAAAATTGAAACGACCTAAAAACAACAACAAAAGAAACAACGAAAGCAGAGCAAGCATATGTGTCATTCTAATTGCAGTTTCAGCAAATGTCCCACTCACTCACATGAGCTACTACAAAGCACATGGTCCTGACTAAGCATCTTCGGTCACGAATGACCTAAATCCCTCGACCAGTATTTCACATGTGAACATCGTAACGCATGACAACTAGCGGTGTACCATTTTTCCGTGTCCCTGAGTACTTATTCCCTGCCTGCGAACTCGTTTCTAAGGAACGTCGGAAGTGGCACGACCCACTGTGAACGACGACTACCCGTGTTCGAATGATACCAGTAATTTTGGAAGGCTACCCATTTTGGATGGATGCCCTGTTTAGAAGGCACAGTCGATACTTAACCCTCTTAAAAGGCTACTCCTCTCATATGGCTACCCTTTTCGAAGAATTACTATACCTCTTTGGACGGTAACCTCTCTCAGAAGGCTATCGCTTTTAAGGTCTGTAAACGTAAAATCGCGATAAACATGGGGAAAAGCACACAGATGCCCTATCAAGCCAGAGTTGTCACCAATGTCGCTTATTCTTAGAACTTAGGAGACTGCCAAAGCCCGTCCATTTGTCGACAGACTGGCGAGGCGTCGTCAGGGCCGACCGAGAGTGCATACAATGGACACAAACGTGACGACGTCAGTGAAAGGTCCTGAGTTTGGCAGTCCCCTTCGTCATCCTCTTCAAACGGGAACGAACGGAACAAAATGTCGGCTTATCTGGAGTGCGCGCGTCACTGTGTGAAGGCTGCTGTCGACGCACATAATGGAACATCTCGAAGGATCAGATGACCGCTGAAGGCGTGTGCTGCCCTTGCGCAAGCCAAATGGACGTCCGATACAGGGAGCACCCGCGGCTGTGTTTGAGTTGAGAGCTCTGCGTAATCCAGCCTGAAGGCGCGGTGCCGTCGGCTGCTGGGACTCCCACGACTACAGATTTGCAGTTTCTGTTATCTATTTCTTTCTTTCCTGCACTTTTCCTTTCTCTCTGCATCTTTCTGAGAGAAGCAGAGAAAGGACTAAACAAACACCAACGCTAAGACGAGTTCAAGAACGACGAGATCGAACTCGGAACAGCACGCTGTTATGCACGCTGCGCGCAAGGCTGTCACGGTAAACACGGACTGCCTCGCAGGATAACGGATGGGTGGGCAAGTTGGTTTGGGTTCATAATTATGGTAGAACAGCGTTATGCACCGAATACACAAGGAACGAGAACATTTATTGCGTAACCGATACAGGTTGCATGTAATTGCGTATAAAGAACGTTTTCAATAAAAAGCTTTAGTAGAGGGCAAGTCCTGTCTTCTCCTTGTTCCTTGTGGATACCTTGTCAAGCGCTGCCTCAGCATAACTACGGATTGCCTCAACACAGGCGGGCCTAAAAACAAAAGCTGTTCAAGTTGCTCGTCAGCTTAGACGAAATGCCGTCTACGGTAGTACTACGGTACTGAGACTACGGTACTGAGACAGACTGAGAAAATAGAAAAGGTAGGCGAGATCTACCATTAATAGCCCTTAAACTGCTACGCGACCCTACACGGGATGCTGAGGAGGTGGATAAGCAGACAAATATTCGAGACCCAGAGCACAGCCATGGACACAAGTGAGCGTCAACATGGCCACCAGCGAAGAACAAGAGGAGATAACGGCCAATCAGATGCTATGTTTGCATCCGCAATCACCTGCCCTGTTACTATAGCATTACAAGATAATCAACTAATGAACCTTCGAACTGTCGTGGCCACACAACGCGCTCCACGACACCGCCATATTCACGATCAACAACTTGACGACGACACGGAGAAATCGTCATAAAAATTCGTCTTCTCCTTACTTGACTATCTCTTCCATTTTTGCGGCCGATGTTGAGTGTGTCGCCTGCGTGGTCCGCAACTGAAGCGCCATCAGCATGGGCTTACGCATATCCTTGTGAAACAATCGTCGTTTCTGTCTCCATCAGCGTTTATGGCGGTTTTTGGTCATGCGTGCTGTGCATGCGCGGTGTGACATGGACAAACGCATCAATGCAGTTTCAAATTTCTCACAGCTCTTTCATCGCAGAAAGTCCGGCGGAAGTCCACTTTCCATCCTAGACGGTCCGGCATCATTACTTCAAAACAAACGAATCTCGTTCACGCGGACTGCATTCAATGTTTCGGAATGGACTCACGGTGGCTGTTCTTAGGTACAGGTTTAACGCAGAATATCCCGCACGCAGGCATTCCGATCCAGGCTGAGATGAAACACACAGCACAAATTAATCCGACACGCGTTTCATAACAAAGTGACACTTGCAGCCTGATTTACGCCATTAGGTGATACATACATCCGTCCGTTCGTCTATCCATAATCGCGTCCTTCTCCAATAACCCTCCGGGCTTGAACTGCAAAAAGCCCTGCTACCCACGAAGCCATGCGGTGAAGCCGTGTTGCCCATGAGAAAGAAAAAGAGAGAAAAAAGTGATCGCTTGCTTCCCTCTCTCTCTCTCTCTTTCAGCTGCCAAAGAAGGGTGCTGCGCGTCGATCGGGTCGAACGTGCGGGGTCCACGACGCCAATCGGTAATTTTTTTTTTCGTTCTTTTCAGCGATTAAATGAGTTCCGCCAGCACCTCGCTCCTTTACCCGTCCAGCCATCCGTCGATCGCTCGCCGCCGCTGCCAAGTAGAGCGGCACGGCGGACGACGAGAGACGGGAGGACCGAATTCAGAGGCGTTCATCTTGCTTCGCTAAAGGTTCGAGGCGTCGCCGGTCGATGCGAACAATGGCACGTTAAAGTGGTCCCTGTTGCCCCGTTCTCATCGAAGGTCCTTCCTTCCGTCCCGTCTCCTCTTCGACGTCGAGCTACATGGCACGGCACGATCCTCACTATGAATGCCTGTCCTCCTCCCCATCCTCTGTGCCAACCCCCATCTTCCTCTGTTCAGCGCAAACGGACCGTGCACGCGCTCTTCCAAACTGATCGAGCAAAAGCACGGCGCCCATCGAGAGAAGACCAGCTCGTTAACCGGCGCCCACTCTAGGCGCTCGCAGTCGTGACAGGAGAGGCGGCTTAGATGGATGTTTCACAAAGCTTGGGATAGCTGGTATACAGGATACGTTTGCATCAAAGACAACTCAAACTAACGCGAGAACTGTGCCAACAGCTTGACACGGTGGTGGCCGCGTCTGTCGCTACCCGCAATCACATCAAAATGCGCGGTTGTGTTAAAGGCGACGGAACCAGCTATGCAAAGAAGAAAAGCAGAAAAACAAGGAAGATCAGGCAGGTAAGGGCACCGTCATCTCGGGGAGCTGCCAACCGCCATGACCGGAAGCATCGGCACGTGCCTTTGGAAACACCTAATCGAATTCCTCTAGTGCGAAGGATCACAGCGGGTGAAATTTGAAAAAGAGAATCGAGTCGCATTGTGTCTGTGAGCAAATATCAACCCAGCTACTTCAAGACGGTCCAAACGCGACTGCTGCGCCATCTAAGACACGCCTGTGCTATGAAGTAGCCGCTTGCCTATAATTTCTTTTTATTTTCTTCCTATCGCGACGTCGCAACACAGCCCCATATATTAGCATCATTAGTACTGCTGCGGACAGCTGCGTGAAACAATTCCCCCATTCCCGACTATATACCACGGCTTTGCGAACAGGTGCTCAACCCTGCTCGGAGCAGACTCGACTCGCAGAAGCAAACTCAAGAAGTAGACGGACGCCCTTTAAGTAAATCCACGCTATGTCAGCGGCACCGCTGTTTCGAAATCTTCGAGCCGGTAAAGGAAACACCGCTGCCACAAGCTCTCGAGCCTTTTCAGACATTGTATTTCAGCAGTGGTAATTGACGATGAATCGTTGGTTATGGAATTTCGCTGGAGCCAACGTTTCGACAAGAGGACTCGTCTTCGTCCGGCCCTGACAAAGACATGTCCCCGTGTAGAAACATTGGCTACGGCAGCATTCGATGTTCAACTATTTATCATCGCTTCAAGCCTTTCTGTCGTGTTGGCAGGTTTAATCCGCTTTTTTCATTTTCCTGTGGTGTCGTCTGCCGTTACGGTAGGGTTTTGGTAGAGCGCGGGACAACTGGTATCGCCGCAACAAAAGCCTCCGAGATCAACAGGCGTTTCGCGACTTTCCCGCTAGAGGAAGCGCGCACGCGCCGTGGCATCGTGAAAAAAAAAAGCGGATTATGTTTCATCATTGCAATACTGGCCATCCAATCTGTTCGCTAAAGCAAGCTTCTCCACGTGTGCCAATGCGTACGGAGAAGCCAAGTTCAGACACTGCTTCCGAGTCACGAAGAGAAAAAAGACCCAATGACACTGCTGTTGTAAGTACGACCGATTGTTTCCGGTGGCCGAACACTAGGCTCTACAACAGCAATTAATTAAAGCAGAGTCAGAAGCCTACTGTCAACTCCTAATTTATTAATTCATTTGTCTCACAATAATGAATGCACCCAAATACATATATATCCGCGTAAAATATGTCATTCTGCTCCTTAGTTTTCTCGATCTTTTTTTTTTCCTTTAAATGTGTCTGCTGTATTCCTGCTCTGTTTTTGCTTGTGTTTCCTCACATTTTATTATTTAATTTGTCATTTAATTTCCTTCTTATCTTCATCTGTACTAATTCCTTCTCCCGAAAAAAAAAATAGAAAGGCATGGTGTCCCGCTCGGTGCTAGTTGTCAGCCCGTGCCTCCCCCCCCCCCCCCCCAATTTCCATTGTGTTTATTTTGCATATGCGTTTAGCTTGCATGCTTTAGATCAAGTAATAACAATAATAAATTCGAGATGCGATGGAGAGTCCAAACCGCAACGTTCTGCTCAGCAGCAACCGTTACCAGTATGACGATTAAATGTATAGAAATCTGTGTAGACCGAAGAAATAATACCACTCAGAGGAGAAAAAAAACTCAGACAAGGACTGCTCTCGGCGCCATGCATGTGAATGACAAATCGTGACGGCTCTCCTCCTTAACGCAGTCTCGCTGTTTCAGGAAAGACACCCACGCACCGAGTTCCCGCGAAGGACGCGCAAGGGCAGCAAGACTGTGCGCTAGTCTAATATGTTTCACCCCGTCTGGTGCGATGATGCAACAGGCGGGTAGTGGGGTCAGGGAACCCATGTAAACGAAGGCCACCAACCCGAGAGTAAAGTAAATAGGCGAGAAAAGAAAGCTAGGCTGTCTCACAATTTATCCATCCTCACTTCAGCAACACTCCCACCATACAGTTAAATAATGTGCCCTTCCAGAGCGCATCGTAAGGCCCACCAAAAGGAAAGTTGTTAGGCAGAGCACGTGGGTGCAATCAACAGCTTCGTGTTGTGGGGAGTGTTTCGGGTTTCGCCAACGCGGAGTGGACAAAAATTTCCGACTAATAACGTGACGCGTTTTCCCAGGATGACGATTATCCAAGCATGTCGAACATGAAAGCACCAATCTGGCCTTGCGAAATACTACGTGCCATCGCTGGCGACTGTGCAGGTCGCAGATGAGCTTAGACGTAGAACAACACGCAATCCGTCCGTCGCCGCACGACCATTACATAACTGCGGTTAACGGAAACGTCCTGTTTCAGCATGAACATTTTGAATTCCTTACGTTAATACTACTGCAGTGCGCGGTCCATTGCATAGCAGAGGAAGAGGACCTTGTGATTGTTAAATGCAGACAGGAGCGATGTATTGCTCTGCCAGTACAACGCAGTGCGAAGATGCATGAGGTTCGCGAAGAACTGTGTAGCTAGCGAGGCTACTTGCACCACCTAAGGAGTTCGGAACTTTCAGGGCAGCGGAAATAAATTGCGAGCGTATTGTCAAACAGGATGAAGAAGCAAGCTTCATCACTATTTACACACCAACAGAAGATACATATCAAGTCAGAGAGTGACAGCATTTTTTCATAGGGCCTGTCCACATTAGTAAATGGCAGACGTCCGTTCTTGACTCAGAAACAGGCCATTTGTAACGTTACGTGTTATAGTCGCAGGATCAAAGTCTGAGTTACGTCAATTGCAGCATCCGCCTTTTAGGCAAAATCCCCCCAGAACTGAAATAAACTTTACGGTACTGTTTCGCCTGTTTCCGTAGTTTGTTAGGCCGAAGGGTACTGTACAACTTCCGATTAGTGCACGCTCATCATTATGTAACTTCGGCGCTATTGCCAAAGCGTACATGCAAACCGCGTCACTCAACTTTTAAACGACCCTGCAGGCGTATGCGACGACAACGCAACAGCAGACGGGGTGACGTGTGCGAACACCAACGCACACGCGCTTGCTCGCTCGCGGGTCATTAGCAGCGAGTCGCCGTTATTGCTGCGCTAAGCTTTCACACGCAAAAAGCGCTGTGAAAAAAAAAGCGCTAAGCTTTCACACGCACGTGCTCCACGCAGCCGGCGCCGCTGACGCGCCACTGATGGCTCGTGCATAAAGGCGCGTTAAATAGCGACCCCGTACGGTGGAAGCGAAAAAAAAAGGCCGAGCCTTCAGGCTGTTGGTCGCAACAACGCTCGAGGCAACATCTAAAACGACTTTCAAACTGCAGTTCGCCCAACTAACACCCATCGCCGGTGGTCTTTCCTGTCGGCGAATATCTAATATTAGTCAGCACGGCGAAAGCTCTGTTTTCTGCCACAACGAAAGCGACATCGGGACACCGTCATCGCTTGCCGTTTCGGTTTGTGCCCTGAAAGGAACTACCTATTGTTTTGTAACATCTCTCTTCTATCATCTTTTATCCCTCTTACCCCTTCCCCCAGCACAGGGTAGCCAGCCGGTCTAAGTACTGGCTAACCTCCCTGTTTTTCAGCTTGTTTCTTCCTTCCTTCCATTAAACGTGAAACATCACTTCCGGTCGTCTGCCGACACATCAGCTTCAGACGATGGATTCAAGCGAAGCAACGAGTCAGCCAACGCGTTCACCATCGCACTGTTCCGTTGTCTGCGCAACGACAGTGGGGGCGCGTCCGCCACAGAAAACAGAGGTTTTGCAAAACCATGGCATAAATTCACCCCCAGACCAAGGACAACGGAACGGCGCATCGGCCCGGCAGCATTCAAAAAACCTCGGCGATGACGCATCGTCACCATTTGCAAAGTGATTGGCCTACATGGGCGGCGATAATGGCCGGGCCATTCTCTGGTTTTGTCTCTTCGAGTCACCCTCTTCCGCTTCACAAAGCGCTCATTTAAGCATTTCGTTTACCTGTTTTTTTTTTTCATTAGCCTTCCGTCATCTTTTTGATTACCGCCTCTATTAATAATGAAAGGACATTACGCATTAATGCGTCCACATATCTAGCACCATTCCCGAATTGCGAGCGTCATTGAAAACTTGGGCAACGTTGAGTCGATTCGGTACCAGGCAAAGGATAACAAGAACGAAGAACGCCGTCGCGATAATGTAATCGACCTGACCTATCAAGTATAGGATACGAGCCATTCCACTCAGAAGGAGCGTCATTCGTAATGCAATCCGAACCGTTACAAACACTTACGCATACGGAGGTTCCTTTTAGACCACACGCTTAATTGCGTAGAACAAGCCTTTTGAACGCATAATCTAATAGGATACGACGCCACAGTTACAATTCGCCTGAATCAGGATACATGCGATAAGACAAACACCGAAAACGCGATAACCATATTTATGCCATCCCAGGGTTCAGGCTTTTCTTCATTACGCGCATATCACGTTACCATGCATCCTATTAGTATATGTATTTATAAACTAAAAAAAGAACGGGAATTGACTTTTGGGTAAATGCTACTCTCGTCTCGGAACATGCACAAAAATAACAGGGAAAGAGAGAAAGAGCGAGAGGGAGTTAAGGAGGTGTAAGAACAAGACTGTCCTGTTTACTGGCCTGTCCTAGGCGAGCTGAATGAGGGGTAAAAGAAATAGAAAAAGACACGAGTCTACGTGGTTGACAAACACGAGTAAGCGTAGCTACAGTCGGACGATTAAGTCAGCCGCATTCAAGTGTATTGTATAGATTGCATTGTATATATTGTATCGTATAAGATGTATTATACTTATTGTTGGAGCGCGAGATTGCATGATGTAGCATGCAAAATTATTTATATAGTATCCCCATGAAATACAGCCAGCTACAATGTTCATGATGACATGCATGCACACCGGAAATATCGTTCGCTAACGCTCGGTCTGTCGTTCCCAAGGCTCTCTTATCATTATTTCACAACAATACGGTGTACCCGCAGTTTCATTTGTTACACAAGCCTCTACGGCCAGTTCACACAACAGCGAATTTGTCTAGTATATATATGTTTGCGCGCAGGCGTTTATGCAAACATATCGGTGATACCATGGCCATCCTCCAACAACTCCACGTCCCTGAACGTCTCGACAGAAACGCGACGCGACCTCGCGCGTTCGGCGACAACCATTCTTCGCGAAGCAGCGTGTTGAAACTCCGATCGAAAACCCGCGCAGATAAATATACGATTGTTCCCTGGGCCGGGCAGCTGTCGACGCTCCGTGCTCATTAATCAGCGTGCAGAATAGATTTGCGCGACCCCTCTGTGCCCATATCGACGATTGATGCGTCATGCATGGCGAATGAGCTGAAATTGAAAGACGCCGATACAGAGATGTCATCTGGCTTCATCTATTCGAAGGTTGTGCGGACGAAAGGAAGCCCTGGTTCTCTCTACACCCTGACCTGACAAGAAGCAGACGCGGGAAGGATTGATGAATGAAAGAGGAAACTTTTTCATGACCATTAAGCGTTATATAACTTAATAAGCTGGTAGTTTGAACTATAGTTGGTGTTGCATTATTAACAGGAGGGGTGAAGCGCTAGAAGGACGACGTGGACTAGGGTGGACAAACGACAAGAGCCTTGCGTGTTCACTTTAATGACATAAGAAATGAGTCTTGTTTTGAAGGACATGGCTTATTTGTATCCAGGTCGTTTCGTGAATTCGTGACGAGTGAATGCTTTTTAACAGCGTGCCTCAGTAACAGTTCCAACACAACGCCTAGACAAACATGCGGGCTATGTTTAATGTAGGGCGTTTTCCCCCTCCATCTCATCCCATCCCCAGCAGAACAGCATGTGAGCCAATATATGCTGGCTAACCAGCCTGTTTTCAATAAAAAACTATCTCTCTCTTCAATGACAATAAAAGACACATCCGCGAACAGCAGCGTTGCGTGGCGACACTTTGCGACGCCTGGTGACACCGTTAACGCACCGGAAACGTTGTTGTGCCGCGAGGCCCATCGACATTCAGAAGGAAATAAAAAAAAAATCTACCGCATGATAACGTGTTTCGTTCACACGTTGCCTCTTAGATGTCAACGGGTGCGTAACATGAAGACAGAGACGAAAAAAAGAAAAATTGAACGAGCTATAGTTTCAACATCGCACAACTGCGTGCAAGATCTACATTATTATTCCGCGAGCATACAGTAATACATATTTGGCCACAGAGACACTCAAATCACTATCGGGATCAGCATGCGAAGTTACTACAGTGAGTTATACTTGTGCACGTCCTTAGAGAAGGAGGAGAAGTTCAGGAGAGGCACTACACCAGAATGGCCTCCAGCCCCTGGTATCTTCCCTTGTTTGTTACCATGCACCCCCCCCCCCAACTGCAGAAATTAAAAACTTCAAACAGACAAAGATAAATCAATAGTGCAATACAGCAATGAACCATGACAAGCAAGTTTAAGACTACGTCGACACAGTGAGGATGATGCAATGACGCTGATACACGAGAGATGGCAAGGAGGGAGTTTTGCAAGATGCAAGCATGCCGAGAGCTCGCCTTGCCATCGCCGCTTGAACAAATTGGAAATAGCCTTCCAACACCGGTCCGGATAGAAGTGAGCGACGGCGCAATGCCAATCACAATGGAAACTTCGCATCGAAAAGCTACAGCAAGTCTCGCCAAGATATCGAACCGTCGTTCACGGGCTCTGCAGTCATCTTGACTACGATGTCCGAGACGTCGTGAGCTGCTTCCATCTGGAACGAGGCTTCCGCAGGCGACATTCAAGCCCGCGGCTTTCCCGCTGCACATTAGGTAGCAGATGTGCAACACCGACCACTCAGGCGTAGTCGACCACCCAGACAAAGCGGTAGACCCAGGCGTGTCTGCAACCGCTACGCGAGGCGTAGAGGTTGCAGACAAGCAGACAGCTGGTAGCACGTAACCTCCCTCGTCCGAGGCCCTGATTGGAAACCGCGCGTCGTGTACGTTCCCGGGCAACAACAGTCCCATTCGTCCAGCAGCCGCAACATCGCCGGCGCCTTCCGGTTCCTCCCAGGGATACTCTTGCTTCCTTTATTTTCTCCGCTGCTTCCGCGAGCTACGGGGAAGCAGCGGGAAAAAAAGCAGCAGATCATTTCTTGTTTGCCAGACTGCTGGTGCATCCCTCTCTTCGTCTTCGGTCCCGGTTTTCGGCCCCGCGGTCCCTTTATCTTTTTCTGCCTCTTGGCAATATGGTGCGCTCGTCCGTTCAACCTACTTCCCCATGCCTCACTCTCTTCTAATCTCGGCCCAGGTCGTTTCTACCCCAGAACCTCTTGCTTTCTCTACGCCCCCGTATCACCTTTCCTCGCATATCTATACCCAGCTCCGTGTTAGCTTCCCCAATTCCGTCCCAGTCATTCTAGTTTTCGTGTTTACGTATGCGTTTTGTTTTCTCGCTCCAATGGCGAATCGGTCGCCTGGGTCACTGCACGGGTCACCGTTCGATTCGAGTGACCTTATTGTGGTCATGGGATGGCGGCGAAGGCATTACGATTCGTTTTCCCGTGCACACGGTCTCAAAGCAACGTTTGTAGTTTCTATCCCGCAACTGTGATCCCGCATCGCTAGTAACAATTTCCTATCATGGCATATTTGTGACTTTATTAACCAATTTTTTGTAATACCTTGTTGTATTTTGCATCTTAATAGACATATTTGTATAAGTAACAACACTGCACTGTTACCTGTTGCGTTTTGCATTTTTAATAGCTATTATTGTATATTTAGCAACTTTACACTGTTAATTTTCCTAATATGCATATTTCTGCTCTAAATTCTTGCTATGCTGTGCCTATCATTCCCTATTATTGCATAATCAGAAACATTGTACTGCCTCTTTGTACTTACAATCTTGTTTTTAATGTTTTACCACTCCCTTCTGCAATGTCTGTTGACCCTGAGGGTATAATAAATAAATAAATAAATAAATAAATAAGTAAATAAATAAATAAATAAATAAATAAATAAATAAATAAATAAATAAATAAATAAATAAATAAATAAATAAATAAATAAATAAATATCGGCTAGGTCTCGTTTTCCTAAATCGGAATGCATGGGAATGCACGTTGCATCTTCAGCAAGCGCCGTCATGCGACGAAGTAATTCGCAGACAAGGCACGATCCTCCTTAAACATTTCCTCGCCACTACAACGCACGCAATCTTTGACTTAGGGCCGCTCCCTTCCCTAATTCAATGGGCTGCAATGGCGCAAGGACCGAAAGGAAAACAGGAAATCCTCTTTTTTTCCTATAAGTTAACCGGACACCCACGACCCATCGGAGTTCCTCGAAGCGGGCAGAGCGGCAAGATGGTACCGTCCTCCCTATCGAGGCGGAAAGGCTAGTGAAGCCTGCAGGGCAGGCTGTGACATTCGATGCAGCCACTGCGGAAGCAGTACTGTGCCACGGCCGCTGGATGAAACTTTTTCATCCAGCGGCCGTGACCATGCTCTCTTCTTCATCTTCGTGTTTCCGCGTCGTATTTCCCACCTTGCTTCTTATTCCCTCTACGTCCGCATTAAGGGGCCAAGCAGTACAAGGGCAGCGCTCGCACTCCAGTGTTTACCTCTGCTTCTTCTCCTCGGCGAATCCCTACACTCCCTATTTACCAGAATCGCTAGTCGAGAGAGCGGGAAGAAAGCTGCAGCATATCTTTTTCTTCTGATATAGCAAGGGAAATGAATAAGGAATATGAAATAAAGATGTAAGAACTAAGCAGCGAAAGAGCAGAAGGAATCCGCTTATGGCTGTCATCTTCCTTTGACCAGCTTGCCGCTTTTTTCCTGTCTCTCTGCAAACCATACGGTGGCACCAAAAGAACGCACAACGGATTCGCTAAGGCCCGACCCCCGCAACTTCTCCGGTTCCCACCCTCTGCTTTTCCCTATACTGCTTTTACCCGTTCCTATTTCTTTTCCTTCGCGCCCTTATATCGCACCTCGGGAATTGAGACGCGCCAGCCACTCTCTTAGCTGCTCGATATACACACGGCTGCTGCTCCCCAGCCTACAAGCTATAGGCGACCGTGTGTGTGTGCGCAGGTCAGCCGTCCGGGGAAAAGAAAATTCCCTTCCGCTGCAACGTCTGCTCCGCCTTCTGATTTCTTTTTGCCGTCTGTTGACCGTGTTCTGCTTGGCCTTGTTTCTTTCGTTCGCGCAATCTCGAAGTGCCTTCCTGGGCTGCCCGACTAAAGATCGCGGTTCGCTGTTTGTGAGCTGAAGGAGCGAGAGAGAATGAGCTCGAGTCCAAGTCGCCCTCTCTTCTCTTCCTCGTTCAGCGAGGACTCTGAAAGGTCAAAGCCTGGTACAAAAGGTGTAACGCAAGGTAAGTTAGTTACCGTGACGACGAGAGGTACAAAAGAGCTCCAGCGTAGTACAAGCGAGGCACACGCAGTATCGAATGGGTAACGCGAGGGTTAAGCGAGGACAGTTATAAGTTCTTCTCTCCCTTTCTACTTCCCTACGTCATCCCACTACCCTTCTGAACCCTATATTTTAGGCGTTCCTGAACTTCCCGAAAAACAGCAACCTCGCCATTCAGAACTCCCACTTGGCGCCACTGCTCGATACGATACATATACGATCTAAAACGAGAAAAAGAAAAAAACCTGCGCACGTGATTTCGGCAGCAGCTGGCACTCTACGAGGGAGCCCTGTATACTGATTGTGGACGCAGATGTGTAGGATCCTACAGTAGATATTGATATGAAGAGACAGTGGCATTGGATGCCTTTTACGCTGCTACTCTCGAAAGAGCTTGTTGTTGCCTGCAGCACCTTGCCTTACTTTCTCTACTACTCATATCCGGCAGACGGCAGCCGGATGAAAGTCGATAAAGTATACGCGGCTGACGGTAACAGGCCAGTCTCGGGGCATATTTTAGCAGTGGCCCGTACACGAAAACATCCGTACAGCTCCCGACTATTATAGCAGTTGCGACGGCACGCTTTGAATGGCACGCCCTACGTGAGTGGCTCTGCTTTCGTTGGAAAACGAAAGGCAACAACACGCCACGTTTAATTTAGCACACACTCCTCCAGGTGTCGACGACATTTTTAACAAGACTGTTTGTTGGCCTAGTTTATACTTGCTGAATGACGTTTTTTAGTCGCGAAAGACCACATACACAGAGCAAAGAAACACACTTCGCTCTGTGTATGTGCTCTTTCGCGGCTAAAAAATGACATTCATCCAACAACATTGTGAGGGCGCCTGCTACTGAAACGGAGACAATATATAGCACGAGGTTTGTAAGGCTGAAGACGGGGCGCGTTGGTATAGCATAACTGTAGTTCGATAGCGCAACAACTTGTCGGGACAAACAGAAAATATTCACACACAAGAGCGCGGTCTGCTTTGTGTGAATATTTCCTGTTTGTCCCGCCGAATTGTGGCGCTATCGAACTACAGTTAAGGAGGAGGTTGCCTGATCTTCTGAGCTAGTAAGCTAGGTTGCGTTCTGTGGCGCAAAAGGAGAATACTGAGCCTTAGCTTGTCTGCATTACTATTTATAGAATGCCGCTATATCAGAGACGTTGACGTTAGGTTCTGATGATGATGATGATATTTATTATCACTTTCATTGAAAACGGGAGCGCGACAAGTAGACACATAGCCTTTTATTACGATCACGTATTTTTTCATCTATTAAATACTAGCATTCCGGCTATCCTCTTTATATTTCAGACCAGCTCCTGTTCTTACAGTGTACAGTTGTCTACACCAGTAACCATTCCTGCTCTGTTGATGTATTCTCCGCTTATTTTTCTACCAATATTCTAAAAAAAAAATTCCTCGCTTGTATCAAGTGGCAAAAAGTTAATTCCATTTACACTGAAACCCAGGGCCTCTGACAGATGCACGCCTTCCATGGGTCTCGATGAGCAAATATCCTGGCATTCCATTGCAATATGTTTAATAGTTTGCGTGGTTATCTTGCTGTAGAGCAATCGCGCTGGTGGTGCCACATCTCACGGAGCCGAACTTAAGCAGTGAAGACACGGAGCTTTCATGGAAGCGACCGACAATATTTACAGTGGAGTTGTAAATGGAACACTTCACAGTGAAACTTGAACACAAATGCAGCGGAGCAGTCAATTTACACCTACGCTGCACGAATACTGACGTACGCCGAAACTCCTGCTAGACTTCGGGCGTACAAACCAAACTTTCTGTCCGTCTCTGCGAAAGAGTGGCTACAGTTTTGGGCTGCTGATCCGAAGGTCGCGGGTTAGATCCCAGCCGCGGCGGTCGCATTCCGATGGAGACGAAATGGGAGAGGCCCACGTAGTGAGCGTTGTCAGTGCACGTTAAGGAACACCAGATTGTCGAAATTTCCGGAGCCCTCCACCACGGCGTGCATTAATAATCATGTCATAGTTTTGGCACGTATAACACCAGATATTATTATATCAAAAAACCAACCTTTCTCTAAAGAAATACACAAATCAACAAAGAAGTGTGCATAAGAGAGCAGAGGGACTACATAGCGCAATCTCTTTCGCTTATATTTGTTCCTCCCTATACGGGGTCTATCGAGCAAATCGAAATTCCATTCCTGGCGTTAAAAAAAATACGCCTCATCGCATACGGTGAAGTAGGCAGATACGACGGAAAAATAGCAGTGTTAGAAGACTGTCTGAACTCTTGGACTGCGCCTCTTTTTTTTTTCATTAGATTATTGGAAAATAGAAAGGTTGCCGGATTTTAAAAAGAGCAAAACCACGCGAAATGAGCGGCGCCGTTCGGTACCGATTCGGAGCTACATAGCTCTTCGATGGCGTTCGCGCAGCAAGCTGGTTTGGCCGCTTTAAAAAAATCGAACTTTCGTTCAACCCTGCAGCGCCCCCCTTCAACGAAGCGCGCGCAACGCTGAAACAACTCAATTACACGGCGCTTTGGAGGCGCAATCGCTCGCGACACACTGCAGAAGGTCTTCTGAGAAAACTCTGCGGAGTTTTTTCTTTTCTTTTTTTTTAAGCCACCTTTTTGCGAGTTCTTTCACCCGATTACATCGTTCATTCACTAGATTCCTCTTCCCTAAAGTGCCCTGCACTCAATCAAGGGCCGCAAGGTGAAGGCGGGAAGCAACGATTAAATTTAATTGCTCGAGCGCCTACACCGATATCACTCGCGTTTCAAAACAGCCATATTTTTTGCATATTTGCATGACTCATAGAACTTCTCACTTTTTCTTTTTCTTATCATTACCAGTTGTGAAGGCTAGCAGCGCGAACGTCACAGGGTCGCCTGTAAAATTGCCGACAGTGCAACGAGCGAAAAGTACAGGTGTCATCCTAGGGTGAATTAGAAGCGAACCATGTAAAAAGATTTGCACACCGGTCTTGCAGAACCAGAAGAAGGCAGTAGGATAGATTCAAACTATCATTTCGCGATTCGCCGGACCTCGACGGCGCTGTTGAATATTAAGTAGCTAAATGAGAGGGCTTACGAAGTTTCATTCGTGGAATTTACAGTTCATTATGCCAAGCCGTGCATTTCGCTCTGACATCTTTTGCCGTCATCTTTTGCCTAAAGCCTTTTTCTTTCTTTCTTTCTTTCTTTCTTTCTTTCTTTCTTTCTTTCTTTCTTTCTTTCTTTCTTTCTTTCTTCCTTTCTTTCTTTCTTTCTTTCTTTCTTTCAGTACAGAACAGAAAATAGAGCGAAGGCAAAAGGCAGGAACACCTGACAAAGGCCCTTCAATGCCCGATTACGGTGATCTATTCCTTCCATGTCATTCAACGTGAACTCTTTCTAGCCAATGCGTTGCAAAGCATCTGTGAAATTAAACCGTAAACTAAATATGCAGTTCAAGGACGCGTACGCAACAATAGTTTATCCACCATTTCGATTTCAAGTTGGACGGAGGGAGTGATGTGTACGATTCCCTGCATAGGCGGAACATAGCTGACGCTGACGTCGAACAAACGTTCCATGAGATATTTTATGGCAGTGGCAAAAATATTTTGAGAGTGGCACCGAAAGTCTTAATCAGGGAGATTTGTACGTTTCACCGGCAACAGTCGTATGACACTCTGTGTTGGTTGTGCGGTATTGAATCATGGTTGCCTCAACGCGTCGATTCGAAACGTGAAGCAGCGCCAATGGGCACGGTAGGCACGTTTCAGAGACGTAGCTTAGGAGATCGGTAAGAACTAAGCGACTGCCTGTAAGATATAATCCACCCAGTCTAACTTTTGGCACTTTTAGGGGCGAAGCTCCTTAAAGCGGCACCCGTTCGTCCCCGTCGTAGTGCGTAACCAGTCTTAACGCTAGTACCAGATCTTGACCTCCAAGGTGGTGCCGGTGGGAGATATCTCCTGTGCGTTGTTGAATAATAAAATATTCGCAGCGTGCGCGTTAACTAAAAGCCGAATTCTTCTGTCTCTCATTCCCCATTAGCAGCCATTGGCACGTTCCAGTAGGAAACGTTAGTAGAAGTAGAAGTGTAAGTGTTAGCTAAAAGCTGACTTCTTCTGTCTCTCATTCCCAGTAGCAGCCATTGTTTACCTCCAAGGTAGTGCCTGGTGAGATTTCTCCTGTGCGTGATTAAACAATAAAAATTTTGTTCAAAACGCCGTTGATTGATGAAATAAAACAACGAAAGACGCCAGATGTTTTCTAAAAGCAAAACGAAAAGACGCCAGATGTTTCTAAAGCAAAACGAAAAGACGCCAGCTGCTTAACGAAAGACGCCAGATGTTTTCTAATGCAATGGTTTTCTAAACAATGAAAATTCACAGCGTACATGTAAAATTAAAGTGAGCTGCAAGTCGTCATAACTCTCATCGAACCTTTAGTATAAACGCGCCCGATGTCACGTCGGTGATGATGTACTGGGCAGAATTCACGGTTTACCGATGAACCTCCGCAGCTTCCCCCACTCATCATCATTCACTCCGTGGATATGCTGTGATTTTTTTGCCTTTACATATATACCTTGAAAAACTCAGCGCAACTCTCGTCATCTTCGCACTCACAATGACACCGCAAAACACGTTAGATTACGAGAAATCGATACGACGTCACTGCCACGCGAAACGTAAGCGATCGTTCGAGCTTAGCTTCTATACTGCCAATCAGATGCCGAACATTTACGGGGATTTAGTGAATATAAATTATGAAAGCAATCTGTTCACTTCCAAATCAATTAACTTATCGCTCAGATATCATTAGCGTGCCCTCAGCGGTGCCAAGAAAACGATAAGACCAAGACTGTCCCATACACGGCCCTGCGATAACGTGACGAGTGTAAAGACACAACAGACGGGCTGCTATCAGTGCGCTACCAATCAGCCAGTCATTCAGTCACGATGACCATTCCCATAGAGTAGCGTCGTATAGGAAGGACGGAGAGCGACTAGCCGAGCAGAGCGGTGTCCCTAGCCATTCGGCCCAAGAGACACCCTTGCTATCAATCAGGCTGGGCGGCCGCAAATCCGCACTAATCTCCTCGGGTGACACACGGGGATGGGGGAGGACCTCGACCGCCAGGGAGACGGATTAGCCGTCGCGCAAACTGTCTTTCCCGACCTCTCCTCCTCCAGCAATCCCAGTGTCCTTCAGCAGTTCCTCGAGCTTACATCTCGACAAAAGGAGTCGCCAAAAGGCACGACCGATTTAGAGTGAGACCGGGTCTCTATGTCGGCAGAAAGCGAGATAGACCCGCGCGGTGATCACTCCCGTTTTGGCTGCTTTTGTGCAAACACGACGCGTTGTGGAGATTGTGTGTCTGGTTTCTTTGTTTTCCCTTGTTCGCGTTACTTCGAGTTCGGATGAGTACACGCGATAGAAAACACGCCAGAATTAAGCTTCGGCCTTTGTCCTTTCGATTCACTGAGCCGTCTTGTTCTCTCGGATGTTCGGTGTGGCCCGTCTCGAACAAGACCACGGGAGGAGGCCAATATGTCGGAGGTCGCGACCTTGATGAAGTGAACCTCCTTCGGTAAATAGAGAGTGGTATCGTAATTATTGAATAATCTGGGCCAACGTTCGCAGCGTGTACAGGGGGGATGGAAAGAAACGCGTTCTGATCTTGTTGGTAATAAAAAGATGCTACATGGTTATTGATTATATCGAGGATGACTCTCGTGGCTTGTTATCACCATCCAGGCTACAACCGCTTGAAAGTAAATGCGAAACAGCCGAGAATGTAGATGCCGCATGTTTGCATTCCTTTCCATCCCCACAGTACATGTCAGTACGAGCAGGAATTTACTGTTAATTCAGTGAGACGGATCCTTCTTTTTTTTTTCCTGAATGCGATGTTGGTATACCAACACCGCATTCGTGCATCAATCAATTCATATTCACTAATTATTCTGACAGCTAATTGACCCTTATATGAAGTAAAACCGGAAGTAAGAGTTCGACCGGAAGTGCTTGTAAGAGAAAGCAGAGTTTGACTCGGTGCCTGCACGACTAAAAACATGGACGCTCGACGACCGGCGCTACCATATAATACGCGCGCACTCAGAAAGCACGGAAACGCTACGACCTCAGGTGCATCGCGCGTACCGGCAAAAAAAAAAATAGAAATATAACAAGAGAGCGATGCGCTGCTCCTTTGAAGAGGCGCACGGCGCAGCCCACACGGTCGATGCTCACGCATGCAGTTGCGCCACCAGCGCCTCGACAATACACTCGACGACGCGTATCGAAAGTTCACCGACCACGCGAGCACAAAAGACAACGCGCGTAGCACGCAATAACGGCGCCTACGGGAGCCCGCATATAATAGGACTGTTTTCCTTCATATTCACAACGATCCACGCATCGCTTGTATAACGGCAAGAGTTTCGCTTATTTATTTATTCCGCTTTTTTACAGCTCCCGGAGTGTACATGGCTGCGTTTCGGAAACGCGTCAGCGACCTATTGTTACTTCCAACTGTTGATAGGTGGCGCTTCCTGGTAAAGCTCACACAACGGCGCGCCGCCAAAAAGCTGTGCGCGCCCTGTGCATTTCGATGGACGTCCTTTGTCATAAAGACGCGGTGCGCGACAGCCCGCAGGGAAGCACGCACGTTTTTCGTGTTTACATTTGCCATTACCACTATTTCTGCCAATGTGTAAAGAGAGAGACGGTCTTTTTTTTTATTATTCTGTTCCACCGTCCTCTGAGAAACTTCATCACGGTTCCGCTATACACTCTCAAGAAGCGTCATGAAGCAGCACTTCATCGTTGTCCAGCTGGACTTGCATGACGAACGACCATTAAGGAGTCAGTAGACTATGCACAAGAAAGAAAAGCCAAAGACGCCAAGGCGACGCGAAGAGGACTCGATGATATCGAGTTCAATGACCGAGTAGCACCTACGGGGTGCGCGCAGTCTGTTTTCGATTCGTCGTGCAGAAGCTAAAAGTAATAACGGCCGCCTGCTTCATCGTCATTCGCAAATCCGTGAAAGTTTAAAGCGACTCCGCTCCCTCTTTATAAATTGTTCCGCATTCCTCCCGGAACGACGCATAAATATGCGATCAATCACAAGCCTGCCGCTCCGGCATTTCAGTTGAAATTTTCGTTTCAGGTGATGGAAATTATTTTGAAAAGGGGAGAAAAGTGCACCGCTGTAACTGTCTTTCTCGTGGAGAATTCAACAACAGAACTGTACAGGAAAGGGGGTATGAAGAAATAAAAAATCACAAGAGAAAAAAGGACAACTACGAATGGTCTACGGGCTATCACGTTATACAGTATAAGCGGGCTCGATCCCACACTGTTTTAGTTTGTCTTTCCTCTCCGGTCGGCAAAGAGTCCGAAGTGGGACTATCATGCTTTCCGTGCCAACTGTGCCCTGCCCATATGAGGGTACACACTCTGCTTCGTCGGTTCTTGCAAACAGTGATATTTACGCAAACGGTATATTTAAGAAATTTGCGAAGCCTTTTGCCCTACAGATCACAATGGCCGACAAGGCCTTGCGAGGAGACCCTTCCAGACATTCTGTCTGTCCGCCCTCGCTTTATTGTGCATATACGATCACTAGCTATTGCCACCAGCTCGCTTTCGTGTAGGGCTGAAGTCAAGAGTAGATCGTGTTCGAATATCAACCTGAGAAGTCGTTGAAGTTCAGGGCAACGTAATGCACACTTACAAGTTTTAACAAGGGACCTTTATAAATAGACTCTTTCTTTCTTTCTTTCTTTCTTTCTTTCTTTCTTTCTTTCTTTCTTTCTTTCTTTCTTTCTTTCTTTCTTTCTTTCTTTCTTTCTTTCTTTCTTTCTTTCTTTCTTTCTCTCGCGTGTGTGCATGTGTGTGTTTGTGTTTTCCCTTATTATTCCTTCTCTGTCCGTTTACGCCGCTCCGAATGTAGGATAGCAAATCACGTGCGACCTGGCTATAACCTGCCTTCCTGGTTTTTATTTCTTCTTCCTCTCTTTCTCTCTCTCTCTCTCTCACTCATATTTCTAGCACCTTCTCCATGACAATCGAAAAAGCACAGCCTTCGAGGTCCTGACAGCTCTGCGTGCACAACGCAACGATCGACCGAGATATACAGCAGAATACACGGAACACGGAACTGAGCTCAGAACGGCAAATCCAAGGAAACGCTAGCCGCACCTTCCCGGTGCTGCAGAAACTTGCGTGAGAGCGCCGGTCCGTTTCGCAAGGCGTCAGCGCGGCAGGACGCGGTAAAGCGCGAGCAATAGCCGAGTGGCCTGCCGGCCGTTCACCTCTCGAAACCCAAGGATGCGAGCCAGTCACTCGCTCACACAACACAATGCGCGTCGCTTCATGGCCACGCGTGCAAGCTCACCGAAGGGACGCGCTTTCTTTATATAATCCACTGTTTTGTTTGCTCTTTGGGTTGTCCATCTTAAACGCGACGCTGCCGCATACACTGCGCAGACGCATAGCGACAGGATCCGGACCCGTCGGTCGCCTTGCAGACGACGCAAGCACACAATTGTGTCGCGTGCAAGTGCCTCATGCACAGCTCCATTATTCCGCAGTTACCACAGCACACGTGATCGTCAAAACTCGCCAAAGCGATTATAGCTATAGTTAGTGGGGGTAAGCGTCATCCTCAGTTTCCGGCGCTGCCTGGGTGGGGCTCGTCTTTGAAATAAGCTAGTATTAAGGTAACAATCTCAACTATGAAAGGCGCCGGTCGTCGTTCAGGCATCACCGCGTATAGGGCCAGGCCGAGCAGGTTCAACTGGAAGTTCGGTTGCTTGCCGTTATTTTTCGGTCCTTTCGATTTCTTTATTCACTCGTCGCCAGTGTTCTCATCCGAATAATAAGCGTTCTTCTGCCGCCACGAAGACGCTAACGGCGTTTCGGAGCCGTATACCGGCGGTTGCTCGTGGCCTTTCATCCTTCCACGCTTGTTGCGTCTTCCTTTTCACCGGCGCCGTTCGGGCGTATTCTCCTCGAGATAAACGTTTACGTAAGAGGAAGTGATCTTCCGCCTTTGTTAAGACGCACGTCTGAGTTGTTATTGTTAAGATTCCCGAGTGAGACGACGCACGGCTGAGCACACAAGGGCGCTCACGCGACGCGCGACGGGGAGGCCACGAGGCGATCGCGCGCAGTAAAAAGCACGCCCCCTTGAACTATTGCGTAAACCGCGTTTGGGTGTGCGAGCACCGCCAGACGTCACCTCTTGTTGGCGAAGCAGTAGCCGCCAAGCACACGCTTGCGTTAAGGCGATTTTACGTAAGCCATATGGGCTTCCCCACATTGGTCTGTTAAACGAATGCTTTCTTACTTTTGTGTCTCGTGACGTAAATTGAAAAGGTCAGGAAACGTCACCAACCCTACCCAACGACGTGTATGCGTCTACCGTAGCACTGTTTAGTTGTTGAAGATGCAAAACGTCAAGGTTAACAGCCCAACATGGCGGCGCGGAAACCCACCCGTGAAATAGTCTTTACAGTGCACTCCACTGCCGTCCCATCGAAAGCAAGCTTTCTCTTTTCTCTTCTTTTTTTCTTTTTTTAGTGACACGATCACGGAGTAACACTCCCATTTCTCTTACAAAGCCTTACAAAACATACAAATTGATAGTCCATGTTCAAGTTCAGTTGTATTGGACGCAGATGATATCGGAGCATAAGGGGCAATTAACGGTCAAGATAATGAATTAAAACTAATTGGTTGAGGTCATGGAAATACTGTGAGATGCTAGGATCGTTGCGATACCTGGAGGAGCACATCTCAGCCACGCACTTCTTTCTACGCTATGCTCCGATATTATATGTATCCAATATAACTCTTAATACCGACGAGAACCATCGATTTCGTACCATAGAGTTTTATTTTTTGGAAGACTTTTTCAAAATATTCGGAAAACCGGAAACAATGGCTCGACCAGAAGCACTTGGAAGAGAACGAAGAGTGTCACTCGGTGTTCGTGCCGTTAACAGGTAATCAAACAGAAATAAAAATAGAAAAGAAAAATAAAGGACGTTAGCCGTGTGAGAGACGCGCTTGGAAGGACAGCACATCTGCTCGGTCAAAAAGAGAGCCACGAACCTCTGACAAACCCATTCATTCGTTGTTGTTTTTTTCTTTCGGCTCTTTCCTTCCGGTCAGAGTGTTTACCGTTCGCTTATCAGTACGTAAACCGACGGGACGCTCGAAGTCCCATCGATTGGCACACTGTGAACGACGCCCCTGTAGTAGGAGGGTCGGGGGGAGACCATCTCCAGCAACGGTGCGTGACGATCGAAAGCATCTTCGCGATGGTACGTACTCTTAAAGAACAGCGCTCTCTCGCTCTCTCCCTCTCCTACCCATTTTACGTTAGCAGGAGGACTGCTGTGCAGGCGGGCACTCTTGAAGGAGATTTATAGAGTAGCGTCACCGTGCAAACACAGCGAGTTTACCCAGAGTTAAGTCGTGACATCTCTCAGTTATTAAATGAATATAAGGAGAGGTTGAGGCCAACGCGTGGCGTCGGCTACTCTTCTGCTCTCGCACACTTCCTTCGTTTCACTGTTATATACAGCACGTCTATAATCATGGCACACCATGGGGTCAATACGGGGTGAATAACGTGTTCTTTTTTAATGAAACAGTGCATTAGCAGATGAAACCAGGAGGAAAACACTACTTCAGCGAGTAGACGAACGAAACCCAATTACGTGTTACACGATGTACGTGTGTGTGTTTGTGAGAGAGGAGGTCCGCGATCTAGTTTGATTAGTCTTGCTGCTCTCCCACTCAATTCACCCGAGCGGGAGAGCCGTCCTCAGCCTAGGCGCAAGTGCGATCGGCAGAGACAATGTCCACAATCTGCGCTGAATGTTTAATCGCCCGCGGTGACCGGCGTAATTGGTTAATGCAGTATTTACCGCTGCCGGACAACGCGGACGCGTACATGATCCACGATTAAACGACCACCACACAGCGCACTGCGTGTCGGCGTACTTTCGCAATCACTTGGGTGCAGTGACTACTAGCACACTCCGATGTATGGAAAAAGACCGTGAGTCAAAACAATTCGTTCTTCAGCTATGTTGGTTCTGGATGCTATATTGTGTACATTTAAGATAGACAAGATGTAGCTTTAGAGGGCAAGAGAACACATATAAATGTAAATACGAGATGTCAGCATAGATAATTTGACTTTGTTTTCCAAAGGTTTGGAAAGTACCTGGGCAAAAAGATACAAAAAGTATATTGGCAATAGTGGGCAGCTGGTCTATTGTAACGAATAAAAATAATTGTTGAGGTGTAACGTCCCAAAACCACGATATGACTATGAGGGACGCCGTAGTGGAGGGCTCCGGAAATTTTGACCATCTAATGTTCTTTAACATTCACCTAAATCTAAGTACGCGGGTCTCTAGCATTTCGCCTCTACAAAACAAGAAATAGAGGGCTTTCATTCATTGTAGTTTTTCTTATTTTTGTGAGTTTCTTCTATACTACTATCACGTGGAGGGGATAGCCGGCTCTAATATAGCCTACCTACCCTTTTTTTTTCTTTTTCATATATAATATATAACCAAGGGGCTGTGATTTTAATGGATAATGAATGCGAAAGATAAAAATAATAAGCTTCTCAGGGACATGCGAGCATTCACTTAGGGCCCAGCTCCAGCTTGACCATGCTTGACCTTGGCCATGCTTACTGCTCTGCGAATGATGACAGTACAAAAAAAAATACCAACAGCGAGCCATGCTCAGCAGCCCCGTGCGGTGCACACGTCCATACTTGACACTCCTACCCCCCACCACTCTAATTCCCTTCCAATCTGTTACGCCTTCCGAGACGCGTGCGTAAGATGATCAGTGCGGCTAAAGTCGGCTTCGTCTACCGGACAGGCCAACGCCCGGTTACCGCGTACGGGCATCGGAGAGAGAGGGAGAGAGAGAGAGTAAGACAGCGAGATAGAGAAAGGGGGGGGGGGGTTCTGCCCGTACTGAGCGTGCTGCTACGCCCACGTCAGCGTGTTTGCATGCGGCGGCACCGTCCGATAGGCAAGCACGTCACTGCGCACGTGAAACAATGCGCGAATACTCTCGGGCCAGACCGGATGCCACCCGCCTGAATGCCCCTACGCGGATTCGAGAACCAGCTGTTGTTTGCGGGAGTCCTGAATCCAGTGGTCACGACCCTCAAGTGAGCCGCCGGATTCGGCGTCGAGAAACTAGCGCTTAGAGTACAAACACCATCGAAGAAATGAGTGCGGATAACGTTGAAAACACCGCTGAAAACAAAAATATGTGTTACCTGCCATTTCCACCGAAGTATGAGCGGCGGGGAGGAGCTGCAGGTAATGATGTAGAATTTTTCGTGCGAGAAAATTCTAGCTAATCCTAACGCTGAAAACGTAATTAGCGAAGGCAGCTGCCCTACGGAAGGAAAATCTTGGTGAATTCGCCCCAGAAGGGGTGAACGGTCTGGGCGTCTCCATCTGGACATCTACCGCTGCAGGAGCCTCACCAGCTCCGCATCATGCGAGAACCACGTTCATGGGCAAACAGTGATGAGGGTGGATAGAACTTTTCGTTTGTATATATAGTTGCGGAGGCGCGAGAGGTGGGCTTGACGGTGTATCCCCCTCATTAGTGAAGATCCATTAGGTAGTGCCCGCGAACGGCTTTGCCCTTAATAACGGGTGAGGGTGAAAAAAAAGAGAGGGAGGTGGCGTCTCTCCTCATCTGATTCACTCTAGGCTCCAAGCGTAGCCCCACCACATCAATCCCTCTCCTTTACCGGCCAAACTTTTCGAGCCAGGGCGCGAAGTCCATGGGCGGCAAACAAAAAGAAGTTATGGGCACGTAGCGTCCCCGCGGCATAGAAATCGCCCTATAGACACACACTCTCTAGTCTTCTCAACACTATGCAGCGCGGTCGTAGTATACAGGGTCGCTCCGTTCGGTACCTGCAGTATTGAAGAAAAGGACAGACCCTTCAACTGTCCACCACGAATCCCCCCGCTATGTAGAGAGAACACGAGTTGAATTTGACGATCACAGATGGATCAGCGGCGCGTCACAATCGGACAAACGTTTTGCTTTGTAACTTTGGTTTTTTCCAGCATTCGCGGCCAATTTTCGTTTCCCGATCGAGCTCGCCAAGCGGCGCATAGCGTAGCCTTTCTTGCAATGCACAGCAGTACCGAGGCGAAGTACGCACGACCGCAGAGGACGCAAATAAAGATAGTGTGTGTGTGTGGAGGGGGGGGGGGTAATCCGGGAGGGTTGGGTGGAAAGGGATAAAGAGGCAAACGGGAGCAGAGCGCGTTTGGTGCTCCCCAGGCGCGCCAGCGCGGTGCGTGTTTTCGCCATGTGACGTGCAAGGCACGCAACGCGCGATTAAGAAAACGCGTTGGCGGAGACACAAGAGAAAGGGGAAGAGGGAGGACGCGAAAATGTGGCTGGAGGGTGGAATTCTGGGTGAAAATCGCAGGAAGCATTCACGGGCCCCGGGGGCTTTTTCTCCCCGAGTGCCGCCGCCGTCGCCAATGCCGCGTTTGGCTCTGTGCCGCAATCGTCGGAGAAACAGTGGGACTTCAGCGCGCGCGGGCGTTCAATATGAGCGCTCGAGACGTGCACTGTGTGTACAGCCAAGCCTGAGCGAGAAACCTCCGCGGAATAAGGTTCCCTTCGATTTTTCTTTTCCTTTTTCTTTTTCGCCTCGCCAAATATCTCGCCTTTCCGGGAGAAAACCGAAGTGGCGGCGAAATGATGTTTCCTCTGCGCGCGTTTTTCCTTTTCCTTCATGTCCCGACTCGATTTTCCCAAACTCCTTACGCGTTTTCAGTTCGACGTTATATATACCGCCGGCTGTTTGCTTTCGCCAAGCTCTATCTGCATACGTAACACAAGGTTCGTCGGTGCTGCCGGAAGAGTCCTTCCGGATCTATACAAACGCGTACTAATTATGGCAAACAAATGTTAACTTCTCAGATAACTGTGGCCATCAATAAAATGTCGACACATGTTAATTTTGATGTTTCAATGAAAATGTTTAAAAGGAAGCAAAGAAATATTTACTCGACTCTGGTCTATGTTTTGTATAATATCATTTTCATTGTTGTATGCTTATAATAACTGCTTTTTTTGTACACTTGCAAATGCAGCTGATTTATGCATTTATTGTGTTATATTTTCAGTTATGTTTTTGTGTTGACTGAAGTCAAACTGTACAAAGGAGCCGAGGCCTTTTTCAGGCATTCAGCCTTTAGCCCCGGCTTCCTCCTTTGTTTGAAAGGAAAACTTCACTTGAGTTTGATTATGTAGAAGGGGTGTCGCTTCCTGACCACGGAAACAAAACACTCCAAGAGAAAACACATGCAAGAGAAACACATGCACGCAATACTGTCAAGTACCGTGTTGTGGCGTGATTCTCCTTTTTTTTTCGACTATTACTTTTCTTTTCCTCTCTTCGTATAATTCATCCCACTAAGTTGCCGCGGAAGAAAAAATGATGTTGAGTACAACGCATCGTTATGAAAAGCTTACGGCCCTTACGTATTATTGCGCGTGCATTCAGTCTGTGAAATCTGTTCTTCTGCACGCCTAATATGCGTAACCTCACAGAAGTAAATGCGTTCACAACATCAGAAGTTGTTCGGCAGTCTCTGATTTACCGCAGCACTCCCGAGAACCTTCGTCACAGCGTGACATGTAGTTTACCTTTCAACGACACAGCATGTCAGTCATGGCGGTTATGACTATACAACTGGCATGCATCAGTGTGTTCATTTTGCACTGAAATTGCCGGAAGATCAACTCGCCACTCTCACAGATCTCCAGAAACTATCGCACAGTCTTTCTTAAAGGGCACACTTCGGCTGCGTCGGCTCTCCCCACGCGAACCGGGAATCTTTAAAATGAATAATAATAAAACTCCTACGCACACGTGTACTTCAAAACGCATGCTTACGCAGGCATCACCGTTCAAACAGTCTGCGGTAAAGCAAGAGGATGGGCGATAGTGTTTTGATATAACCAGAGCGCTATCACTCGCGATGCCGTGAGCTCGGCTGCCGTCACGCTTCGTCAGCAACGCTTGCAGCCGCATTGATTAATGAGCCAGAACCCATATTGCGTGAAGGTCCTTCCCCGCATTTTCCGGTGCTCTCAGCTGGCAACGCTTCGCGGATATGTCGTTCCTGTTATTTCCCATACACCCTTTAAACGCAGTATATTGTGATCAAATAAAAAAAAAAAGAAGGGAAGAAAAAGCGGACGATATGGTAACAGTAATGCGCAAGCAACTTACCAGATTCGAGGGGCTGCGCGAATAGCACTACATGAGTCTTTTTTTTTTTTTTGTTCTAGCTGCATCAAAGTTTTACAATCCCACCTATATAAATAATCGTGAAGGTATGGGTACGATGAACTAAACAATGGAACGTAGACAACACGAACACAGCCTGCATGAGCTCTCGCCTGTATCCGCCAATAATCTCTATAGTACTTTGCAAGTGCATCCTGCAAGTAGTTTGATGCCCGCGGAAATAGTATTGTGCTTCGAGTATCTAGTGTAATCCGCGAAACTTCGTGCGTATTTAAAAAGTTTCGATAAGTTTCTTTTTTTAATTATTTATCTGAGGTGGCCAAACCAAATTGTTAGTTTGTAGCCCGTGCTCGAAGTGACCTAACTGCAGGCAGTAATTTTCATTAAACATACTCATCTACGCTTTGCACGAGACGATATCTCACGTTGATAGGTCCTGCATAGACGAAACTGACGTTAGTTTTAAATACAAAAAAGCCGGGTGAGCAGAAACGAGAAAGCGTACAGCTATCGTTCAGTCTTTTGTGCATTCTCGAACTAGCAGGAAGCGATTCTCAATCACATAATTCTGCGTTGTGTGAACCGCCAACTGCCGTCCAACTGTTCTCGCATACAATGTGTGTAGTTGTTACATCATCCTTAATCACCTCAGGCTGGAAATCAGCGCTTCTACCGTCACTGCTATCATCCTACGCATACATCAACCAAGCCGTCCTTATCCAACGTGGCATCGCTCTTGGCGTGAGTGCGCAGAGCTCTGCCGTACTGACCAAGAGATGGCGACCACGCGACGCACATCGGAAGCAGCACAGTTGTCAATTGACCTTGTGACACTCACCTGCGAAGAGAAAGAGAGAAAAAGAAAAGGAAACGCACATTAGTATAGGAACCACGAAAATCATCAATAGGGAGTTTTAGCTTGTAACGTATACTTCTTTACGTTACCGTTACCGGATTACGTTTACCGTTTTACCGGAATTCGAGTTTTAGTAAAGTTTTACGTACGTACGTAAACGTTTACGTTTGCGCAAACCACTAAATGGTGATGATAGCAGCATTTAAACTACATTTAATTTAGATAATATTGAATTACGCTGCGGCAAAATCATTAGAGAGGTTTTTAGCGTGTGCAGTATCCCGGTATAAGCGAAGGGGTGTAGCAATACCAGGTTACCGGGCGATGGTGGCGACATCTTGTGACGCTTCTCGCAACCACAATCATGCACACATTTGTTTTCGCTTAGTGTTCTTGAGGGGGAAAAATGATTGAAAAGGCAACTCACTCGTAATAATGCCGCTGCAAGGCATTTACATTGGGAGTAGAATGCCCGATGTTTCTGCAATAACAATTTTGTGCTCGCCTGGTACACCTTGGCCAAGCTAGATCGCGCCACCTATCCAGTCCGTCAGCGTCTTTAGGCCTCTCACGTTTGCGGATTCGGTATTCTACGTCGCTCTAGCCTCGGTAATCCGGCTGAAATAAGGCGATCGTAAGTGGCGCTCGCACGTCGGTTTATTTTGACTCGGCGGCTGGAGTCTCCGCGAAGCGGATATCGCGAGTAGCCACGAACGAAGGTGGATTTGCGAGATAGGGCCGTAAACGTAAAGCCTATCCGGCGAGTAGTTTACGTTCCGTAAACCTTTACGTTCCGTAAAGGTTCGCGCATGCGCAGATTCCATCCGGTATCCGGTAACACGGTAACGTAAAGAAGTATACGTTACAAGCTAAAACTCCCTAATATAGTTGCATATAGCAGAACAATGAGCGTAATGTTATACTTCCACTCCACTCACTCACTCACTCACTCACTCACTCACTCACTCACTCACTCACTCACTCACTCACTCACTCACTCACTCACTCACTCACTCACTCACTCACTCACGCAATCCACAGTGAATTAAGCAAACACATAGCTGCAGAGTGATGGCGTTAGTGCTACAGCTCTTAATCAGACGCGAAAAACATAACACGTGACTTCTACGCAGTGCCACGCAACACGCAACCTGAATTAACTGATAAATGTGCATACAGCCTGCAAGTGTGCTGCTTAACACTTGCATTTCTCATTCGGCACAGAAAGTAAAAAGCTGAACCAAGGGTTGATAAATCCGCGTTTTTTTTTTTTTTTCGGCTGCACGCGTACAAATAAATAGAAGCATCGAATTTCCTGCTTCACACACAAACTCCAGCACTGCAGTGCTTTGTCTATCGTCACTTTTCGGTCGTCCCTTCGTTGAATTATTTCGTTGTTCTTTTTTTCAATGACATGTCACGAAGGCGTCGGGGGAGCGCCGTCCTCGGGAGCCAAAAGTCGCAAAGGCGCCGACACACAATTCGTTGTTCGAGAGAAGCGAGATAAAAATAAAAAGAAAGAGAAAGAAGAAAACATAACTAATGCGTTCAAAAGTCGCGAGGGAAGTACGAAAGTAATTTACGATATGGAGGGTGATAGCCGCGTAAACAGGGGGACCATCTATACTGCAACAGACAAACACTGCTACGACTTTTCTCTCTCTCTCCTCCTCGCCACTCCGTTCTCGAGAATACAGCGAGAGACACAACCATGGTGACGGAAAGACAAAACGAGGCAGCGAACGAAGTAAAAGCGAAAACAAGGGGTGCAAACAACAGTGACGCTACTCCGCTCGTGTATACACATTTACTACCTCCTTAAACAAAAGAAGATAAATACAAACAACGCTATTGAAGAAGAGAGAGAGTGTGTAAGGGAAAGAGAAAGCGAGACGGGCGAACGAGCTAGCCGAGATACAAACAAACAACGAAACGAATGCCCTGTTCCGGCTAACGGACAGCCGCGACGGAGTGACATCCATAAAACGTTCTTAAAGGCAGTGGTCCCATCGCCGAGCTCCTTCTTTCGTTCATTTATTTTTTTAGGGCATGCATGCATACGGGGGGTGCGCGCAGTGCACGAGACGCGAGGAGGAGAAGGGGGTTAAAGAAGGGAGAGAGAGAGAAGAAGCTGCATTTTTCAAAATGCGTCGTGCATTATGGAAACGAATGACCCAACCCCGAACGCATCGCGGCGATGCTACATTGTGCATGTATTATACGGTACAATCACGCGTCTCGCTCGGCCTAAACAAGCGGGCTTCGCCTACGACGGTCGCTTCACACGGGCAGGACGGTCTCGCTTGCGCACGCACACATACAATGAGCACACACAGAGGCGAGCGTATCCGGTATAATGAGATAAAGCGGCGATGGCAGCCGCGATGAGCTTCGAAGGCGGGGAAGCTTTCAAAAGTGAAACAAACATAAAGACTGCATTAAATTAGGCCAATAAATTATTTCTTCAAAATTTCATTCGCGTTAATTTTCCCGGCAATACGCTCATTTCCAGATCGAAAGTCAAAGCTAATAAGTTTGAATTCTTGAGTTTCGCATCGATAGAGTCAGGAGGTATGACGTCAGAGTGACGACACAGATTTCAGAATACCGTTTCATACTTCAGACATTTGTGGCTCAGTGAAACTTCCTGAAGTTATGTAAGTTCAGTCTTTTATTTTTTTTTAACTGAACGAGGTATAGTACAGTCGCGCTCAGTATGATTTGCAACACGAGAGCGCGTGGCCTCAGAAGCTCAAACATTGCGCAATGCTTCAATTAGCCCTTATTTCCACTACTAGTCACCGTTCTCTAAGTTGGTAATAAATCAAATGAGATAACATCGTTTAATTGTGCAAATAAGGACAATTTGATGCCGTGCGCAATCTTTGAGCTTGTGAGGCCACGCACTCCCGTGAAGCGAATCATATTGAGCGTGAGTGTACGTGCGTATTATATGTTTGCCGCCTTCACCAGAGCAGACGCATTGAAAATATAAGGGGTCGGATTGCGCTAGTGCGAAAATCTCGCGGCTATGTCATCGGTCCCCTTTATGTTTCATTTTCGTTCGCCTGGTCTGAATATCTTGCAGTGGTGTTGTGTTGCAAGGCCAACTAATAGCAGGCTTCTTTACAGCTTACTACTTTATTGTTTGCTAATTCATCTGTAGCGGCACCAAAGATCATATCTATCAACCCCATACTTAACCACCACTACTAACATACATATCACCTAAAGCACAATCGGAAGCGGCGAACTAGACTGTGGAGTGCAAACAGACTACACGCAAAGTCGAGAACTGTTCTTTATTTCGCTAGGTCTCTTATTCTGTAGCGCCTTCTCTAACGCTTCGCACACGCTCATTTTTTCTTTAAAACACGTCGGAGCATTCGGTGTTGACGGGCGTTGTTTGCTTTGGCCCGAGTCCCGCCACCCACCACACACTCTGACGCGCTCCGAATTCATCTTTCATTTCTTCCCTCCATTTCTTCGCGCTGCACTTCGACGTCAGAAGGGCGCATTTCACGACGCCTGAAACATCAATAAACCGAGGGAAACCATTGAAAATTGGAGAGGGGGAGAGAAGGTCAGGGCAACTTGAGGAGGAGGAGAAAAGAACGATGAGCGCTTTGGGGGCTCTCTCTCCCTCTTATAGAGAAAGAGAGAGAGAGAGAAAGGGAAGGGGACTATGGCTCCTCGTTCTTACTGCCTGTTCGCGCAAAAGGAAGAACCCTGTGGTCGTGGCTCCCGCGAACGAGAGGGAGAGAGAAGTGAGAGAGATATATAAAAATAAAAAAGGCCCTCAACTTGACTCAATTTATGGCTCGGAATGATTTGTGGTTCGAAATCGCCTGTGCGCACACCCGCTGCCCAAATGCGCTCTCAAAACACATCCCTCCTGCTGAAAAACATTGGAGAGGGCGAAGAGCAGAGAAACGCCGCCAGGAAGAGCAGCAACTTAGGACAAACAAGAACAAAATGAAATAACATTAAGGAAGTGCAAAACTGGATAAATGCATAAAAGCAGAAAGGCAAAATGTGGGAGTCGAGAAGAATTTGGAACGAATATATGTGGACAAATAAATAAACAGGGTGTTAAATCAAGGCAGAGAATGAACAAGAATAGAAATGGCGGCTCCAAATTATAAGTGACTGAGGCCTTGCTCCAACTCTGGCCTCGGGAAGTCATCGATCCCTTGCATACACCATCCCTTTTCACTTTCCCTTCCCCTCCTATCCGACACGCCGACCACCGACCAGGAAGGAAATCTCTCGCCTTTCCATTGCTTACTAGTGGGGGTGCCTTGTCAAGAGACTGGGGGCTTCACTGCAAAGCTCGGGACGCCGGCAACTACGAGCAGAATTTATCTACACAAGAACGGCCCTGCGAGCACAGCGGTCGGTGTTTATTCTAGTACACTCGCGATTCGAGCGTTTTCCAGAAGAATTTCGAAAAGCAAAGAGGGGACTTGCTGTATGTATAGTACAGTTCCGCGCAAATATTGCATCTACCCTTCCTCTCATTTCTTCCACACCTGGGCGTCCGTTATCACAGGCCGGCAGTGCACCGACTAAAGCGAAGAATGAGCGCGTAAGTTTGTAGTGCTACTTTGGGAGTTCCACAGCATCCGCCTCCCCCCCCCTCTCTCTCTCTCTTTGCACTCTAGGAGGAAACGGCTGAACGGTTGATCAGAACTTCACAGCGCACGAGAGAAAATAGGTGAACGGACAGTTTGCGCGCGCGCGCGTGTGTGTGCGTGTGTGTCGCTTGCATTCGGTCATTTCGGTCAATTAATACTTATTGAATATATTTAATGCTTGTTTCGAAAAGTCATTACCCTACTGAGAGAGGCGCCGCGGTTGAAAACCGGGCATAGCGTTCGTATCTCGATGGGGGCGAAATGCCAAAATGTTCGTTGATTAAAGAACTCCAGGTGGAAAAAGTTAATCAAGAGCCACCCACCATACGGAATCCAAAAAAAAGCAGAATTTCAGGAAAAGATGGAGTCTTGGTGAGATTATGAGTTGCTGGTGCGGAAATGTCGCTGGAGCCAACACTTCGACAAGACTTGTCTTTGTCATCTAAGCAACGTTTTTTTAGAGCGATAGCTCCACTCCTCCAGGTGTAAATTCGGAAAACGCCAGCTTTCGCGATTCTGACCTTCAATCTCAGCCAAGGTCATGCCGCAGCGTCTCTGAGCTGCGTTAGCTGCGTCAACTCCGCAGAAAATTGTTTACACGCTAGCCGCGAGGTGGCTTAAAGTTCTCACCGACAAGTTCGCGCCGACGTCTCTCCAGCGCATCAGCGTGTTGATCACGTGTTTCGTTCCAGGCGCATCGTGTGTCGTCGCACAGCCGGCCAAAGAGCTTCACCGAAACGCTAGGACACTGCGTTCGCTAAAACGAACAGCGTCCCAAGGTCAGTCTTTCGTGCCGTCACCGCCAGAGGTGCTGGCTGCATCCAAGTTCACTGCGCGTTCGTTCCGAGAGCGCCGAGCCGCGTCTGTTTATTGTCTGGTAGTGCAGTTGTAGGTGCGGCAGCTGTTGCTACAAAAGTGGCAGTCTGGCAGCCGCTTCGCCAGAACCAGGCATGTAGGAAGAAGGAGGGGGAGCGGAGTCGTCGATCTGTTAGCCTCGTCCGCTGCGGTGGTACACTGGTTACGATGCTCGGCTGCGGAACCTAAAGTCGCGGGTTCGATTCCGGCCATGGCGGTCGTATTTCGATGAAGACGAAATGATAGAGGCCCGTGCCCTGTACACGTACACGTTAATGTCAACGCACGTTAAAGAACACCAGATGGTCGAAATTTCCGGAGGTCTCCATTACGGCATGCTTCATAATCATATCGTGGTTTTGGCACGTAATACACCAGATATCATTATTGAGCAGTGAGGCTCGAAATGAGTACTAAGTTAAATATCTGCAAACCAATGATCGCGTCCTTTCCCAAAGCAAGCAAAACCGAGCTATCGCTCGAAAAATTTAATTTAACCGCGTTAAACCACGGTAATTTATGCGTACCTCGCTCACATGGCCCAATCTCAAAAGTGGAGGAGGAGTAGAGTAAGCTTGCGTGCACTACACACAGTTTGCCTTATAATCAGATCACGTACTTCGTACCTAAAACCCAGAATTTTATTGCTGTTGCCATTCGTTCAGAAAGGGGGCAGCAGTCTGGTCAAGCGGCTCAATGGGGCAGCTTTTATGTAGATGCTTTTCCATTCCTCTTCAGAAAGAGATAACAACGATTTCATTTCATTTCCTTCGGCACATACGGGATTGAGGTCAGAAGCAACAAATGTAGGCTGTAAAATTAAGCAACGAAGACTACGAGACCATACCATAAGTAAAGAGCGCAGACCGAGCGCCAACCTACGCGCGTCGGTACTGCCTTCGTCATCTGTCCAAGAACAGAGGACGAAGCAAACAATCTATAGAAGCCTCGGCGGATGACCGTTTCCCGAACGAAGCAAGCTTCCGGCAAATGGGTCAGAAAAAGTGTGTTATCGAACACAAGAGGAAAGAAACACAAACAAGCCAAGGTGTCAAGAGAGAAAAGTAAAAAGTAAAATAAATCCGGTCCCTAACAAGATTCCGGAACAAACAACGGCAGGCGGGCGCTGGAGCGACGCTTTCGAGAAAAATTGCGGCCCCGAAGCGAGGAAGCAAGCACCGAGACGAGACAAGCCAAGCCACTGGTTCTATTTCTGCTGCGTCCGTCCGATATCATTGCTCGAGTCGCTCGCTCAGCTGAACCCGGTTTCGGTCCCACTGTGTAGCGGCTGCGCGCACAGCCGGAACAGAGAAGGAAGGAAGAAACAGGCGGAAAGAGAAGGAGGTTAGCCAGTTCTTAGACCGGCTGGTTACCCTCCACTGAGGAAAGGAGGAATGAAAGAGAATAAAAAAGGGACGCTACAAAACAAGGAAAGAAAAACTAACGAAAAATAAAGAAAGTAGATTACGAAACTGTTTAAAGTTTGTCTCTATAAGCCCGGTTGTCCTCAAGAAGCGAAACGGAGACCGTATCATTTGTGTCTATGTGCGCGGTTGTGCTGGGAGGCGGGAAGTGAACTTTAGCGTCTTTAACGACACTGAAGACGGTAAAAAAACGCATCTTCAAGGACTCTATTAAAGTTGCCTTGGCAAAACGCTACCAACCAAACTAGGTCTTTAAAATAGATTGTTTCAAATGTTAAAACTGCACTTAAATGCGCTTACAAGCAAAGCGATGCTGACTTAACCTCCTAGCCACTACGAAAAAAAAAAAAAAGCCTCACTACACTCTATCGACGATATTACGTATTCCACGAAACGACTCCTCTAATTAACGTATATTGTACTGCTATAACATAAAATGCATATGCCTTTTCGCAACTGTATTTCCACATACCCGTCATATAATCCCAATGAGGCTATCTTCATATCAACGAACGCGCGGAATTCCGTAAGCAGGGCTTTACCATTACGAAAAGCGCGAACTGACGTTATTTATTTATTTATTTATTTATTTATTTATTTATTTATTTATTTATTTATTTATTTATTTATTTATTTATTTAAATTATATGCAAACACAAATACACAAGAACACTGGGGAAATAGGGAGAGATCGGGCTGGCAACTACCCCCTAGAGGACGCAGAAGCCTGCCTACTCTTTCGACAGGAAGAAAGAGATGAAGGAAAGGAAAATGGGAGGAGAGAATCGGGAAGGAAGACAGGAAAGAATTAAAAGAAATTGTGACGAAAGTGCCCGCAAGGTGCCGCGCTGCGGAGCTCAAGAGTGCTGGTTCGATTCTCGGCTACGGTGGCCGCATTTCGATGGGATCGAGATGACAAGAACACCGGTGTGCTTAGATTTAGGTGCACGTTAAAAATCCAAGCTGGTGGAAATAAACCCGGCAACCAGCCTCGGGAGCATGGCCGCTCGAGTTGTCCGAGGCTATATAAGAACAAGACCTACAGTGCGCATGCCACAAACTGCCACTGAATACCCACTGCGGCCCATCAGTGCTTATCTTTCCCCGAAAGGACAGGCAGTCGACGTCAGCTGTGCCTTGTCTCGACGCGTTAGAGCACGCGCCACTGCCTGCGCACTCTAGTGGCCAACGCTGATGTTAATTGTCCTTGCCAGCTCGCGACGGGCTGTGTACAGGCACCGGTTGATTCTCCCTTCCGCATTATACGCAGGCCGGGAAACATGCACCTCGTGTTAGCATTCACATTTGTCCGCACTTCCCTCGCGAGATGATCTTTCTTTTTTTCTTTCGTTGTATTATTATTCCAGCGATAGCTGCTCACGCCACAACCCAATGTGTTTTATTTTGCTCATTGTCCCACCATCTACGCCTTTTAGAAGCCGTACCCTCTGTCGGTTAGAGGATGGTAATTATAACCGCGCGTTAAGCCAATATGAGATATGGTAGCTTGTAATATAATAGTCCAAACTGACGTCGTACTTACCTGAAGTATATGTGGAGTCTTTACACGTTGACACTGGATGCGGTTGTTTAATATATACCTATATAGACTGATCGCGATAGCGATTATACGGCACAATCGGTGGGAGAGAGCTAGAAACGTTTGTTCGGCACCTAAATTGGTAAATAAAAGGCATTATTGGAGCGAAGTGGTGGGATATGCCCCTAATTCCATGTATAACTGGTCCCATATGTATAACGGGTTGCCGTCCATTTGCGGAAACATCAGTCGGCGGAATTCCATAACTCGCAAATAGACCACGGTACTCGAGGTGCTCACTCCGAAACTGGCACAGACATCTCATTGCCATCTTGTCTCGTAAGTGCACGCAAAATACTCGAGTGTACACTTGAATGTACTCGCAGATTATATGGTTTGACCACCCGATATGCTTTGTACACTGCATATAGAGATATCCTTCGTATAGGCTGGAGATCGCATATCTGCATAGTGATTTTGATTTTTTTGTCGTTCTTTTTTTTTTACTTTTCCGTGTATTTGTCAGATGAGTATCGGCTTCATGATTACGGGATAGCCAGCTCAAACGCAAACTTCCTTCGGATGTTCTCAAATCCCCACCTCCCGCCCCAATAAGGTATTGTACCTGTACAAACGCACTAGCAGGAACCGCAAGAGGGCTTCAGTAATGATGCATCGTGATTAATGCGAACACAACCAATATAACTACTCCGTAGCTGAAAGAGGAGAATGTAATATAAAGATGACAACCTTTTGCGGGCTTCAGCGACCAACGCCGCAGTTTATTTTAATTCAGTAGAAATAGTTCGCTGTCAGGACTGCATGCAGCTCGCATACCCTTAATGGCACGCTTTCGCCACGTTCTGCTTCTCGTTATCCGTTACGTAAGCAACTACGCAATGGAAGCGTTCGAGCACCATCAACCCCTTGGCCCGATGGCTATCCCACGCTCGTGTTTACGCATATGCGTCAGCGGCTGTTTGCGCTGGCACGCAATTTATATATATTAGAAAGAGCTGCCGATGTACGCTGCTTCGCGCTAGAGACGCGGGGGGAGGGGAGGTGTTAGTAATCTGTGCGCGCGCAAGCACGTAGAGGCTGGTGAGAGCCCATCATCGGTGCCATTATCCAAAAGGAAAGAATCGAAGCTAGCTCAACGTAGAGCAGGGAATTAAGCAAACACGCCAGCCAAATAAGCACGCAACGGCTCATTCACAGCTGCGACTTGCCCCAGTCGCGTGACTATTTGCGACTGGCGGCCAAAAAGCGACTCAAGTTCGAAACTGTGCTTCCCACTCGGTACTGCATTAAGTCGTAGATTTGGTGGCCAGACTTCTTGGAAGACATAACGAGCCACAGTGTGAGAGATAAGAATTAAGCAACCTTGACGTTCTCTGCTGATTGCATTGCCCTTGCCCTCTGACGCTTTCTGCACCTGGCTTGCTGTCGCACAGCCTCTGAGATGGGCTCACCTTTGACCAAGCGACGATGCCGTGTAATGACGTCATCGCGTGACGTCATGCGATTACGTCATCATGTGATGCCACGATGGCGTTCGAATGACGTCACCAATTTCTGCAATATGTGACGTCATTGTTAAGTAACATGGTGACCTCACAACGCGCCGTCATTGGTTGCGTAGGGCACGCACCTGCTCGTACATACGCAGAAAGATTCGGCCTATGCACGCCGCCGCTTTTGCACTTATTCTAAGCATAAAAAGTATACAACAGGCCACCGCACAAGCTTCCGCATGCTGTAATTAGGCGAATGGAGCGAAGACTCACTCCAAGTAGAGAGAGGTTCATGAACTATCATCTGCTCATCTTTTCAGGAGCCACCGAAACGCAGCGAGCACAGCCTCCTGGAGCATACGCAGCAATTAGCCGAGAGAAAAAAAATGTCTTCGCGACTTCCACAGTGCTCCTCTCGGACATCCCCCTTCGCGCTCCCTCTCTCCCTCCTCTGGTTCCCGAATGGGAAGTCGATGCAGCCAAGCGGTCGTTGGCAACACCTGACGTTCCCTGGTCATTTATATACGGCGCCTTTCGTAAGCCCTCTCTCCTGGTCGAGAAGCTCGGGAGTATAAACCCGTGGAAGAAAAGTTCCCGCGGGGTGGGAAACTCACCCCGCGGGATCCATCAATATGCCCAGCTCCCCGTTTAGTTATCCTTGCAACTCCTTTCAGAACATCGCGTATTGCCCTTCTTGTGTAGGTAAAGGAATCGCTCACTCGCCATCCCTCCCCTTAACCCTCCCCCCTTTGTTCCTCCCCCAACAAACTCGACTGTAAGCAGCGTCATATGGCGCATCCGCTCATGAAAGGTGCCTTGAAGCCGTGCTTTTCTGGCCACAACTATTCGCTTGCACAGATTGGCACGGTCAGCAGCCGAAGATCCCGGGAACCCCCCGCCTTCTTTCTCTATGCATCCCTCTCTCTCTCCTCACGTTTTATACGATATGACCGGGCGATAAGCACTGCCCTGTAGCTGTGCTTCAAACGCACTGTTGTAGAATTTTTCATCATGAAAGTTACTCAGCGCTAAGAGAGGCGATATGTGTGTCATAACCACTCATATCTCCCAGCGTGCCAGTCAATATTTCCAGATTGTTAAATACGCGATTATACGCAGCCTGATTTCTTTTATGTATTTCACTGAATGCGCATGTGCCCAGGTTTTTATTTCGTGTCGATTGTACCACTTCACTTGGTTGGAGTAAGTCCGTCCTGTCACGTCTTTCTGTGCGTTTGTCGCAAAATTTAGCGCTCAGTAACTTTCACGAAGATGAATGCGCACCACCAACAAGCCCCACAACGTGTTTTTGTTAAACTGTAGTACAAGCGGCTTGCGCACCACTAAAGGCGCCCCCTGACTCGCCCTTTCGTTTATAACCACTTCATTTTTGGTCGCCCTCGGCAATTGGTCAATAACAATATGTTCTTGATTTTAGTACATGTATCGCTGCCAAGAATACTCATTTATTTCCCTGCAAGGTGTACCATACGCGGATCTCTGATGCTTGGATTCCCAACGCCGACTTTTCAGCTTCGCTGGTCAGCCACAGGGTGTAAGGGCGGTGATTTTTTAGGGGCGAAGCTCCTTAAGGCGGCACCCGTTCGTCCCTCGTAGTCGTAGTAGTCGTAGTGCGTAGCCAGTCGTAACGCTAGCACCAGATCTTGACCTCCAAGGTGGTGCCGGTGGGAGATTTTTCCTGTGCGTTGTTGAACAATAAAAAATTCGCAGCGTGCGCGTTAACTAAAAGCCGAATTCTTCTGTCTCTCATTCCCCATTAGCAGCCATTGGCATGTTCCAGTAGGAAACGTGAGTAGAAGTAGAAGTGTAAGTGTTAGCTAAAAGCCGACTTCTTCTGTCTCTCATTCCCATTAGCAGCCATTGTTTACCTCCAAGGTAGTGCCTGGTGAGATTTCTCCTGTGCGTGATTAAACAATAAAAATTTTGTTCAAAACGCCGTTGATTGATGAAATAAACCAACGAAAGAAGCCAGATGTTTTCTAAAAGCAAAACGAAAAGACGCCAGATGTTTCTAAAGCAAAACGAAGAGACGCCAGCTGCTTAGCGAAAGACGCCAGATGTTTTCTAAAGCAATGGTTTTCTAAACAATGAAAATTCACAGCGTACATGTAAAATTAAAGTGACCTGCAAGTCGTCATAACTCTCATCGAACCTTTAGTATAAACGCGCCCGATCTCACGTCGGTGATGATGTACTGGGCAGAATTCACGGAAGATTCACGGTTTACCGATGAACCTCCGCAGCTTCGCCCACTCATCATCATTCACTCCGTGGATATGCTGTGATTTTTTTTTCAATAGGAAACTCCCCGCGAACAGCATCGCTATAACTCGGTCCGTGATTTGAGGTGATCGACGCGCGCTGTCGTTTCAGCAATGCTGCACAGATTTGCGGCGAGAACAGGTATGCTAATCCCTTTGCCTCGGTTCGCAACAGAACGCCACTGTGGCCGAATCGCAACACAGTGCTTCTTTTTTTTTTAACTACTGTTTGACCTACTAGCGAAGCACGAATATAGAAGGGACAAGAGACCCGAGCTCCACTTTGACACTATTTTTTTTTCTACAGCTGAATGCGCCACCGCTCTTGAGGGTAATCTCCGCCCACCGCCAGGCGGTTTCTGCTGCTCAGGAATTTCGTTGAATTGTTGTCCCGCTGCCTCGCGCTTTTTTATTTTTTCGGCATCCCTCTTCTTTCGTGGTACCGTTCATCTCGCTCAAAGCCCCAGCACGAAAACACACACGCACACACACACACACACACACACACACACACACACACACACACACACACACACACACACACACACACACACACACGCACGCACGCACGCACGCACGCACGCACGCACGCACACACACAGTGGATGCCTATGCGTACAAAGCGGGACAAAGGGGACCCCATCATCAATCGTGCATTTCTCCGTCGCGGAGGGGGTGTTTCGATTCGGGAGGACAGGCCCTGCGGAATGCCGCGTCGCAGATCGAAGATCGCCCAGCGGGCTCAACCACTTTCTTGGAGAGGCTTCGCCGGAATTTCTTCTGTGCCGCAGTTTGCGAGCTGCCGAGCATCGTTTTGGTTCGACTCGAACCAAATACGGATATGGAGGAGAGGAAAACAGGACGACGCAATATATACTGCCAGCGCGATTTCCAGTGATACGGTAGTGTGTGCATATAACGGAGACTCGGCATGGGAAAAAAAAAAAGAAGAGGGTCGCCTATTAGGAAATGCGCCACTGGAGACATCACCGAAATTGGATCACGCTTTTCACAGGCGGCATCAACGGAGTATTAGAAGGTAAGCGGAGACTCAATAACAGGAGGGGGGGGGGGGGGAATGGAAAAGAAATAGGAGAAACGACAGCGCCGGAGAAAAATGCGCCAAAGCACACACCGATGCCGCTGACTGCTACCGATAAAGTTATTACAGGAAAATAAAAGTGGTTTTTATTTGTTTTTGTTCGCCCTACATGGCGCCAGCGAAGCTAAATACGACGATATATCATAGCAATAAGGAGGACGCGGTAGCAACGGCAGCACAATGACGCTATACGCTGTACACAGACCAACACAGTTACGTAGTTGAAACTACCGCGCAGTTGTAGTTAAAGCAAAACAAAAAAAAGCAAGCCTATATGGAGAGGCGAACAAGTCGAGTACGACCTACATACCGTACGTAATTGAAGGTTTTTGCGCCGAATGTTACTGCGAGATATCACGGACAAATACCACTAAGAAGCTGCCATACAATGCGAACAATATTGACGCGATGCAAGAGATAAATAAATGTACAGGAATAAAAGGAATCCCCTGCTGAAACTACGAACAGCAGGCAAGCAATAAAATAATGAATGAAATAAATAAGAAAAATAAAAAAAGAACAAGGATTCAGCGGACAAAACAACGACTGAAAAATGTACAAGGAAGGAAATCATAAGCAGCGTAGCAAGTTAAAAGTATCAAATGAACCCAGTCTGAAAGAAAAAATTACACCATCTCCCGCTAAAGGGGACCATGAGGCGATGCGAAGTTGGAGCACTTGCACGATCGCCTTCCGTTGGCGTTCGTTGGGCATGCTACCGACCTCGCGTCGTGGAACGCGAAGAGGAACGCTACGCGCGTCGTGTCTTCCCTCTAGACTGATCGTTAATTCTCACAGGGCGAGAGGGGAACGCGGTCGACAGGCGCGCGAGAGGGGGCAGCGTAGGAGAGGGGAGAGAAAGGGAGGGGACGCGCATGCGCTAGCGCTCATCGCGGCGCTGCGCAGGAGCGAATTTCGAACGCGGTCGACAGGCGCTCGAGAGGGAGCAGCTTAGGAGAGTAGAAAGAGGGGGAGGGGACGCGCATGCGCTGGCGACCATTGCGGCGCTGCGCAGGAGAGAATTTCGGCATGTCGAGCCCGCATTTCAGAGGAGTCAACCGAAGCAAGCGCTGGACTGAACGCGCGCAGCGCTCTACCACTTGAAGGAGAGGAGACTAGAGGAGGACAGTAGCGCATGCGCCGCGAAAGCAGAAGCGAGAACGCAGGAGAAGCGCAAGCAGGTGCTGGTAGAGAAGTGGAGAGAATAACGCGCAGCTGTTGGAGAGAGGGAAGGAGGAGAGTTGCGCATGCGTAGTGTGAGTGCGGACTACCACACCAGCGGGACATACCCCCGAGCAAGAGATGCTTCGCATCTAAAAAAGAAAGAAAGAAAGAAAGAAAGAAAGAAAGAAAGAAAGAAAGAAAGAAAGAAAGAAAGAAAGAAAGAAAGAAAGAAAGAAAGAAAGAAAGAAAGAAAGAAAGAAATCCTGCAGATCTCATGTATACACTACCACACTGCACTTCAGCAACGCGGGAGGCAGAGTTTCGTAGCCTGAGCCACGAACACGCGCCGGCGTTCCACGTCCCGCTGGTCTCCGTCTCGCTCCACAAATGCCCGACATCCGACGTCGACATCGTTGCCTTTATGCAGCGCTTATTGCAGCAGTTTTATTAGTTGGTGCTATCGCACTCGAAGCGGTCGGCAGCAGAGAAACACTGTTGGTGCATCTGCATTACTCCGACAACGAGCCGTCACACACTAACACGAAGCGAAAGGCAACGAACGTAACTGCGTCTAGGGCGACTCCCCGACGCTAGCGCGGCCAGTGTTTTTCGCCAGTATCGAGACGCTCTAACCATGGCCTCCTGGACTGCGCGTCGGCAGATTTCGAGCCGGCGCGCAGTCTCGGAGGCCATGCTTTAACTGCGTCGTAGTCGAATCGTTCTCTATCGGCGCTAGCAAGTGTCCTGCCGCATTACTTCACATCCCCGTTCACAGACGGCGGCACCGCCCCGCCCCGCCTAGCACCGCCAACAGAGAGCACCACGCGAGAGACAGTATGATATACATAAGGCGCGTTCGTACAGAGGCGTGCATCTGCCTCGGTAGCTTAGTCGGTAGAGCGCCGGGCGCTTATTGTGTCGCGGACCGAGTAGTCGTAGGTGCGATTTCAGTGGCGGAAATTTTTCTGATAGTCTTTAACACGAAAGTGTTCTATGCCGGGGTCCACCAAGAGTTCAATTACGCATTTCCACCACGGAAATGACGTCGAAAAATGCACACAATTAGATGGCAAAGAAAAACTTCAAAAAAGAAAGTCCCATCAACGGGAGTCAAACCCACGACCTCTCGGTCCGCGGCAACAGATCCCGGACACGCTAACAACTGTGCCACGGTCTCACACTCTGGATGCTTTAAAAACACGCCTTTTATAACTCACACTTTCCTCGCACAGTGCTCTTGGTCGGCGGGGTGGTGGCGCCGTCTGGGAGCGGTTAAGTGAAGTAATGCATAATGACCGTGGCCTCCGCGATTAGCTCCTGCAACGCGTTGCTACGCGTCCGTCCCATTCGGCGCGTTTCCAATAGAAGTGCAATTTTCTCAACGCCTGAACACACCGCAAAGTGGCGACCTTAGCCCAAGCCTTGGCCTCGCTCATAGCATCCATCCATATTAAAAATAGCTCTGCGACGCGCGCCTGCATCGCCTTGCTGAAACACCGCGTTCCCCGCCTACGCTCACCCCGAGAAAAAACACGGCCGGCCTAGAGGGCATAGACACGACGCGCGTGGTGTTTTGCTCTAGTCCCGCCGTGGTGTTCAATAACTCTTTAATGCGGCAGGATGACGACCTTAGCGTAAGTTCTGTGTGTTATCAGCGACGCTCTTCTAGCTGTCACACCGCTTTCTCTGATTGCGCTCTCACCGCTAAGTACTACAGCTACCACAAAGGTTTGTTTAATGATTGATCAAGGACGTTAGTCGTCGGGATGGAGATGTGCCACCAAGCGTCAGCGTGGATGCATCCACGTTGAACGGTGCTATAGGTGGCAAACACCAATATTATTTGTGCAAGCTCTCTTATATCAATGAACCGTAAACATTTAACTACCCCGGCAAAGACACGTTTTACTTTCGTGTTATACCGATTCCTATGGCGGAGGGATCAACCATGTTTTTTTTTTCTCTCATTCGCTATTGTCCATTTTAGCAACGTCATATCCTTGACGGAAATACGTCACTGAAGTCTTGGTGGACCCCGGCATAATACACCTTCGTGTTAAAAAAAAAGTAAACTAATGTAAGCACTAAGGGTGCGGTATTTCTCGCATTAGTTCGTACCAGTGCACCTGAAAACGAACAAGATTATTCGGCAGGCAAGAAGTGAGAAAGTAAACGAAGCCAAGATAAAGCCAAGAAAAGAACTCAACCGAAAAAGAAGGTAGCGGAAAGCGGCAGGGAATACAAACGCGGCCGACGCACAAGAAATATTCAGGGCGCGTCCTCTCGAAAAAAAAAAAAAAGAAAGAACAAAAAGATGCGTCTTTCTTTTCTTTCTTTTTTCTCAACGCCTAATATAAGGCAAAATAAAAAAGAACACGATAAAGAGAGACATAACTGTGAGCTTTCTAGTGTCGCCATTTGTTGCCAAATGCATCACCACCACGACCATGTCGCAAGCCCGAAGAAATGCATCTAGGGGGAAGTCCTGATCCCAAGACACGATAACACATACTGGGATCAAGAAAAAAGACGGTGTGTGGAATTTCTAAGCGCGATGCGATACGGGCGGGCTTACCGAATGCCAGCGCAGCTCTCCCAGAGCGTCGACGATGACGAAGAATAGAGTAGCTCAAATCAGAAATGGATTGATCGTGCCTTAGCGACTTATACCTTACATAAAGCTGCGATATGGGAGGCCACAAACACAGCTACGCGAATTAAGATTCAATAGGCAGCTTAATAAAAAGCGACCCTAATGCAAGACTTATAAGTGTGGGAGTGGCAATCGCACCGGTTCCAGCGCGAGCTGTTCGTATCGGCAACAGCTCGCGCCAGTCTATCTTTTTGTCGCCCTTCTCTTCGTCCTGTTGATGGCGATGCCACTGGCACGTAGCAACATACATTTTCGGCGTTCGTGTTTCGCGCGCTGGCGATGCCACGTAGAAAGAAGCGCATGGTTGATATTTGATACGTCAAGTGCCGCAACAAGATCCATCTGATTGGTTTCTGAGATTTAATTACTGTTTAGATTAATTTATACTAATTATATTACTCCAATTTTAATTTATAAAATACCTCAATATCCACTCTATTATACACAACCCTTAGCTAAAACCATTCCGTCCCGTTTATATATATGTTTATTTTTATCAGGGTTTTCGGACAATGCACAGCGGCGTTAGACAGGGTGATTTGCAATATAGCAGAGTGCCACTCGGTGCTCGTACCACTAAAAACAGGGGGGATCAGAAAAGTGAACAGAGTGCATGTGCTCGAGCCGTTCACTTCTCTTTTATTATTTGTATTAGCCATTTGTTTTAGTCCTATGGAAACATGTGATGTACCAACGAGCCCAATCGCTGAAATATCTGAACTACGCTAAAAACGGAAGCAACGCTCAGCGCACGCACACGAGCGGTTTTTTTTTCTTTTTTGCGTTTGTTTTTTTTACCGGGCCATTCTCGGAAGAAGACCCGTAGCCGCCGAGCGGAACGCGAGCGGAACGCGATCGGCACTTTCTTGTCGTCGTTGTAAATGTACGCAGTCGACGTCGTGCCCTCCCAGTCTGATCTCGTATTCAGCCGGCAAGCGCCCTTCGCGTCCCCGTCTAGCTTTTTCGTCATCGTGGTTGTCGTCTCCTCTGCAGGCACATCGGAAAGGACGGTGCTGGCCGTCCGACTTCCTCCTCTTCCTCTCCTCGTCTTCCTGCGGCGGAAGAAGTCGGGGCCGGGAGGAGACGGATCTGCAGATTCGATCGGCGAGGACAGCGCGGCTACGTCACATGCTTTCCTTGCGCCGTTGATTTTGCGGCTCTCCGCTGGCGGTTGAATGGGAAGAAGCGTGCGCGGACAGAGGGCCATTTGGTCGAATCTCCCCGACAGCATACCAATGCGGAGTCGTGGAGGGCACGGAAATGAACCTTTCTTTACACTTCACTTGTATGCCGCTGATGTAACGATAATAATGCCCGATAATATGCACTGCCCCATACAGGCAAGTATATTGTGGGTTTAACGTCACAAAAGAGAACAGTAGGCTGCACGGAAGATCATAATGGATGGGTCCTGTCTAATTTTGTCCACGTGATGTTCTTCAAATCTTATTTAAAAATTGTAGCGCTACATTAGACGAGGGCCAGAAGAAAGCTACAAGACGGGACGGGAGCTGACTCCAACTATTTTTATTGAAACAACCGCACAGCATTTTATAGCCATAAAAGACAAGGCACGCATGCACATTCATGAGGAACAGTGGATGGGGTGGGATTCGTGCACGCTATCCTTTTATTGCGATAGCAATTACATGGACAGTCTCGGCTGAATTTTGCCGTCGCCGTCGCCGTCATGCACCGTATATGTATAAGTATGTATATATATAAAAAAGCCGCAAAGAAAAATATGCTTCCGAAGCGCGGAATCGAACCAGGGACCTCTTGCTCCGCAGCGAGCGGCGCTAACCGCTACGCCACGAAACGCAAATCCTCCACGTAGCTAACGGCGAGCGTTATATACACACCCTTTACCGCTGAAAGGACTCGGAGACGGCCGGCGCTTATAAGCGTTTCTTCATTACCAGCGAGATGGCGCTAGGAGCACGACGGGCGCATTTAAAAGTCGTCGGCGAGCTCGCTCGCTTCTTATGTTTGCGCAGGGAGAACCTTGCCCTTCCGCTGTCTGCTCGCGCGGTTTTCCCGTGGTGAGGGCAAGAGGGATGTTTCAACCTTTCACCGTGATGTCCGCGCTCATGTTACGGAGCGTACGAAAGTCACTTGAGCTGAAGGGACGCCGGTAAACGAACAAACAGACGATGAGCGCGAACTATCAAGTGTCACAGCTCGACACTTGAAGCACGCTAGTTTCCTTCGCTGCTTCGGCCGCCTTTGCAACAGGAGCGCTGTTCAAACTGAGAGTATCCATTGGCGAGCCTCACTTCGTATAGCATTAGTTTCTTGCTATCGCATTCATTGCTTCACCCTTGCGGCGAAACTGTGACTTTTTCGTTTAGTACCTCAAATTCACTAGCACGCAATGATATAGATGTGGTGCTGACGCACATGTCGCCTTTCTGTGTTATGAAATACGCTTCTGATAGTTCGCGAGCTAATCTATCTTTACTTCTGCTTAGGATTTTTATTTTCTCAAGCCGTGGTTCACAGTTTCTGCAAGCGCTGCAATGGGCGGGTAGATTCTGGAACGACGCTGACTCATCGTCTAGCGACCGTTCATGTTCCTTAGCGCGCTGGTTTATGCAGCGCCCAGTCTGACCAACTTAAGCCTTGCCACATGAAAGGGGGATCTCGTAGACCACACCCATGGCACACCGCACATACGGTTTGGCGTGTTTCGTTCCACAGCCGGGAACACCTGGTTGCTCAGCTGCAGACCTGGGGGCACATTTTGGCTAGCTTATGCGGAGCCGAGAAGACGACTGGGACACCGTACTTGTTGCCAACCCTTTCGAGAAATTTTAGAAATTTCCACCTCCTGTGTTTCTTTAACGTGCGCCAAAATCTAAGCACTCAGTCCTCCAGCATTTCGCCTCCATAGAAACACGGCCGTGATTCTATCCCGCGACCTTCGGCTCAGCAGTGAAGCACCATAACCACTAGTCCACTGCGGTGGACGAGCAAATCTATTCCAATGCCAAACTTTTTTTGTACTTTGTTATCAGTGGCCAGAACAGCGCTCCGCGCACGTTCTCACATGGTATCAGCTGGTGGTTAATATTTCGTTGATTATAACTGACAGGAAAGGAGCAGAGTACACTGAAATGTATCATTTTTAACAACGGCAACTGTCAGCACAGCCGTCGCGTTAGACAACGAGGCCTTAGCGCTTGTGAGCTACCCGCACGCAGCTTATTCATTGGTTCCAATGCGTTCTTCTTGCACAGCCCGGGCTGCTGTCGTTTCCCCGCACGAACACTCGAGCGAAACGCTTACACAAGCCGCAAAAGCCGTTCATATCGTCGCGTAAGCCGGGTGACGAGCGATGAACGATCCAAAGACAACGAGAGATCAATCCAGCGTGAAAGCCACGGTCGTATAGGATGAGAAAGAACACAGGGAGAGGGTGTCGCGTGCACAACGTCTCGCCATATTGCGCATGATAAGGTGCTCCGGCAGGCGGTGGCCCGCGGCGTTACAATTACCATCCGTCAACGCCAAACACCGCGTCCCTCTCTCTCTCTCCTCAGACCGTACGTGTTAATGTGCCTTCTCCCTCTTCCTTCTCTCCACCTTTGCGATCCGAGAGCAGGAGCCGCAGAAAGAGACGTTCACGCATTTTCACTCGTGGCTGGAGGCGCAGTTGCGCTTGCACGCGTCATGTGGATCGCAGAGCACAATGCTGCGAGCGGAGAAACAAGTTGCTTGCATTCCTCCTCCATATCTTTCTCTCTCCCCTCTACAGCCTTTCTTTCCTCCTACCCTCCCTTCATCTCTTGTTCATATTTCTGCGATTAGTGATTCTAGCCTCTCATCCCTTTTCACTTGCATTCCCTAACACATACAAGACGTTTCGTTGCGTATTTGTGTATTCTCGGTTATTCATTCGCTCGCTCTTAAATGTTTTTTGCGACTCGTGATCGGTTTGTCTCAGTTCTTTACCAAAAACTTGCTGCCGCCAACACACCGGAACAACCACCCCTCCTCCCTTATAGACCACCCTCTCCACCTCCGCCGGCCATCTGTTGCGGTGTGTGATCCGTTATGTTGTCGTCGACGGCAGACGCGAGCTCCGCGCACCCGCAGTGTTGCAAGCTGTGATGGACGCGCCATGCCGAGTCAAACTGAAAAGAACTAAATGGTTTTAGGCAACCGTTCAGGTAATCTCTGGCTTGTTCGCCCTCATTTTTCGCGGAGAATTACTAGACGAAATGCACTAATGATTCACTAATCCTTTTTCACAAGTTCTATTACAGCTCGCTTCATCAGACACCATACATCTTGGCCCCACCCCCACGCCTTTCCCTTCATACTGGGCATCACTTACAAGTAACCCGTCCACGCAGCCGCACTACTACCTTCTCGGCTTCCTTTTTTTGCCGTTCATCGACTGAGTGGAACGGCCTGCCCCGTTCTATCGTTGATGTCACCTGCCCATCATCATTTGCTGAAAAGCTTAAGCACTAATTTATTCTTATGTTTATATGTGGCTACTAGTTATATGCATATGTGGTTATTGTGTATATTTTATGAATGTATGTATTATTGTTTATGTATAATTGTGTATATATTATTATTATGTATATATGTCACTCAATTGTAAACCCACCCCTTATCTAACCCCCTTGAGGGGGCCTTTAAGGAAATAAAAGTGAAGTGAAGTGAAGCTCGCCCTCATTTTTCGCGGAGGATTACTAGACGAAATAACTTGCGACAGTCAAGAGTACATCATAGAATGCACAGCTTCACTCATGAAAAAGGCGGATTGTTTGACGCACACCTAAATCCGAGTAAGCGATCCAATTTGCATTCCATCTCGCACTCACCAGCAGTAAAACACAGTTACTGAGCCACCATGCAGGTCTCAAGGTCCCTCATTATAGCCAGCTCAGACAAGGCATCGGAAAAAAGAATGAAGGCGACACAGGCACTGACAGGACCATGCGCTGGCCAAATTGTAATATATTCGTGCTCGCCCTATTTCCTACCTTATTACGGCTCAAAATCAATCAGTCAACAAAATACGCGTATTTACCAAAGTGCCCAGGAACAGCTCCATGCTGGCGTACGCACGCAGTAAAAAGTAATAATAATGATTCGGCAGGTTTTGTGCACCTACATGGTTGAAAATTACCGAAGCCTCCTAGACCAATCTATTAAACTAAATTAATACATCGGCGTCCGTTTCGAAGAGTCTTTGTATATTGTTACGGGAAAGCAAACCTGAATATGTATAGGTGATTCTGAAAGATTTACTCCAACTTAACACAACAAAAATATAACAAAATGACATAGACGTTTCGCCACCTATGCGGGTGGCATTCTGAGTATACACTGGCACCAAATGAGCGGCGGTCGCCCAGTCCGCTACTGGTAACATATGTCCCTGTAAACGTCCGATATGGGGCCGCGGTTGTTGCAAGCTCATTTGTCGCGACGGATCAACCACGACCGCGGCCCTCTACCGGACGTTTACAGGGACCTATATGGCTAGTAGTGAACTGGGCGACCTCCGCTCATTTGGTACCAGTTTATACTGGGGATGCCACCGGCATAGGTGGCGAAACGTCTATGTGATTTTGTTACATTTTTATTGTGTTAAGTTGGAGTAAATCTTTTAGAATCATGAACTCACCCGGCTTTTGGAACAATTTTGCATAAGTATAGATGTCTTTACAACTGGTTAGGCCAGCAGCGCTGCCGATAAGAACAGCTCGCGCCAGTCTATCTTTTGTCGACCTTCTCTTCGTCTTCTTGATCGCGATGCCACTGGTACGTAGCTTGAGCCCCGGCGGCGGAAGCACCGTCCCGGAGCTCTAAAGGTCGTTTTCAGAAGCAGTGTTGTAGGGCTTGAGCAGTGAGACGTGAACAACATCACTGGACCGGACAACGGATCACGATGGACAGATGAGGCCAATCTCATAGGTAACAGGTAGTTCACGCAGTACACGGTAAGGTCCCGTGTAACGAGTCAAAAGTTTTTCAGAGAGGCCCACCCGATGATGAGGAGACCGGAGTAGCCGAAGGGTACCGGGAGCCAAATGTGTCTCGACGTGAAGCATCGTACCGACGTCGATGGTTGGTCTGCGACGCCGTCAGCCGAGCGCGGGCGAGCTGACGGGCAAGATCGGCTGACGCGATAGCGTCACGGGCATACTCGCTAGTGGACGAGGTATTGGCTGAAATGATTGTGTCCAGTGGTAAAGTCGGCTCTCTTCCGTACAATAGGTAGAAGAGTCTTTTATATTATAGTGCTCTAAGGGGGCAGCAGATGTCCCACTATCAGTACTTCATTAAACAAGTAAATACGAGTATTATACAAATAATTAACGTTACGCAGAAGGAAATTCAGCAATCGTGCAATAATAGGGGCACACGTACATAGACAGCCTCGGCAGCAACCTGTCGGTATCTCCGGCGATCTGAACGTCGAGGTGCGAAGATGATGAAGAATGGTGGCGCGGCATTCCGAGCGCAGAATGTGCGCGCGCCAACCATCTAGCCTTCTCGCCGGAGCAAAAAATCATTAGGGTTATATTTTACGCCGACACTCCGCCAGCCACACACTACGGGCAGTCTCGATTTTCTTTGCGCCAAACCGTATATATCTCCACTGCTGCCACGCTATTTATACACCAATATTTCTTTCTTTCTTTCTTTCTTCCTTTCTTTCTTTCTTTCTTTCTTTCTTTCTTTCTTTCTTTCTTTCTTTCTTTCTTTCTTTCTTTCTTTCTTTCTTTCTTTCTTTCTTTCTTTCTTTCTTCATCTTCCTCTTGACCATCGCTTCGTTTCTCTTCGCGGCACCTCACTTTGGTCACTGCAGCCAACAGCATTTCCTTTCAATATCTCTTTTACTTTGATTCCCACACCGTCATCCACACTCCTCTTCGCACAGTTATTATACTGTGTCTCAGCACTTCCATGCAGTGCAAGGAACGCTGCGGGTTGCGCCGGCCAAATGCAAAAGGGAACTGGAAGAAAGCTTCCTCCAGACACCCTCTGATCAGCGCCCACAGGGACACCAAAGTGAAGCGGTAAATCAATTTAGTCTTATAAATTTATATTTTGAGAACAGTGATGTCATTAATGTCGCTGTTATAGGCCTATCGTTAAAAACGAAAATTAAGCTATATTTCTTGCTCGTTTTCATCTGTTTTTAATGTCACGCCTGAATCCCTACGTCGGTACGTCCGAGGCCTCGACTGCTGACCCAAAAGTCGCGGGCTCGATCCCCGCCGCAGCGGTCGCATTTCGATGGAGGCGAAATGCTAGAGGCCCGTGTTCTTAGATTTAAGTGCACGTTAAAGAACGCCAGGTGGTTGAAATTGCGGGAGCCCTCCAGAACGGCGTGCCTCATGATCATAATTTTATCGCGGTTTTGGCGCGTAAAAAAACCAGAAATTAATTACGTCGGTACGAAATGTGACTTCATGGTTTGCAATCACTTGTGGCTTCTTTCATTACTATTTTTACCGGCTAGTTCAATAACATTTCCCGAAACTTGCCATGTGAAGTGCACGAATCTATTAGTAAGCGATGCAATCTGTTTTTACCGATACATAATTATGTCCACGAAGCGGAGGTGTGGGAAAACCGTAGCGGTGTCGGGTCAGTGTCGCATGACGTCCTTTCTTTTCTGGTTCATCAGGCGCCTTCTCGCGACAAGATTGGTGTTTTCGGCATTGCTGACGAGCAATTCCTCACACGCGCGAAATCATCTCTTCTTTTTTTTTTTTAAACCCACGACGCCGACTGAATGCCAGTCTCACAGCAGCAGGGGCAGGGGACGACGACAAAGCCCTTCTAATTGTTAAGCAACGCGCAAGTTGCCTTTCATTACTCGCATTTCCTGACACGTGCGCTAGTTTTCACTGCACTGCACGGGTATTGCAAGGCGAAGCGCCCGGCTGTGTCAAAGCTGCTCTTTGTACACGCTTTCTCAACGGATGAGTTTTTTTTTTCTTTTTTAGCGTCGTTATTTGTATGAATAGTACGCCTTCCAACCTAGTCTCTTCTGTCGTTCAAGTTCCCTGCATCACGACGAAATTTGTAACCGTAGTCCGTCTTGTCACCATCAACCTTAGAATTCCTTCCTCTCCACGGTGTTCCATCGGCGTCGGCGTTACAGCCAACATCAGGAAGTGTTTCCCTCGTCCCCCGCGTAAACCTTTTGCATTATTTTTGTGGCTCTCTCCTGGAGCCCAGTGCATCTACTGCCGCGCGCTCCACTTTTTTCACGACAACAATTGTTGTGCGTGCGTGCGTACGTGCGTGCGTGTGTGTGCACGAATGTTGTCTTTACAATGGCTGCTGCTCTCTTTACGAATCAGTAACTTTCATATAAGGTGCTAACAACTCATATAATAATAATATCTGGGGTTTAACGTCCCAAAACCACGCTATGATTATGAGAGACGCCGTAGTGGAGGGCTCCGGAAATTTTGACCACCTGGGGTTCTTTAACGTGCACCTAAATCTAAGTACACGGGCCTCAAACATTTTCGTGCTAACAACTCAGGCACTTCAGTAAGATAGCATACAGACGATGCTGCATTAAAGTCTAGGCTCCCCCGTTCCCTTCTGAATAGCCAGTGTGTCTCAAGAAATCTTGAATAACTCCCTTAGACGCACTGGTCTCATTGAAATACCTTAGTTCGTCGTGTTTTGGAGAGTGTTCTGTGTACGTTCTGTATCTGTCCCGCGATGCATGCATCACGTCGTTCTTCAACATCACGATGGCGCTCGTAATATTAGCGAAGGCCGGCGGCCAAAAGGGAACAATACATTTAAGAACTAAAATCGTGTTGAACGCGTTCCCAGATGCAACTATAAAGCCAATTGAGAAACACGGGCACTCGAACGGCAGCGCTCCACAAGTGAAACGTTGAGTGATGTGCGACCACAGCAAGCCACGTGATGGCCAGGCCATGCGTGGAAAAGAGATACGGCGTCTCTTCGCCGACGCAACTCAAGTGGATGACAACAACCGATGCCAGTGACGTATGCATTTACAGTGCGGGAAGGATACGCACGATAAAAGATAAGAACGGTAGCCTCACTTTTTTTTTCTTTTTCTCCGGCCAAAGGAGTGCGTTGCTTTCGCAGGTGAATGTCAAGTGCGCATTGCGACAGTCGTAGTGATTTGGACAGTGTACTCACCTGCGAAAAAGAAGAGAACGAGGAATTAGCACGTTCACTCAGCAGAAAATTCATTGATCTATTCATTTGTGTCATATATTTAGAATACAATGCACTACAACACATTTTGTCATCACAAGTGAGCAATCTGAGGTCCCCGATTAAGAACCATCACTGGGGCCTCCTAACATAAAGTAAGCAGAAGATTTACAGTTGTCAGCAAACCGTGGCCGATTAGCAGCAAAGTATACATAAGAACGATGCACGTAAAAAATAAAGAACAACATAACACTAGAGACACACAAGAAACCAAGATTTTTCGAGTTGTGTATATGTGGCATCAAAATGTCATCCGCAACGACACAAAACCAAACACCACTAAACGAAACCATAGACTTGCTTGCAACGATTTCGCATCAGACGCATATTTGCGAAATATTGAGAGGCTTTCTTATGAAGACTTCTTTTAAGATTGCTCTTTGTTCTCTCTTTACTGCGATCTCCCTTCCTGCACGCTGCTCCTGACGTGTCCTCCCCGACGCAAACACTTACAGCACTGCAATTTTCCCTTCCCCACTCTTTCCCTGTCACAAGAATCTCATTCTCTCTCTCTCTCTTTATAGGAACAGCATTACAACCGACGGCCCTAAGAACAAAAAACACGGTTGATCCCTCCGTCATAGGAATCGGAATAACACGAAAGTAAAACGTGCCCTTACAGAAGTAACTGAATGCTTACTGTTCACTGATATAAGAGAGTTTGCAAAATGTATATTGATGTCTGGCAGCTAATGGCGTCTTTTAACGCGTATGCACCCACTGTGATGATTGGCGGTACATCTCCATCCCGACGACTAACGTCCATGTTAAATGATTAAACAAACCCTTGTGGTAGTTGTAGTAGTCAACTGTGAAAGCGTAATCAGAAAACGAGGTGTGATAGCCAGAAGAGCGTCGCATATTGGACGCAGAACTTGGTCGCCATCCCGCGGCATGTTAAAATGTGATTGAAAACCACGGCCGGACTAGAGGGAAACGCAAAGCGCGTCCTGCCGCCCCGGTAGCCCGGCTGCGATTTTTGTCGGGGCGAGCGCGTGAGCATGGAACGCGGTGTTAGAGCTAGGTGAGGCAGGCGCGCGTCGCAGAACAATTTTGGTTTGTATTAGCGTGATGCTGAGCGAGGCCGACGCTTTTACGACGCTTGGGCAAAGGTCGCCACCTCGCGGTATGTTAAGGCATTGACAAAATTCAACTGCTATTGAAAACGCGCCGAATGGGAGGGACGCGTAACGCGCTGCAGGTGCTAGTCGTAGAGGCCACAGCAATGACGAATTACTTTACCTTACCGCCCCCAGAAGTCGCCACCACCCAGCCGACCGGGAGAGTGGTAGATATAAAAGGCGCGTTCGTAAGGCATCCAGAGTCTGTGACCGTGGCGCAGTTTTTTTTTTTTTTTTTTAAAAAAAAAAAAAAAAAACCGTGGCGCAGTGGATAGCGTGCCCGGCATCTGTTGTTGCGGACCGAGCGGTCATGGGTTCGATGCCCGTTGCCTGTACCTTTTTTTCTTTGCCATCTGATTGTATATATTTTTTCGATGTCATTTCCGTGACGGAAATACGTCACTGAAGTCTTGGTGGACCCCGGCATAAAACACTTTCGTGTTAAAAACGGGGGGGGGGGGTCAAATTGCAATCGCCGTGGTTTCACCGCAGCCCGCCTGTATTCGTCGGCACGCAAGACACCATCATTTTCCTTTCGCAAACATTCCTGCGCGTTCTGGTCCAGGCTGAGGTCAGCGCAGATAAGAAGTGTGCTACCACATATGTCTTAAAATCAAGAAGAAGAAGAAGAGGAAGCAGTTGAAAGTACCGTATACAACCGCAAATACAACAGCGCAAGCACGTCTAGGAGAAATGACCCCGCAAGACGATTTCTTCTGGCACGATCGCTTCGCTTTGCAAATATTTCCCTTACACTTCTCATTTCTTTCTCTTCTTCAGTTGTCCTTCGGAGTGCTGCTATTGCACATTGCGTACGTGCACCACCGCAATTATTCCCGTCGACATTCTCGCTTTGTTAATTTCTTTTCTCCGCCGTTACCACAGGGCGTTTTTCAGACGTGCCGCGATTTGAACGGCGAAACTTCTTCAGCAGCCGCCGCTAGAAACGTAAAGGTCACCGAGGAATTCTATACGACCGGCTGCGGGCAGCGGGAAAGATAAGGCAACAAGCGCACGAAGGAAACGGCAAGGAAGCGCTATAAGGTCGGGTGTACTGGTCAAGAAAAGCCCCCAATTTACTCCCTGTACTGCGTCGGAGCTAGCGCTACCGCCCGATCTGCCAGCCATCTCACGCATCTCTCTCTCTCTAAAGCGCTCTCTCACACTCTATTTCGCACGTGCTGCTTAGTGCTTTCACACACACACACACACACACACACACACACACACACACACACACACACACACACACACACACACACACACACACACACACACACACACACACACACACACACACACACACACACACACACAAACACACACACACACGCGCACACACACACACACACACACACACACACACACACACACACACACACACACACAAACCCTCTCTCGCGTATGCTATTCCATCATCTGCCTCCTTCGTGATCATTTTGCGTAGACGTCACCTGGGGAGCAGCAAACGAACCGGGAAAAACAAAAACAAACGAAAGAACGACACTCGAAGACGGAATGGAACGGCTGGAAAACTCCGAGGGGCCGCGCACTTTAGAATGGGGCCGGAGAAATTGAGAAGAGAAACCACCAATGCAAAAAAAGACAACTTAAATGTGCTTATTAAGAAATCAGAGAAGGCGTAATGTGGAGGGCGAGGGCCACCGGAACGGACCGTCGCTCTAACGCCCGGAGGCGCTACGGTGTCATTGGTGGCAGAGGGAGCGTTAAGGTAGAGGCGAAGGAGAACGGAGACGACCGGTCCCTATCTCGACTCTGTGCCATTCCGCCACCGATTTCCACTTCGCCCCTAATGTGCGGCTGCCATGTTCGTTCTTTTTCTGCTACCAAAATGTTCGAACGTTTATTCACATTTTTTATGCACACTTTTCCAAGCGAATTATTTCGTCTGCCTTATCTACGTCGTGCACTCCGCTATACGTTAAACCGTTACGGCGGACGTTTTTGTTTTTTTTTCATCGTCCAATTTTCAGGTCCCTTAAGCAATTTTTTTAAAAGCACTAAGAGCTGTTAACTACGAAACGCGCGTTGATGGGTGACCTGCTGCATGTTCGAAAGATATCTTGCCATCCCAGTTTTGTTCTTATTACCCACATAAATGTTATGGAGACGTTGTCGCCTTTTGATGATGAAACTGACACGCATTAACGCAAGATCGCAGTCGGCAAGAATGAAACTCATTCATGAACGGGACTGTCCAAAAAGCACAACACCTAGGTATTAAAGGAAAAAAAATATTAGGCGCCAAATAAGGTGGTGTGATGTGAAAGATTCGACTTCGTCCACCTTAGCTCATAAACCGGCGTTTTAATTTTACAACACAGTACTTAGGCAACAGCCCCGAAAGCCAGCAACAAGTAGAATACAAAAACGAAGCCATTAGGGTTTCGCATGTAACAGCCGCGCCCGGCAGAAATAGCTCTGACGAAGACTTACTAAGCACTACAAAAAAAGAGAAAGAAAGAACAACAAAAAAAAACAGCGTGCTTCTCCAAAGGTAGGGGAAGAGAGCAGGTGAGGGGAAGGGGGAGAGGGGGAGGAATGTTGCCCGATACGGCTCCGGAAAAAGCTCCGTGCTCGCCAATCATCCTTTAATGCTCGCACTCGGACGTCCGATGCAGGTCGCGCCGTAAGAGCTTAACGAACGACGCTGAACAACACATCCGCTGCACGTTACGCTGACGCACGCATGTGCGGCATATAAATATTTATACGCAGCTACCTCGGCTAATGAAGACGAGCGCATTACATTCGAAACTTCGATGCCCGCTCCTGAACAAGTTATGCAGAGCGTGTCGTGCGCTATATGTCGACATTGTGTTAAATCGACATTGTGAACAGAGATTCTCTTCGCGTCACGTGTGAAAAGAGTTCATAGACAGCGCTCGTGTCGTCGGTTCCTTACTGTACTGTGTTCGTGTGTGTGCGCTGAGTTAAGATGAAGACTTACCAACTTACCGAAATAGCCACCTTACTCATTGCGTTAAAAACTGCGAAAGCTTCCATTACTGACTAGCTGTTGTAAAAAAGAAAAGGCTCCTCAATAGTCCGTGGGCATACCACGTATATTAATCGGCAATATACGCCGAGCTTGAGGACATATTTGTACATTCGTTCCCATTACTCGCTTAACCATAAGTTGTTCAGCTCGTACGGGAACAGATTATTGTCTAATCACGAACAACGTGAATATTCGAAGGTTCTGCCCGCACAAGAAAACGACCTTCAATAAATCGGCGGCCTACGGTCTAACGTGGAGTCGCCTATAGGAGGAAAGACGGAAGAGAAAAAATATTACAAAACGTTTGTTCTGTTCTAAGTACTACCACAAGCATTTCTGTGGAGGCGAAATACTAGAGGCCGGTGTGCCTAGACATAGGTGCATGTTAAAGAACCGCTGGTGGTTGAAATTTCCGAAGCCCTCCATTACAGCGTCCCTCATAATCATACCGTGGTATTGGGACGCGAAACCCCCACAAGTATTAACATTATATTAAATACTAAAAGCAAGCGACAGAGAAGAGGCAAACCAAAAGAGCCATTTCGACTGCGCTGTCGGGACGATCACCGTTACGAGGCAAAAAAAGTAGTGCTCCTCGAGTAATGACAACATTGGTACAGAAGTACGAGAAAATCGGTAAAAACTGCGCAGTCGTTTATAGTGTGGCCATCATCCATCTCCCAGCAATATCGCAGCAGTAAACGCACTAAGATGATGCGCACGCACGCACACACACACACACACACACAAACAAACAAACAAACAAACAAAAGAAGAAGATGAGGCGGCGCAGAAAAGAGCGGCGATTTTCGGTGCCGATCAGCGAGACGATGGCCTCACGCGCGAAGGACGTGACCGCTCCTCACGTCCCGTATAATCTAGGGATTCACCGAGAAGGAAAAGTGAGAGGGAAAGGGGGAACCGAAGCGACGGCTGAGCGCGAAGCAGTGGCCGACAAAATGGCCGTCGCTCCTTCCTCGCTTCCGTGTGGAGAGCTCACATTCTTCCCTGTCCTTCTCCATGTTGTTACTTCCACGTTACTGCCACATTCCCTCCATCCCCACATCCCCTTTCTCTTCCCTCTTTATTTTTATCCCGTCACGGAGGCGGAGGCCATTTCCAGCACGCACCTACGCGTTACCCAGCTTGCATGGCCCTTGTTGGTGGCTGTATTTTTTATATTATTTTTTATCCAAGCCCCCGAGAAGCTGTAGCAGATTTAAGGTGTTAGAGCGACCCGCAAGGCACGTTCTGCGGCGCCGCGTCCTCCAACGGCCACCTGCGCGCTTCTTTTGCAGGTGCTTTATTCTCTCGTCGTCCACGCTACACGACCTAGGAGCCCAAGCCGCGGGAGCATCAGGTGGCTCGTTCAGTGAAGGAGAGCCACACGTTGTAGACACGTGTCAACCCAGCTTTCCTTTACCTGGCTCCTTTAGTTTGCCCAGTCGCTCTACTTTTTTACTACCCGACTGATAATGCTGGACGATACAACGATACAGAGCATGGTTGTCGTCGGAGGTCGTCTGCTATGAGTTCAACTGTCGTCTGCTCCGAGTTCAGCAGGTGACAGCTGCAACTGTTGCAACTACCGGAAGTGAGTCATCTTTTTGAAAACTCGCAACGAAGTTCTTCCATATTTGAGCCTGTTTATTTAACTACAACTATTACACAGTGTCAACGGGAACAAGCGCATCTGATCCAAACACCGCTCTTCATTTATGTCGGTTATTGGCCAATAAGGATTCTATCTCTTCTGCGACGCGGAGAAACAGATTCGTGACGTCACCTGACAGGCGCCCGCTTACCGACGAGAGTGAGAACCGGCCCCTGTTTGAAAAAAGGGGCGCCTGAGAAAACAGCAACTTCGAGCTCCGCTTCTAGCCTTTACGCGGCGCGCACGACTGCAATATATGACTGAGCAGTTCATAGCCGTGTCTGCTTTCCGCAGGATGTGTTTTTTTCAGCAAGCCCGAGAGGTGCTTCATGGCCCCTTTCACCTTCTTTTTTTTTTAAGAAAGATGCATTTGAGGTACGGCAAATAAGAATGGAGAAGCGAAATCAGATGACATTCTCGTTGACGTTCTGCCGGCAGTTCCAACGCTTAAGCTTTGCACGGGTGGCCTATAAGAGCTTGATTGGTTTTGTTTTTGTATTCATTTCTTCTTTCCCTTTTTCTTTTTCTCTTTCTTTCCTTCCTTCCATCTTTCTTTATTTCTTCCCTTTACAGTGCACTTCATCCTACTATAACGTTTCCCTTAACCTTACTTTTCCGATGGTCCCCTATCCAAAGATAGTCGCACTGGGCAGTTCGCGGACACAAAGACCTCGTGAACGCATTCTTTTATGTCGGCGGAACCTCTCATCCGCATAAAACGGGAACTAACTCAGCTAGGCGCGAACTTCCCGAATAGATCTGCCCAGTGGAGAATGAGGAGGAATGCGCTATTTCCGCAGACAATGACAACGAATGGACGGCCGAGGGCATCCCGTCGGCCATTGTGGCGCAGCGTCCCAGCTCGCACATCAGCCCCGGGGTCCAGCGAAAGAAAGAAGGCTCGGACAATCGAACTGCTGCTGCCGGCGATCGCATCGTCGCGCTCCACTGCGCAGACATTTTCATTTATCTGCGTACGTCCAATGCGAAGCCCACGTATAATGCAAGTCTCTTCTGTCCCCCATCTCTTCGCCTATCAGCCAGCCTTAGTTGATTTTATAGTTGATCACTTCTTCCAATATCGTAGCTTTGAAAGCCCGGTGTTTCTTTTAGTTGAATTTCGCACCGCAGTTATCGTAGCTGTAAAATATCTGTGAGCAGCTACATTGCGAAGTCGCATTTTCATTGCCTTGCCTGTAAAGTCTGGATCTAAAAGCACGTGTTTGTCTACATGATTGTCCACGACAAGGAAGTTCAGAGGAAGGTTTATGAAAACAAATAACTACCATCCAACTTAATCGTCACATACCCGCAGTCGCGTACTAGTAACACCATCAAATGAAAAAAGAAAAAAAAAGCATTCAATCTAACCGTTCGTAGTCTAACCTAGAAGGGGGGCGTGGAAGTTTCTGAAAAAGGAAGCTACGATATACACGAACAATTCTGAACCAGCACGGACTCCCCTCCGAGTACGGGTGGTTTGCTTTGCATATTCGTACCACAGGAACGAGTGGAGGGCGATTGCATCCTTTCATGATCTTGCTAATACGCTACTGCGGTTGTGTCGTGACTAGGCGCACGTTCTTACTCTACTTGCTACGTGTCATAATAAATAAACTAAAATAAGTAAAGCTATTCCCAACTTTTCTCGTAATCCGCCCAAGAAATTCTGGACCTGTAACTCCCTATAAAGCGGTCGGCTAAGCTAGCTTCGCCACACTTGGAAGCCTTGTGCGGGGAAGTCCATCTTACAGGCGATGGCTGGTATGGTCTATATATTTTCGCGCGTGTGAGAGCAACAGAGAATCATTAGTGCGTACCGTTCTAAAAAAAAGGGACCAAAAAAGGAAGCGTAGCAGACCCAATACAGATTCCGCTTCGACTGCTCAGTCAAAAGCAATACTGAGCTTTCTCGCTCTGGCACCAGCTTGGGCAACTCACGTTCGTATTCAAGGTGCCTATTAAAAGAAATGTAACCGAGATGATGACGTTACGCGACGCCAGCTTACCATTTTTGAGACACCTTTCCCCTTTGACCAAACTGCTCAATCAACACCGTGTTGTTGGATTAATGCGCGAAGGCACGTGTTCCTGTTATATAAGAGCTTTGGCACACAAGTAATGTGGAATTATCATTCTAACGTTCCTCATGAGCAGAAGCGGTGCCTGCATGCTCCTTGAGTATTTATGGAACAATTTTGTAAGCCTAAGTGAGTACATGAAGCTTATTAACGAGCGAGCAAGCGAGTGAGTACATGAAGCTCACTGAGCGAGCTAACGAGCGAATGAGTAAGTGAAACTAACAAATATTATTATTATGTCAAACTATGCGGAACCATGAGACAGTAGTGTGTATTATATAAAGCTGTTTCAGCCTTATACTCTGTAACACGCCAGTCGCAGGATACAGCACAGAACCAAGTATTTGCCCGAGATTAAAAGATATTTGCCCAAGATTGTGTGTTTGTGGGCGCGCACACAAACACGCACGCACGCGCGCGAAAGCGACTTAAAGAAAGAAAGAAGGAAAGAAAGAAAGGTGATTTTCATTTGCTTAGAGTACAGGGGTGTACCCATAAGATATGCTCAGTCGCGGTTTCGTTTAAACGGGCACCGCGGCCTGGATTTCACCAGGGAAGAGAAAAGGACGAAACGATGAAGCTCTAACCGCAACACTTTTTCTTTCGCTTCATTGCCGCATAGCCAAAACACAAAATACAAATTACATCTTTATCGGAGGAAGAAAGAGAAAAAAGCTCTGTTGTTTCGTGGGAGGATCGAAGTGGCATTCATTGCTGTATTTACGTAAGTGGAAGATCATTTAAAGTTACGCCTCTTTACAGTTGACCAGCACAACATTTCTCAGGCACAGAGCTGAGAAATTAAATGACTCACTATTATAACATTAAATACCAGAAATAAAAGGAAAAACGCCCTTGTACCTTGCTAGAGGTGCAGGTTGCGCCATTTAAGCTGGTCAAAATTAATTCACCGCTGCGGTTTGCCTAAAAGAATCATATCCTCGTTTTGGCACGTAAATCGCCATAGTTTAAACGACGGTCGCATTATTCTATTTCCGTCAGACTGCCACCGTCGAGAATCGAACCTATGTTCTTGTAGCAAGCGTAACAACGGTCGAGCCACCGCGGCTGGTTGTCCGCTCTGCTTCGTTCGCGTTTCATTAGTCCACGCATGCTCAAGATGGACGCGGCCAGCGATGGCTGCTCTTCAATTATCTCGGCCTAATGCCAGTCGACGCCGTCTTTCGCTCGACAATAGTTACCCTGCGCGACCCTATTACTACTACTAACCCCGCCGTGATGGCCCTGGCGACGCTTCTACGCACTGTTTGCGAGCGCGGCGGCAAAGTGGTCAGCGCGCGTGCCGACGGGGATAGAACATCATTGCAGGGGCAGCGTTCCGATGGCCTACGGTAAATGGAGGCGCGGCCGCTAATGAGGCGTCGTGCCAACAACGAGAGAGAGAGAGTGTGGTTAGGGAGAGAATGAGAAATTAAAAGGACGCTACCTTCCGCCTCCCGTCGAGGGGGCATGGCTCAGCGCCTTTAGGGATGGGAAAGGGGAAGTAAATATTATAGGAGGAAGGAGGAAAGATGGGAAGAAGGAGAGACCAATAACGACCACGCGGCCATGGTAGGAGAGCGGATATGGGTCTTCCCCCTCTCCCTTCTACCGGAGAGAGGGGGGTAAGAGGAAGAGTTCATTCGTTCTCCTACAGCCGCGAGAGGGGTGAACTGTAATGAAATTTTGTCGCGCCAAAGAACCTCCGCTGGAATAAGGCGTCCATGCGCCGGTAGCACTTTTCATGGCGCGTGTCGTCCTGTGTATACAACGTTGCGATTGTGCCCGCGAGTTTCTTCGCCTTGTCGTATAATTTCGCAGCGGCCGTAATGCCAGGGAAACCTACGAGTTGCCTTTTAGCAGCCGTTCTTCAGTTCAAAAGAATTGCCTTTTCTTTTTGTTTCGCCTAGCAAATCCACATACCACCTCGTAGTAAACCACAATTTCTTGTGATTTTCGTCGTCAACTTCTTTGTTTTGTTTCGCTATTAATTGCAGGACCAGCGAATTCTTACGCAATGTTAACGTTAGCGTTTTCCCTTTCTCTCTCTGTATTTTGCGATTTTTGACTTCCGCAGCGCAAGTTGTATATCAACCAGATATAACTATTCAATGACCACTTTGTCTTTTCAAAGCCCGCCGGACCTCTTTCTCTCTCACTCTCTCCTAATTCGTTTGTCTATTCATTATTTTTCCTGCTCAACGAGCCTATTCACTTCTCCCGCCCAGTCAACACATTTTTCCTGGCAGCGAGACCAACGGCAGCTGCTGCAGACACTTCTCTAACTCTCGCTTATCATCATCTGTCGAACAAAGAGTTCAGCCAAGACGCGAACAGCTGCCGCCCAAAATTAGCGCCTCTCCGATACCCATCTTGATGTGCGTGCTGCGAGTAGGCAGGGGCGCAGTGATAAGCGACGCTCCCGTGTGGAGTGATACGCCCTAATAACTTTGAGTGTCAACGACAGCGAGCGGCACCTGGTGAGGACACCAGCGCAAAAGTAACGGCGTCAACGGACGACAGACGAGTCGGCGCACGACGATACTCAGGAACCCACGCATCACTCCTGCTCACAAACAGTCTTTCTGATACCCCCGCCCCTCTCTCTCTCTCTCTCTCTCTCTCTCTCTCTCTAGCATATCTATTTCGTTTCTCTTTATTTTTAGTAAGGGGGGAGGGGTGCTGCGGTGTAAGTCTTATGAGGCATCAGTAGTATTGGGAACATTCGTCGAGTTTGTAGCTCAATGAAACTTCTCAATACTACTTTTCTTATCTAGTGTTTTCGTATGCTTACACTCAAGGTGTATATTTGTAGCTTGCTAATATTGTTTTCTTTAATTAGCACAACCATAAGTTTACAATAAAAAGGAATAACACTCACTATGTTTTTCGCCCATGCGGCGTTACCTTCGACTCTCGAACAAATTCTGTAGTACAATGAAAATGTGTACGCACGCGACGTATCTCGCTATGTATTCGCAATTATTGCGTATCGTTTTCATGCATTCTTTGACAAACTTCTATGCTGTGTATCTTCAAAATAGAGAAGTTGAATTTGAAACATACATAAAGACGAGCTTAAAAACTCTAACCGAACGCACTGTTCGAACCATTTATTTATTTATTTATTTATTTATTTATTTATTTATTTATTTATTTATTTATTTATTTTGTTCATTTAGGCACACGACAAGCAGTGTACGCCAGACGACTGTTGGGTCAGTAGTCGGAGCCAGTGCAGGTTGTTCATGACAACCTGCACATCGTGTGATCTCTGCTGCCTTAACAAAGGCGTGACGGCACGCTACTGCCTTGCAGCTTGTAACAAACCAACGTCGATGGCGGCAAAATCAGCAGCATTTGCTGGCTGGCCAGTTGGCTATGCATAGTTCATAGGTATTACAGCACAAACGTAACAAGGAACGAAGAAATGAAAAGTTCGTAAACACGGGGTATCGCTGCAGCCGATGTTTCGACCAAACAGACTTGTCTTCTTAAAGGCTGCAACTGCTTTCCTCAGCGCTTGTATGTATATGCTTCGTACCTTCTCCCCCGACCCAAACAAAAGAGGGGGAAAGGGCAACAGGGGAAGATGGAGGCTGTTCCAAGCATCCGTATTCCCCTGAACGTTTGCCTTCCTGAGAAATAAAGACACAGGACAGAGTGCTCACGAGGCGACAATCAGCTGGACACGGAACAGTGATATGCCACGGCAACAACCAAGCCGGCGTGTGGGCGTCAGTAGAAAAAAAAATGCTAACGTCACAGTCAACACGAGGTGACCGCAAGGTGCGTGATGCAGAACGGGAAGATGGGGATAAGCAGGAAACCGAGGAAAAGGCTGCAGGGGAGATTCCTCGAATGCCGCTCGTGGCAACCCCCATGTCCCGAATTCCCCCATCCTCCTTCCCCACCGGACTCCCGGCTGCGTGAATGTGTGCCACACGGCGCGAAGAGCAAGAAGCGACCGAAGCAGCCGCGCTCTCTCTATCCCTAATGGGAAATCGATGGTGATTGGTCCCTTGGTTCACGCCGCCTAGCGTCGAGGCCTCATTCGGCAACGAAAGCGGAGGAGGAGGAGTGGCTGCTTCTTCTCTGGCGCAACCAAGGTTGCGTGCCGCTTCTTCTGTGCCCTTTACTTTTTTACACCCTCCCCCCCCCCCCTTCCGTAACCACTTTCTTCGAAACAGTTTGGTGAGACGGATGGGCAAATGGCCAGGCCATCCGCAAGGAACACGGACCAGCATGCGCAAGCAGGAAGAGATCGAGAGAGAGAGAGAAAAAGAGAGATAGAGAGCTGAGAACAAACAAGGGCGACTCTTCCAGCCGGTGTCCGGTCACTTCTTGTTGTTGACGTGAACAGCGCCTGTAATACACAAGGACGAAGAAACGACGAGGACTAGCGCTGACTTCCAACTGAAATTTATTAACACAAACATAGAAAAACGAGAACAAGTAGGCACACGTGATCACCGCTCATTTGAATTGCGCATGACGGCAAGCATGGAGAGGGAACCAAGAACCAAAAAGAATTAATAAGCAAAAACCACAAAACCGCGAAAAGACGTCAGGAGAAGCAACCGGAGTATGTCTAGGTTATCTGGCCGGATGAACTTAGGTAATCTATTTCTTTTTCAGTGAGGGCGATTGAAGGTTTGCTGATACAATTGCCTTTAGCGATGGCTGCAGCTTCAATGATTATGCGCGTGCTATCCTGACGATGCCTAGCTAAAATCTGTGTGTTATCAAATGCTGGAGCGCACCCGCATTGTGAACAGTGCATTGCAAGGAAACCTTCTGTCCCTCTGCGTACCTTTTGGTTATGCTCCTGCAAACGTACATTAAAGCATGCTTGCACAACGCCCTTGTTAAGTCCTGCCATCACTCCATTCACGAAAGCTTCTTCTCGCAGATAGGCAGATTGAAGGCAGCCGGCTATCCCCGTCACCTTCTCGTCTCTGTTGCTGATAAGCTGCGGGAAAGGTTCAAGCCGTCGAGTAGGTCTCCTGATCTTCAGGCACCAGCGAGAAATAAGGTGGCGGTTATCCCGTATAAGCATGTCATTTCTCACAAGCTAAAAAAGATAGGTGAAAAGGCGGGCATCTCAGTCGTATTTTCGGCACCGCACAAGCTGTCCGAGCTGAGTGTCAGGACCAACCCTCTAAAACGGGATGAAAGCGCATGCAAAATTAACCACAAGAATAAATTCGTTGACTGCTCTAGTAGCGTTGTTTATAGCATCCCACTCTCATGCGGACAGACTTATATCGGCCAGACGGGCAGGTGCCTTAATGTACGTTTGCAGGAGCATAACCAAAAGGTACGCAGAGGGACAGAAGGCTTCCTTGCAATGCACTGTTCGCAATGCGGGTGCGCTCCAGCATTTGATAACACACAGATTTTAGCTAGGCATCGTCAGGATAGCACGCGCATAATCATTGAAGCTGCAGCCATCGCTAAAGGCAATTGTATCAGCAAACCTTCAATCGCCCTCACTGAAAAAGAAATAGATTACCTAAGTTCATCCGGCCAGATAACCTAGACATACTCCGGTTGCTTCTCCTGACGTCTTTTCGCGGTTTTGTGGTTTTTGCTTATTAATTCTTTTTGGTTCTTGGTTCCCTCTCCATGCCTGCCGTCATGCGCAATTCTAATGAGCGGTGATCACGTGTGCCTACTTGTTCTCGTTTTTCTATGTTTGTGTTAATAAATTTCAGTTGGAAGTCAGCGCTAGTCCTCGTCGTTTCTTCGTCCTTGTGTATTACACGCGCTGTTCACGTCAATATGGAATACCAACTAGCCCGGTCACACACCTTGCTTCACTTCTCTGTGCTGGTTTCTTTCTTGTATTTTTTCTCCAAGTCTTGCTGACATCGCTAATTTGTTCTGATAAACCACCATTCGGTCGTCTTTTACTATTTTCCCCGAAAATCGCCGTGCACTCTTCGATGTCACACGATGCACCGAACAGCTGTAGCCATTTATATGCAAGAAAGGATGGGTGGTCACCTCGCCATCCGTTTGCGACAGGACTGGCAAGCAGCTGCTGGTAGGGCTGAGAACAAAGCTGCAGGAACCAAGTGCTATCGAATGTGTAACTAAAAACGGGATTTTTGGGCAATACACCTACTCTTATCGCTGCTTAAATTTCAATCCTTTTCTACATATATTAGCATTAATTGGGTGTTATTATGGCGCTTGTAAATGCCATTGTAACGCCATTATAATGCATGTTTGCAGTTTCAGTGCCCCCTATTTTAATCAAGGTGCAGTTGCAAGGGCGGAATTAGCGAATGTACCTTGTTCGTAAGCGTGTTTAGCCGTTAGACGGTCTTCGCTCGAATTAGCAACACCGCACTTAACAGACACTGAGAAGGAGGCGAAAGCAGCACGAGTGACGAGTACGGCACACAGATCTGATGTGACACCCATAACAGATTTGAAAGACATTTCTGAAAAAAACATCTCAGAACGGGAAAGGTGCGAGTGATTGTCGTTAAGAGAGCGGATGTGGCGCTATCTTCTAAGGTCCATTAAGCGCGATTGACAGCTGAGTGAGGTTAGAAAACACGCTGATTTCTGCTTCACACAAGGAACCACGGCGCTGCGTACCGGCAGAGGAGTGAAAGATGAACAAAGCGGTAAGGAGAGGTCACCTTCTCACGACATGAGTACCCATTACAGCTGCTGTCAGCGGTATACATGGTTCAATCCGACGCTGCGCCGTGCTGTGTTGTGGGTACCAGAATTAAGCGCGTTTCCCAACCTCAAGTCAACATCGGATGAGTACCCACCGCACCGAGTGCCAGGTTGGGTTACCTGGGTGCTCAGCTGCACTCCGCCAAGCAGCAGGGTATTAAGAGAACGGATGATAGAGTGGAAAGGAGAATCACCCTAAATACTCTTAGCAGTATGTTCTTAAAGGAGAGAGGCGGAGAGATAGAGATAGGTATCGTGCTCTGCGCAAGCGCGGTGTGACGAAAATTTTATTTATTTATTTATTTATTTATTTATTTATTTATTTATTTATTATTTATTTATTTATTTATTTATTTATTTACTTATTTATTTATTTATTTATTTATTTATTTATGCGTGCTCAGAACACCTTTATTGTAGAACGCGAGCAGTTTGCGTCAGCTGTTTCCAAACATGTTCCTTTAGCGTTAAAGGACCCTGCGCTTTCGCCGCCCGCGGCAATAAACAGTTCTGTCCGGCGCCGAGCGAACACCAGCGGCCATCCATCGGCGTGCGCGCTTTCCCACAATGACGGGGTGCGCACTGTGAAGCATGACACTGACGCAGGGAGTGTGAGTACTTATACAAGTCCCTGCTGGTTGAGGACGGCACGCTCCTTTCACGCGGCGCGGTGTTGGCGAGAGCGAGCATAACACGCACGCTCATTAGCGCTCTCGGCCGACGCTCCAGAGAAGCGTCCTCATCGCGTTGTTGTACAAGAAACGAGCTGACGCTCGCACGTCACTGTACACATTTGCATACGTGAACGAGGAGGGGAGGGAACGGAGAGGACCCGCCGGCGGTGCGAGAATTTCAACCCGCAAATCCAATTACGCGCTCCGTAAACACGAATAGCGCCCAATGTGCTACACAATGGGGCAGCGACTTTTTTTGGAGGGCGACGTACAAGCTGAGGCTGTCGCTTTCTCGGCCATCTTGGCACGCTCGATTAACCACGGCCACATACGGCGGTGCGGTACTTCGCAGCTAGGATAACGCATGCGCGTGTTTGTCTTTCTTCTGTTGCTGCTTTTTTTCTTTTAACTGCTCGTTTTCGTACGGTTAGTTCACGAAAGCAAAAAGGAAATCTTCGGTACAAGCAGCTTTGAGCAGGCTCGTAAACCGAACGGTTGCTTGTAAGCATGGTCGGACGGTCTGGGGAGAGCCTGGCGATTTACGTGGGCGGAGTGTTTGCATACATACGAGGCACTCTGTTCGACAAGAGAGGGAAAAGGAATACGCGCGAATAAAAGGTGACACACCACACCGTAGCACATGAGCGTGCTGGCATGGGGTGGTGGCGTGAGCAATATATATGCGTCGTTTTATTTCATACTTCACGGATTTTCTTTAAACGTCTCAAAAAATCCCCATGCAGCATGTTCATTGCCACAAAAAAATTGGATCGGTCGTTTTGGAATGCCCAGGCCCCTCCACAATGTAACAAAACGCACTTGGCACTAAAGTGAAAATATTAAACGTTTTGCATAACTGATATTAGTTCATTAACAAATTAAGTGCAATACAAAAATTACACTAACAAGCGCAACACTAAGGCAATCCCTATTTCGTTGGTTTCAGTCCGTTGCGGTTATCAGTTTTATATGTATTTGCTTTAGTTATGTGAGACCATAGAGTTTCCTACAATACTTACTAGAGGGAACCCTGGCGCTAGTGTCTATGGGAGCTGCAACGCATGACGCTTCAGCCAGCATGGGAATGATGGGTAGTGCACAAATTTGTCTAAACTTCGTACTTTCGGCTCCGTTTGGCTCCGCGTCGACTGCATCCGCCTTGTCGAAAAACAAAGTTCAGCAAAAGTCAGCAGTTTCACTTCGCCACTTTAACTTCTTTAGGCTCAGCATTTCAAATCTGGTCACGAAGTTCACAACGATCCATTCTTTTATCCGAAAGAAAACCAAAACACAGCAATAAACAAAGCCACAAGTACGTTTGAAGCCGCAAGCACGGAGACTAGGCAAATTTGTGTACTACCCATCATTCCCATCGTAGCTGAACGATCGCAGCGCCAGAGTCCCCTCTAGTTAATTTTAGGAAACTATGTGTGAGACATCCAGTATACATAAAGACCTGCAGACAGGCTCGCTTCCTTTTAAAGAAGCCGCGACGTTTCCCTCACATCGCCTCGTCGACACTTTCCCTGCACTGGCGTATAGGTGACGGTTCTCGGCCGACCCGGAAGAGAAACTCACTGCCTCGCTGCTTCTATGTTTAAATCTACGCACGGGAAGTGGAAGAGGGGGGCTTGCACAGCTTATAACGACGCGCCGGCCCGCTTCTCTTGAACCACGCGACAAGCGGCGGCTTCTCTCCGCGGGTGTCGAGGCACTCGCGGCGCGGAGGGAGTCGGACGATTATTTTTCAATTTTTCCCGCCCCTATTTCTGATATATACACGTCGCGGGGCCGCACGTGACACCTTTTACGGCCCACGACGGGGCAAGGTGCGAGAAAGATGTCGGCGCGAAAGACGCCTCGGCGCGGTACGACACGCGTTTGCCCTGGTTTTGCGGCAAGCTTCGACGGGCAAGTCGGTGTACAAAGGCGGTTATTGACTTGTAACGCTTAACATCTTGGTTTTTGCGCTACGAAAGAAGAACACATGAGAGAAGAGGCAGGACAGGCGCTATCGCCAGTCGAGTCTCTTCTCTCATGTGTTTGTCTTTCGGAGCGCGAAAATCAAGATGGTAAATACTCACCAACTCGCCCAACAACAAGCTCTAATTAACTTTAATGCTTGTCTGTTTGTCCGTTAGCTTCCTAAAGATTAAGGCTTACCGCGCTAGCTGTGAACGGCAATAGCAAGGTTGCGCAGGCACCACCTTATGATATGCCTTATGCAACTACAAATGCGTGTTCGAGAAACTTGAGTTTAATAAGCACTAGCTCTCGTACAACAACAATATCCAAAGACTATATACGCGAAGCTTGACGTGTAAGTGCCTGACCTACCATTTCTCTTTCTTTCTTTCTTTCTTTCTTCTTTCTTTCTTTCTTTCTTTCTTTCTTTCTATCGCATTGCACAATGCTCCCTCCTAACTCTGTCCCTCCTCCATGCCGCAAAATTGCCCTTCATCCAGGTGCTTACTACAGGCAACAACGACGGTTATGCGTTCATATCCAGGCAACAATGAAATGTGAGCACGACAAATGACAAGCGACCTCAATAAAAGATCAGACTGCCACGTCAGAAACGGCTGATCGTCGACAAGCCTTCGATCGAGAGAACCTCAGTTATTGTAAAACGGCGCACACAGATACCCACGTGATCGGCGCACCTTCGAAGGCCGCACTCTGCGCCGCGTTTCTCGCGTACGACAACGCCACCACCGAAATATGTAACTCATAACTAGCTTTGCTTCAAAAATAGAAACGTCCCCGACGTATTGCTTGAAAAACTGAAAGCATGACGACGAAAGGAAATGCAGAAACGGCGTGCGCGCACATCGCAAAGAGGATAAATACACAAGGGTTCGAAAACACGCGCGACCCTGCGACGACGCTAGCCGAAAAAGCGAGATTCGAACGTGTGGCTTGTTTGTTCAACAAGTTTTCCGCCTCGGCGAACGTGCCGTGACCGATGGCCGTCAGAGTTTCATTCCTTTTTTTTTTTTTCTTTTTTCCTCTCTGTCGATACTCCACGGCGGGGCCGCGCTGCCAGCGGTTTCGCGCACGATCGACGGCCCCTCTCAGACCGGGTGGCCAGGAAGCCTTGAGAAACGACGTGTCGACGCTGGCGCCGTTGGTGTCGCCATTTCTCATCTGCCCAGAGGACGTCGTCTAACCCGACCGCTGACGAAACGCGGTTTGAAGTGCCGATACGTCAACTGCCCCTAGCTCCTACTCCCTTTCCCACTCGAATCAGCAAAGACAGGGTGGTTGTATTTCACAACAGCACAGCTCAATCGCACTTGACGCGCCATTCCTTTGGTTAGGTGTTTGTGGATGAAAGTTGTCAAAGACGCAGGACTGCAGGTCTGCTTTTACAACAAGTAATGCGTGTATAGCATACCTAGTCCTACCAGTCACAGCTACTTGCTATATCTCACTTACTGATCATGTTGTTCCTGGCACAAAGTTTGAAACGTGAGGGAAGAGCGTCTCTCTTGCCACAAAACTTAGACACCAGCTAGCGCCCCTTCCTTCCCCCCCCCCCGCCCCCCTTGGGGGGATGGGGTTGCTTCTATATGCTTGTGCATGTGTGCATATAAAAACGTAACATACAAACTAAAATAATTCCCGGACAAAATAGGGGGGGGGGGGATGCAACCCCCCAAACTTTCTTCTAGATACGCCCATGCTACATAAGCCAATTTAGTAAAATGCTTGCCATTTTACATAACTAGCTGGTTGAAATTGGACACGATAAAATCTGACTTATTACAGCAGTACACTATCATAATCGTCCAAGGCTTTAATTCGAGGAACACCTCCTTCTGAAACCCAAATATTTTTGTTTCAGATGCACTCATTTTCGTTTTCGTTTTTTTTTAACAAGTAGCGAAGGAATACTTCGATTAAAATATTTGATGGGTTTGGCAAGTGTCTGAATAGAAATGTTCCATCAGCAAGCATGCACTACTATTCAAATTCAGAAACACGTAAAGGGATGCGGAAAGGGGGGGGGGGATACTGTATACGATAAGGCAGAACGCAATCATCGGCTGGTGGTAAGAAAAGACGCGAAACCGCTGATTGGCGACAGTGTACCAGCGGGCGGCCGCACGACGCGAAAAGCCGCAGCCCGTGCCGTGTGAGAAAATTAATTACCTCGGGATCTGCGCCCACAGCCAGCGCGTATTTCCTACCGGATGGGCCTTTTTCTTATTCTTTGCCTGTCTCACTCGCATATATATATATATATATATATATATATATATATGAGCGAGAGAGAGCAGATGGTGGTGGGAAAACGGAACTGTTGAAGAAGTGAACAAAGCATTTTCTTTTATTCTTTTCGATTGCAGTGTCCCGTGAATCGAGTAATTAAAGAACCTAATTGCAGACTCTTGGTTAATTAAAATTCCTGATTAGACCATTATTATAGCGTTGTGCAGTAGCATTTAGTGACGGGGACAAATGTGCCATGGTGACGTAGTCAGCCTGCCTCTTAGATTATTGCCCATATGTGATGGTGTCCCCGTGGGAATTATGCGAAAAATTAATAAATACGCCAAGCGTCGTGCGACTGCAAAAAGAAATGTACGGTGGTGTCCGCCGTGACTTGGGGAAGTCATAATATTGTTTTTCGCCAGACTATATAGTTATTATTAATCAAGCAACTTTTATAATATTGTAATAAGTGTCAGACTGTCAATGACAAAATTGGAAACCGTCCTAAAAAATTTCTTGATTCCAGCTTTGTTTATCTAGCTCTACAGGACCACATAGGAGTTCTTTCGAAGCCTGAATAAAGCCAGAAATATGAAAAAGAAAGCAAATAAGTTCGCAGAACCAACACACGTTGCTAAAGGGGCCCTGCAACACTTTTCCAAGAAATAATCGAATTGCTTTATTAAAGGAGTTTATTGCCTCAAGAATTGAATGCAGCAAATATTTTTAGCGGGGTTACAGGGATTTTTCGCACGGTTTAAGCGCCTTTTCTCTCTTTTCGTACAAGCGAGCGCTCTGAAAGCAACGCAGGGTAAAATCCCTAGATTTTTTTAGGGACTTCAACGCAGGGGGTCGGATGACAAGGGGGCAAGAAGCTACGCCCGTTCGTCAGCGGGCGTCGTCACCTTGATCACTTACTTTTTTTTTTCTCCGAACTCCCGGCTTTCTTTCAATGCGATCGCGAACGTGCGCGCGGGCACGTGGCGGCACCCCGCGGCGGCCGCACTAACTATGCAGCTCACGATGCGATTCTCAAGTCAGCCAATGGCCGTGGACCTCGTGTTTATGGCGCGGCCATTTGGGTTTATGGCGTCACATGTTGAGAGAAGAGCGAGCGATTTCTAGGTGACTTTGACAATTAATTGTAAATCCCAGGCCGCGTGCTGCGCTATAATGTAATGTTTGGCTGTTCTCAGGTGCCTCGACTACCGATCGGAAGCGTTTTCTGACCATGCTGAAAAACTGTTGCAGGGCTCCTTTAATCTACGTGAAACGCGCGCGCGCGCGCGCGCGCGTGTGTGTGTGGGGGGGGGGGGGGGGGGGGGGGGGGGGGGGGGGGGGGGGGGGGGGGGGGGGGTGGGTTGCGCGCGCGCGTGTTTTTACAGTCGAGCATCAATGATTAAGGTAATATCAATTATAAAAGAATGTACATGCGTGTGTGTATTTCTACAGTCGAGCTACAATGAATAAGCCAATATCAATTATAAAAGACTACATGCGTGCAAACTCAGCTGCCCATACTGAACGCCGCACCGATGTCTCGGCAAACCCCAAGGCCGCCCTTCTCTAATACAACCGAGCATTCGGCAGAAGGCGCGGAGCTAACAGGGACAGTGGATGTAGAAATGCAGAGTGGTCAACACCGCTCGATGAAGAGGGATTCGGCAGAGCGGCAAGAACGGTGGCAAGGAGGAGCGGTGATCTTCGACGCCGTCCGCGCTGCCTCCATGAATGCACGTCAAACGCGCTCACACACACACACGCACACAAAAGAGCGCGGACGTGAGCCCGAGTCTGCCAAATTGGATTAGCAGCGCGACACGACCGGGCAGCTCTCGTCGACTCACTGGCGCGCGCTCTTTAATTAATCGCCGCCGCTCGAATGAACATCCGGGCCGGTGGCGGCGGTGGAGCCGAGAGCAAGACGATTCTGCGGCGGCCAGCAGGGGGCAGCAGCGTCGGCGAGATCGTAGCGCCCTCCCACGCCTACACCACCTCCATGCTTGCGCATACGAAATCTCCCTCCGCGGGCCGCTCTCTCGTATTGGAGCCCCTTTTTGAGTGACGTGCGGTGCGCGTCGGCATAGGCAGTCTCTAGTAATGGAGCGGCCGTCTCGGCTTATCTTCGTTAGAACCGAAGCGATCTCGTGGAACAAAACCATAAGAATGCGTCTTCACCGTGCGTAACCCGGAAGACGTAATCGCAAATAGAAGTTTCTCTGAAATGAGCGTACGAACGTCCAAACGGCTTCGGGCGAACGCGGGATCATCCCTCTAAAGCCTGTCTAAAACAGCCTGTCTAAAAAATACGGTGTGCCGAATGACTCCCCACGCGTTAGTTCGTGCTATATAGCAGAGCAAGTGGCTCACTGAGGCCAATTGGAGCACGCTGGGTCATACTTTTCACGCTGGTCACACTTTTCAGAGGAGCCGAAACACGACGATTGTTTACTCTCTGGTCTCTGTCACAAATTTCAAAGGCTGCGTTGTGTACAATTTCGGAAGACGAAAATACGCCATGGCCATCGTCTTTCAGACACCACCAACCCGCCTTTTTCATGTTCCTGTCCCGCCCTCTGCCGTTTTGCCAGGAGGGCGGTGCTTCGCGGGGTGACCCGGTGTCCCGGATCACCCCGCGAAATACAACAGAACAAAGCCTCCGAGATCGAAAGCCATGCGCAGACCCCACTACAGCGTTTCGCCATTTTCCCGCCAGGGGAAGGTTCCTTGCGCCATGGCACCGCGAGAGAGGGAGATTCTCAGTGATAGGCTCAGTACTGAAAGCACGGCCCGAAAGACTCGGCAATGATCCAGCGCCGCCCGTGATGATGATGCTCGCACACAAGCGATGAAAAGGAACTACGAACCTGAGATCACGATATTCAGATTACGAAGACGTGCGAAATAATTGAATGCCCACAATATTATTATCGTAAACGGTACTTACGAAAGGAAAGCATTATGAGTTCAGTCCCTACAGATCTTACTAGGTGACAGGCATACTCGGCCAATTCATACCCGGGTATCACCGGAAGGGTTACTGAAGCGTCGGAGGCATTCCCATTCAGCGCACCTCCGAGTCAGCGCCACGGGCTTTGATAGGGTCCGCCGCCGTCGCTATCGTCATTCGGCTCCACGCTCCATTTCGTGTGGCTCGCCTCGACCGACTGCGAAGCGGGAGCGACCCCTCGCGGTCCATTGGTTCACGCCACCCAGGGCTCCATTCCCGGAACACACCAAAGAACGGCGAGCCGGGAAGCGACCAGCGGCGCGGAAGTGATAGAGGGGCGTAGACGACTCGTCCGGAAGTCGCCGCAAGCCGGAGATATCGCGTATCGGTGCGTTTCAGTTCGAAGGGAGGCGACGGTGCCTACTGTCCACCACAACACAACTCGGCGTTATACTCCATCTCACAAGCTGGTTGCCGCAGGGTGGAAGCTACGAGGTGTACCAAACCACGTGCATGCGCAGCAAAACAAAGTTCTGTTTGTAATTGAAATACAATTGGAGAAGGTTAAGAAAACTGCATTTGTTTGGCACGTGCTACGTCAAAGCAACACGTGATGCGCTAATTACGATTCGCGTATACGACATAACCATTTATTTATTGTATCGGTATGCGATGATAATTGTGATGACGAACCAAGATGGCAGCGCCCATGCAGACGCAATCGCCCACTTCGATCCGAACTTAAGGTTGCTGCTTTCCCAGTCTCCTGACAGCGGTAAATAAACGGTGGAATCGGCTATCGCTTTGTGTCACCTCACGCTGAGGACCAAGTATCACGTACGTTTCGTCCTTATTATTGAGATTAACTCTGTGTTCAGCCACGCCTGCTAAGGCTTGCACCCGAGAACTTTAAAATGAATCTTGGCAACAGTGCAAAACAGACACGAATACATTGCTGCCGAAGCGTCAGGACACAAATATAACGCAAACACAAGCGTCGCTTTAGGACTTACGGGCCACACAGCTCACGACGGTGACTTCGTAATTTCGAGGCGCAAGGAACCAGCGTCGACGTGTGCTGCCATGTTGTTGTTTTTTTTTCCGGCACTACCCTTGCTGTCCAACATCAAACACACACCCACATACATATCGGTTGGCTAAGCCACCCCCCGCCCTCCCAACCGAAAAAAAAAAAAGAAGTCTGCCTGCGCCCTCGGTCAGAGACCCCACGTTTGGGACACCACTTAATGCGTCACCGTTGGGTACGTACAGTCAGATTGCTTCCTTTGACTCCGTCGCTCACAACAAAGGCCACATGATTGGCGCTGCGTTTCCTTCTTACAATGCTTAAGATAAGTATAAGAGCTCGAATAAATTACACAAATACACACTTCAGTCACTCCATTCATTTAGCAAGCCGCTGCACGAAATAGCAGGCGTTCCTCTTATAGCATTAGAAACTGGCGTCGTCATACATTCGTACTGATGCCTTGTAGAAATCTCAATTCTACAGTAGCGCATCGCGACACGAAAGCGAAAGTCAACACTACCGGGCCATTTCGTGTCACACTGAAACTTCGTACACACCAACCGTGCACTCGTTTGAGTACTTTGTTTGCGCATGCGCGTGCCGGGAGGAAAGGGGGGTTAGAACAAGCGGTTGTGGATACATCGTTCATTAACGAGGCGAGCGTTTAAACCCACCCAACGTCCTTCCGTCTCCAGAAACATAGGGTTTCCTTTTTTTCAAACGAAACTTGTTATGAGTTAGAGATATCGATGGCGGGGCGGTAGCATCGTAGGCGAAACACCCTGCACTGGCGAGCGTACAGAAATGCGGCCCTCGAAAGTGCGCCCGTCACAGCTTAGGGCCATCCAGAGGGCCCGCGACATGGCCGTGGAGTTTAACCTCCCCGTCCCGTCGTGGGTGTGGCCCACCCGTGTCACCCCCTAAGGGGGGTCGAGCGCCGTCTCTGGATAATAATAAAGTTTTTTGCCTGCCTGCCTACATGCGTATTTGTACGCGCCGTTTTCCAATAACTGATGCTCTCTCGATCGCGTACTTGTCGGCGATCAGCCGTTTCTGATATGGCGATCTGATCTTTCACAGGGGTGAATTGTCATTTCGCGTTGCCACATTTTATTGTTGCCTGGATATGAACGCATGACCGTCGTTGTTGCCTATAGCGACATAGGCATTGCGCTGCTATAAACGCGTGGATGAAGGACCGATTCCCGGCATGGAGGAAGGAAGTTAGGAGGGAGCATTGTGCAATGAAAGAAAGAAAGAAAGAAAGAAAGAAAGAAAGAAAGAAAGAAAGAAAGAAAGAAAGAAAGAAAGAAAGAAAGAAAGAAAGAAAGAAAGAAAGAAAGAAAGAAAGAAAGAAAGAAAGAAAGAAAGAAAGAAATGTCAACCTCACGTAAAACGTCTCCTCTTTCCACTTTCCCTAAAATAAAACATATAACGACGAAGTTTTCTAAGACCCTTACCTACCTTGCACGAAGTGGTGCTATGGGGAGGGGGAAAAGCGCGGTCCGAGAAATAATTAGCGCCACAACCAGCCCCGCACGTCGTCATCCGTTTTAATTAAGAGCGAGGGGTCTGGGCACGACGGTGGTGACTGCTCGAAGAAACAAAACAGACGACCATGCGCTCAACAGCGGAAAAGAACCCGCAAACCTCCGGCGAGGGTTTCAACCGGGGCGTTCTGCAAGGCGTGAGAGATGTGGTCGAGGTAGGGAAAAAACGCCATTTCTGCACACCTAACTGGGAGTACGGCGAAGTTTATGTGGGGAAGGCAATGGAGGGAAGGGAAAGATTGGAACAGGGGCAGGATAAATGAGAAGGGCAGCGTCCATGGCCCGGAACGCAACGAGCGATCGAGCCAGACAACGTCCGAGAAGCCCCGTCCTTTTCTGCCTCCACGTGCGAGACACACGAGGTCCCTTATGCATTTTGTTGGTTGGTTGTCCCTTAGTAACCTGGCGCAACCCACCGTCGTGGATCGGCCATGAAACGGGCGGCCCCTTGTTATAGAGGTGAAATCGTTTCATAATCTAAATATGTTTAGGGCTAATAGGTTACGAAATTACACATTGGTATAATCAAGGGAAGAAATAATGACAAGCGATTATGGTTGAAAATAGGCAAAACTTAGATAAACTTAACATTCTGGGGGGAGGCAGTGGAAGCTTTATGCACATCACGTGGTCTTTCAATCCCTGCGGGATCGGCCCACCTTTGACAAAGCGATACACTTAACATTGAATTCGTTTTGTCTCCCGTGGGAAATCACATAAGGCATCGCAGACGTTCCTGTGGCTAAATCCCAGTTCGGTAGCACCAAAGGGAAGGACCACCGGAAGCGATAAATTTGAGCCCGTCGCCTAACACGACTCGAAGGCGAAAGCCTTCTTTTCCTTCTCGGTCGACTGTAATGGGATCGGAGGCAGTGGAAGCTTTATACACCTCACGTGGTTTTTCAATGCCTCCGGATTCGGCCCACCTTTGACAAAGTGACGATGCCATGCGATGACTTCATAATGTGACGTCGCATTGAGTGACGTCGCAAATTTTGACGACCTGTGGGGTCATGATGACGTCGTACACTCAAGAAAAAAAAAAGAGTATGTGTTACTCTTTTCGGGGAGTATTGACTTGCCACGTACATGACTGTCTTCAAAGAGGCACGCTAACTCTCTTGTAGGTCACACGACTCTCCGAAAGAACATGATGACTCCCAAGGAGAGTCATATACGTGGCAAGTCAAGACTACCCGAAAAGAGTCAAAATACTCTCTCTTTTTTTTTTCTTAGAGTGTAGGACGGCGTCATCCCGTGATGACGATTTTTTACGCCACTCATGCTGACGCCGACGCCACCAACGGCCACTTTTCGCGTTTGATGAGGCATCTGAGGCTTTCGCCTAAAAGAACAGAGGAAAGTGTGTACTGAGGTGCTCAATGTAAAGGAACCGGGCCAAAGTAAAAAAGAAGATGACTCTGCGTGCTTCCTCGGGATTACCTCTCTACCGTGAGCGCGCATGCCTGAAAGGACGTTTTCCGAGGGATTAGCAGAAATCGGGAAGGCGGCAGATGGCTCGCGAAAGAGCCACTAGTCTCAAGAAGACAGGGCCCATCTCTCGCGTATTTAAAGGGTCTCTACAGAGGCGTGCCTGCCAGACCGTTTCTCTTTCTCTACATATCCTTCTGTCATTATACTTCATCGTCGCAAACGAATTCGCCCAGGCTTGACGCAGAACCTGGTGCGCTCTCCGTACGGAAGTGCACTCTAAGAAAAAAAAGAGAGTCATTTGACTGTTTTTTGTGAGCCCCGACTCGCGACGCATATGACTCTCTTTAAAGAGGCACATTAACCCACTTTTGGATCTGACGACTATCCGATGATAGAGTATATAATGATCTAGAGTTCACGTAGTGATATGCGTGGGAAGTCTAGACTCAGCGAAAAGAAACAAACAAAATTTTTTTTTGTCCTTAGGGTGCGGTTAAAGGGACACCAAAGAGAAAAACGACTTTTCTCCTATTAGTAAATTACCGTTTCACAATACCAAAACCACCACGCTTGCC